>NC_058375.1:27925000-28225000 GCF_018350175.1 Felis catus
TGCGGCGGGCAGCAGGGCCGAGCCGGCCTACGCTGCCGAGGGTCTGGAGTCTGTCCCACGGGAAGCCACACGGTCAGCTCCGAGACCTCCCGAAGCTTGGCCATGCTCCCCTGCCCTGCCCCCACCACCCAAGTCGGCGGGAGGCGCCCACATCCCTGGGAGCCCCCAGACCCCCCAGGCTCGTCCTGGCAGGAGGGGGCGAGGGCAGCGGGAGCGAAGGGAGGCAGCTCTGCGTCAGCAGGATCTGCTCTGCGTGAGTCACTCTTCAGTTATGACCCTTCGGGCTACCAGTGTTTTTCTCCTTTTCTAGGAACTTGGTGTGCGACTTGCTTACCCAAAAAGAAAGGAGGAAGGAGAGAGAACCCACAGCAGACCTCATATAACCCCAAAAGGGGATTTCAGGTTCCAACCCTTGCCTTCTCTCCAAAGCAGGGTGAACTCGTCACTCCAGCTGCCTTGCAAACACTTCTCCCCGCTTCCTCCCCTGGGAGCGCTCCGTTCTGCCAGAGCAGAGGCCTCCAGCTCCCTGGCTCCCTGGCTCCCTGCCTCTGCAGCTGGTGTCAGGGCCAGACCTGACGGGCAGGCGAGGGCTGGAGCTCCTCCAGGTCGGCCTTGGATTTTGCGAGGGTGCACGCGAGAGGGGCGGGCTGTGCCCGCAGACACGCACAGGGCGGGCTGTGGCGTCCGGAGTGGGTCCCTCGGCACCAGGCGCGCCGCCCCCTCCCGGAGCACCCGTGAGAGGTAAGAGGTGGCCAGAACCTCTGTCCTTCCCAAGACCCAGCAGAGGAGGATCATTAGATTAAAGGCAATGCAGCCAAGACACAGGCTCTGAGCGGGGTACTGGCGCCCCTCAATCCGAGGAAAACACACACCGGCACGCACACACGTGCAGACCAGACAGACAGACAGACAGACACATACGTGGAGGAGCTGCTCTAGCTGTACTGTCGTTATTCAAGAGAGGTGTGGCCTCCCGACTACACTCCCAGAAGGGCCCGGAGAAGTGACGGGGGAAGCAGACCCACCACGGACACACAGAGGCCTGGAGGACTGCTGTGGTTAGCGGCACAGGAGCCCGAGTGCGCCTTCCCACAACCCCCTCAGGACGCTCATTTAGAGCCAGTGCACAGTCGTGTGGAAGGCTGGAGGACACGGGCTCCGCAGCCAGATGTACTTAGGTGGTCCAAAGATGTGCCCTCTCTGGGTGAGCAGTGAGCCTGTGGTCCAGAGTGGGATGGTGACCGGGCCGACACCCCACGGCAGGCCAGGGCCTCGCCGGACTCGCCGCTGGTGCCCCCACCGGCCACCCGACACCCAGCAGGCCTCGTCTCCCCGGGGCGCGGGAGGAGTGAGCCGCAGGCTGTCTGGCACGGGGTGCACTTACGACGGGCCCGGCCCCATTAGGCAGTTCCACATCCGAGGCCAATCTCTACAGGGAGGTTTGGTCACCTCCACTTTCACAGATGAGGACACGGAAGCTCAGAGAAGCACTTGATCCCACAGCAGCCTCTCAATACACGGACAAATCAGTCAATAACAAATCATCAAATGAATCCCCATGGTCTCCAGGGTAACTAAGAGGGGGCGCTGGGCTCTGAGCCAGGCCTGACCCCTACATCTGGCTCCTCCACAGCTTCCCCAACTCTCCCACCTGGCCAGGCAAGGGTTCGAGCAGCCCTAGGATTTCAGTTCCCTTCCCTCCTCCCTGTGGAGCATGACAGGGTAAGGTTTTCACTGCCTCACTTTCTCCAGCTGGCAATCTTTACTCATCCTTCATGAATCAACTCAGACGGCCAGAGTCTCTGCCCGCCCCGCCACCCCCCCCCCCCCGTGGGCCCCCAGCCAGTGCTTTCTGGTCGGCGCCCCATCGCACGGGGACTCTGGAACCGTGTCTGTCTGCAGCATCCTCCCCACGGCATCTCAGGCCGGCACTGCAGGATCTGGTACCCCCACGCCTCCTCCCCAGAGGCCCATCTCCCTGCAGCTTCCCCTGTGACTGCCATGGCCCTGGATGCTTCACGGGGGCAATGGACCCCCGCCTGGGTGGGTGGCCCCGTCACGGAACAAATTGCCACACACACCACTTCTGCTCTGAGACTGATGCCTGCCCTCTGCGAGCCCCCCCCCCCGAGCCACTGCAACACCTGGAGGTGAGAGGGTGACGAGGGTGAGATGCCAGCCCGGGGAGAGTAGGGGAGGTGGGAGCCCCTCCCAGCCCTACACTTTCCTGGTCATGGTGGTGCCTGCTGGAAGTCCGGAGCCCCTGCAAGGCTGGGGCCCCTCCGCCTGAGGGGGTGACGGCCTGACGCAGGGGCCTTGTATGATCTCCCTCTGCCGCTGACTGACCGAGGCTGCTAGGGTGAGCCACCCAGACCCCCTCCAAGGGGGAGCACCCTCTCCCTGCTGCTGGGAGTAGTGACTTCTGACCACTGAGCTGCATTCATTCCCGGGAAGCTTCCTTAGCCAAAGTAAGCCGCCCGGGCCACAGCCCTCATGCCCAGGCTGGCCCCTTGCCTCGATGTGGGACATCTGAGGGGCCCTCTGGATCTCGAGTTTTCCAGGCTGAAGCCTTGCCGTGACTGTACCACAGCTCCGTGTCTCCCCCCGCCCAATCCCACCCTCTCCCCTGAGCGCGCCTCCTAGTAACCCTCGGGAACACACATCTTGGAGTCTTTCCTGGGAACCCGACCTGTGACAAGGCCTTATTTTGTTCATCTGTCATTCCTTCAACTCATTTGTCCCTTTGTATATTTACTGAGCACCCCCGAGGCACAGTGAATGGCCCAAGGAGGACATCTGGAGCCCTTCTCAGAGCTCCCTTTCTGTGGACTTTAAGACTCCCCTTCTTTTTTTTTTCTTAACGTTTATTCGTTTCTGAGAGAGAGCGCACGCACGGGGAAGGGGAAGAGAGAGAGTGGGGTGAAGGATCTGAAGGAGGCTCTTCCCTGACAGCAGTGAGCCTGCAGCGGGCTCAAATTCATACACCGTGAGATAGGACCTGAGCTGAAGTCGGGTGCTCAACCGACTGAGCCACCCAGGCGCCCCAGACTCCCCTTCTAAGCAAGCACCATATTCCCATGTGGGAAACGGCAGAGGAAGCAGACACTGCACCCCCCGCCCCCTGGGATTCCTGGGGGAAGTGGGCTGTTTTGAGTCAGAAACATGTAGGGCGCTGGCAAGCTGCTGCGTGTGGCCCGTGCCAACCCCAAGGTTACATCAAGAAAGAAGAAGAGAGAATCTTACCTTTTATTGAGCACCATGTTCCCAAGCTTCAGGTCTCTGTGCACAATGTTTTTCTGGAAAGCAACAGGCATGTGGTTTGTAATGCGAAGGTTAAGGCCATGGCTGGATCCAGCCTCTAAGACGTGGGCTCTCCAGGAGTTGGGGAAGGCAGGAAAAAGCTCTATGATGTGTCTCTTTAGGCTTTGATTTGTCAGCCTTGATTTGTCTTGATTTGCCTTGATTTGTCAGCCACAGGCAGGTGAGGACCATCCTAAGGCTTCAACGACCGTGGGCAGGAATGGGGTGATAGGCGAACCCAGGCAGTCTCTGCCCCACCCGGGGCGGCTCCCCCAGCTCTCTCCCCTCTGGGCAGCAGCCAGTGGGGAAAACTACTCCTCTCTCCGCCTCCAGTAAATAGCCCGCTGGAAAACCAAACCACAGGCACCTGCGTGGATCTGCGCTAGGAGATGAACCCTCCCGGTTCTGGCGAGCAAGCAGTGCAGGCTCAGCCTGCAGAAGCTGTGTGCCCGGGACAGACCAGGCTCTCCTCACCTGGACCTCGGGGTGCCTGACACCCCAACCCTAGGAAAAGCTCAGAGACGGGCTGTGGCTGCCCGAGCGGGACCTCACAGCTGTCACCTTCGCCGGGAGACCACAGGGCGGCCTCTCGGCGGCCAGGGAGTTACTATGCTGTGCTCTGCCAGGCTGCCCGGGCAGCACGTCCCCAGGAACACGGGCTGAGGCCTGCAGCCCTGTGCCCCACTGGGCGCACAGGTCATCCGGCGCTTTCTGCCTGGATGTTCTGCAAAGCGCACCTGGCCGGGAGGGAGGGGCGGCAGGGGGGGACCAGAGCTGCTTTCGCTGAGCAGCAGCAACAAGCGTAGCCTTCTGCGGCAGGGGGACCTGGAGGCCTCTCGGCCACTGGGGCCCAGGACGCGCCGGGCAGAGGAGGAGGGACAGGCAGCGGGGCAGGGTGTCACCTGGTGCAGGGCCTCCACTACGCGCACCACGTCGTAGAAGATGACCACAGTCTCCCGCTCGCTGAGCCTCTTCTCCTTGATGACGTAGTGCTGCAGGTTGATCAGGTCGGCGGTCTTGTCGCTGAGGTCATGCGCACAGAGGCAGTCGAGGACGAGGCAGATGCGCTTCTTCATCTTCTTAACCATCCGGCTGGATTCTGTGTCCTCAACGATTTCACAGGTGCGGTCCTGGGGGGGCAAGGGGGCAGACCCGGGGGCTTGGCCGCAGGCCAGCAGGTTCAGGGCCAGGGGTTTGGGACTCTCCTCTGGAGCCAGATACACACACGAGAGCCTAGAACAGGCTGCACGTGTGGGGTGGTGGAGGCCCGAGGCCTGGGCGGCCTGGACCAGCGGACCGCTCGGTAATGCCCAGCTTCCTGTGTGCCAGGGCCAAGCCCAGCCAGGGGCTGGGGTGAAAGCGGCTCAGGCTCAGGTTTCGTGCTCTGATGCCAAAGCAAAGGGTCTGGATCGGGGCTGGGAATGTAATGCCAAAGGGAGCTCCGAGCCCAGGGTCCAGGCAGCAAACCCAGGGCTGTGGCATTCCTCCCTCCATGGCATATCCAGGGATTCCAGCCACGACCAAGGTCTGAGGCGGTGGAAGTCAGGTGTTCTGGACGTCCAAGACAACTGCTTTCACATGGAAGCGGGACTCCTGGGCAGCCATGTAACAGTGGGTAAGGTTGGGCTCAGGCCCCAGCTCCCCCTTGTCCCAGCTGTGGGACATGGGGCAGCGCACCTCACTTTTCCATCTCTGGCCCGTCATCTGTCAAAGGGACCGAGCACCCTGCCCTCACAGGTTGTGGAGAGAGGAAGACAACCCATGCCTGCTATCAGGAAGTGGGTTCTGTAACCAACATGTGATAGCAAGTTCTGGGCCCATTTTCCTTGCTGAAAAGGTGCCTCTTTTTCTTTTTTCTTAAGATTTTTTATTGTTTTCTAAAAAATCTTTAATGTTTATTTTCTTCTGAGAGAGAGGGAGAGAGAGAGAGAGAGAGAGAGAGAGAGAGACAGAGCATGAGAAGGGGGGAGGGGTAGAGAGAGAAGGAGCCACAGAATCCAAAGCAGGTTCCAGGCTCTGAGCTGTCAGCACAGAGCCCGACACGGGGCTCAAACCCACGAAATTGCAAGATCATGACCTGAGCTGAAGTCGGATGCCCAACCAACTGAGCCACCCAGGCGCCCCTTAAGATTTTATTTTAAGTAATCTCTACACCCAGCATGGGGCTTGAACTTACAACCCCGAAATCAAGAGTTACATGCTCTACCAACTGAGCCAGCCAGGCACCCGACCTGAAAAGGTATTTAGTAAGACAGAAAACATGGGGACTTTCACTCTGTCAGCTTGGGGAGGCCCTCAGTGTCGTCCCCAGCAGACTGATGCTTGCCTCCGGGGAACCCCTGGGGACTGAATATCTACATTTCTCCTTCCGAGCGGATCACACCTCTTGTTCACTCTTCCCCAGAGGCCCAGCAGTGTCTGGCACACAGATGACTCCAGAAATGCTTCTAATCACGCAGGTTCTATTATTCAAGATGACATAAAGCGGGGCCAAGCTTTGGAAGCTATCAGAGATGAAACGCTAAAGAAACACAATCCCGCTCAGTTGGGTTTCATGTTCAAGGGGAGCACTCTGATTTTTCAGAGTTGTCTCTAATTGCACATCTAATAATAAACACCTTAGTGTGTTTATGTATGGGAGTGGGGGGGGGCATTTCCCCTTTATTTTATCCAGAAAATCAAGCTGACAAGAAAATACCACTGATAGCATGTACAGGAACAGCTCGGGCTGCACACACTCCCATTCACCTTCCCGACCTTACAAGGCGAGCGTCCATCGCTGCCTCCATCCTACAGATGAGGAAGGTGAGGCGTAGGTGGAAGTGACCTGCCTGAGGTCACGCAGCCGGCATTCAGGGCTGCCGGATCCAAAACGTCTGCGCCTCCCTGCCACCACACGGCCTGTCGAGGGCCAGGTGCCTCTAGCAAGAGTGGCCCTGGCCAGTGCGTCTAGCTGAGGGCTCTTCAGAAGCTGTGCGGGGGGCCCGGGCAGGAGGCCTCCTGGGCACCCTGAACCGGGCCTTCCTCATTTCCGGAGACACGATTTCGGTTCTGCCCCGAGGACGGCTCCTTTCAGGGCACAAGGACGAATTAGTACCTTCCCTGAGGGACCTGGCACATCTGAGCGCGAGGGCACAGGGATACTCGCTGAACTAACTGGAACGCCCGGGCAGGAAAAAGGACCGTCGGCACCAGAAACAACTGGTTTCGCCGCCCTCCCGCCCTGGCCTGGCCAGCTCTCCACACGACACACCCGGGAAGAGCCCGTGGGTCTGTAACGGACTCCGTGCTTTCCTCCCTTTTGGGAACAGCGGGTCTCCTTGGAGAGAACTGTGCACTCCTGCGAGGCTGTGGCCATCGTGGCCTGGACGCCCCAGCTAACGTGGCCGCAGCCTGGCCTCCCGCCCGCCCCACCCGGGAAGTCCTGGTGCGCCCGGCTGGCAGGGCTCCCAGGTGGCCGCGCGGGCGAGCTTCTCCAGCCACACAGGCGGCCCCCGCAGGCCAGCCGGGGAGGGGGTCCGGGGGAAGGGTGGGGACAGGCAGCCCCCTCTGCCACTCACCTGGAAGAGCCCGTGGTGGTGAACCACGCCATCCTGCGTGTGGAGGAGGGAAAGCAGAGAGTACTCGGTGTGTAACAGCATCTTGCCTTGCCTCTCCTCTTGGCTTTCTATTCCTTGGTCCCCCCTCTCCTCAAGGGTAAGGATCTTTAGGAAGGCACACACACAAAAAGACCAAAAAGCCAAAAAAGACCTTACTTTACAAAGCCGAGTGACAACGGGAGGAGCAGGGGGGCTCACGTTCTGCCATGCAACACCGCACGCGCACTCACACATGCACATACGACGTGCAAGGTTTTCCGTAGTGTGACGGCAGTGTGATTCCTGCTCTGGTGGAGCCCTTCGAATCGGGCCCGCTCAGAGCGAGACTGCGCGAACCCGACTGCCTCCCGGGAAGAAGCAGCTTGTTCGCAAGCGGTGTGGCTGTGAAGGTGGAGGAGGGGGGCGAGCAGGCTGGCAGGACGGCCCCGGGTCCCAGGCCTCCCCCACCCCCGGTGCTTCACTCACCTTCAGCTGATAAAAGTCATCTGTGCCATCCTTCCTCGCCAAACACTGCACGATGCTTGGCACCGGGGAGTTGCCCAGACGGGGACCTGCGGCACACAGAGCCTCGGGCTTACTTTTCGAAGAAGCCCCGTCTCTCGTGGCACCACGCGGTCTTTCCGCTAGATCTCTTCTTTGGGAAGGTCATTTACATCCACTGCTTTACCCCCCTTGTCTCCTGGGGGCCAGTTCTCACGGGCTCCCCTCCAGAAGTGGAGGATTTGATGTGCATCTGCCCGAGGCACACCTGGCTTTTACAGGCATGTTTCTCAAAAAGAGGGGTTTTCAGCAGTGGCTGTGTGCTGGAATCTGAGGAGCGTGTGTTTAAAAAAAAAGAGAGAGAGATCCCAGCTGCAACCTGGAGCCTCTGAATCAGCATCTCCCGGGTGAGAAACCAGAGCTTTGGCGAGTTCCCCTGGTAGTCTGAGGGGGCCGCCGGGCCCGTCAGAGCACCCGGTTTGGGGAACTTCTGTACTTCTGGAGATGTACACAGCTCCTTGTCCTTTGATGGCACCCCGCCTGAGCTTTCAGATCATACATAACTCAGACAATGTCACAGTGTCACTTAATGGCGCTTCACTGCTCTTAACATACAGCTGAAACTTCTTTTTCGGCTTCCAAGGTCTTGTACGATTTGGCTCCCGCCCACCTAACTGATTATGTTTCCCCACCCCACCACCATAGTCCGGCTACACTGCGCTCTTAGGTACTAACTTGTTAAGCCCTTTCCTGCCTCTGGGCCTTTGCATTTGCTGCTCCTTCTGTCCAGGATGCTTTCCTCTGCTTTTCACATGGCTGGATCCTTTTCACCCTTGGGTGTCAGCCCAAGTATCACTTCCTCATACAGAACCTTCCTTGTATACACCCCCTCTAAACCCGTCACTCTCACATCGTCTTATTTTCTTCCTTCAAGGCCCTTACTGACCCGATGATGATCTTGTGCAAGGTTTACTCTGTTTCTTTTTCCAACTAGAATATGAAGTTCTGGTGAGTGCAGTAACTTGCCTGTCTTGTTCACTGCTGCAGCCCTAGCAAATCGCCCAGGCCTGGCACGTAGTAGGCACGGGGAACCATCTGATCAACGCCTGGGGCTGAACCGTCCCGTGCCTATAAGTCCAAGACAGCGCCCCAAAGCAAAACTCACACCCAGTCTCTGGCTGGTGGAAGAGTTGGCGTCCTCAGAACCCAGCTCACTCCTGCAACGCTGAGCCCAGCAACCCAGATTTGCTGGGCCTCCAACATCAGGCAGAAAGGCCCTGCTGCTACTCTGGACCACCGGGAACCCCCGCTGGGAAGTTCCACGGGACTTCTGTGCCAATTTTATAAGACCTCTGGAGGGCTATACCAAATGCCTCCTGGAATTACTTGTGCCCTCCAAGAATGGTCCAAGAAGTGCCTTGGATGATGGACCTTGGGTTCAGATGCAGCTTGTGTGCCTCCCATGGTGGCATGGGGCGGGGGCACATGCGGGGCTCCATGGGGGAAGAGACAGCTTAGCTCTCAGCCGCAGCGGACCTAAGGCTCATGAGGCTACGACAAAAATGACAGCTGTTGGTAAGACATGACCTAACGCTCTGGATCTTCCACAGGCACAAAGAGACTGCGTGTGGAGCAGGGAAGCTAGGGCCAGGCCGGGGTGGGTCAGGCCCTGCACTGTGGTGGGTGTGGCACTTCACCCTGCACTGCTGCGCCTAGGCCTGCCGCCCCGCTCACCATGTCAGACTGCGCCTGCGCCCCCCGCCCACCCCCCCCCCGCAACCTGCCTCACCCAGTGGTCAGAGGCTTACCCAGGATGAATGGTCCAGCTCTCTTTGCATTATTTCCGGAAATGCCACCTCCTAGAGCCTTGGCCCTGGCCGACGTTTCCCCAGCTCCTCTGTCCGATGCTCTCCGCTTCATTCTCAGCTCTAGACAAGACACAGAAGAGCCCTTCTCACTGAGCAAGTCAGCGAGTTTCCTCACGCGAACTCAGCCTGCAAGTCTGACTTGGGGATGCGTCACACAGCTGCTGCTGCTGTTCCCGCTGCCGCCGCCACCTCCTCCCCCTCCCGGAGGAGCATCAAAGGTTCTCAGTGACAAAGAACCACAGCTCCTTTCCTTGGCATTAATCAGGGGCTCAAGGGGAATGTCCTTCCAGGCAGCATATACTGGCTACAGAGGTGGGCAGCCAGCCCATCTCAAAGGGGCCAATCAGATGCAGAGAGGACACTGGCTTTGTGTGGATGCAAACTGAGGTCCCCGAGAGACCACCACAGAGACAGAGAGGAGAGATGGCCTGGAAGTGGCTGTTCCCAAGGTGAAGTCTTCCCCCCAAATACCTGTAGCTAAATGGCCTGAGGTGCTGAATCCTGGGTCCCCCTGCATCCCCACTGGTCCGATCTCTGGGGTGTGGGGTGGAGGGGGCCCCAGAGGACTCTCATGCCCACCAAGTGTGAGGATGGCTGCCCCGAGGATCTTCTCTCTCAAACTCCTCTGACTCTTAGGTCCTCTCTGATGGAGGAACACCCCAAAGTTGTCATGGGGGGGGGTGTTACTTTTTCTTCTCTTTCTCCTATTTTCAAATTTTTCTTGAATGACTTTTAAGAAAAACATATATTGTGCATTTAAGAGCCAGTTAAAGGATGCCCTGGATGTGCCTGGAAATCCCTATCTCCTCCAGGGTTAGGAGGAAAGATGGACACAGGAGCCAGATTCTAAAAGATATTAACCTCTGGATGTGGATTTAAAAAGACAAGAGTTGCTCCTTCCAGCCGCCTATAGTTAACAGCTTGGGAAGGCAGTGTCCTGGACGGCGGGGGGGCAAGGACACAGATGTACACGGATGAATGGGCAGGGAGGGCAGAGGGTCACAGGGGTGCCTGGGGAAGGCCAGCTGCCCGGTCCTGAGGAGGGGCCCTTGGCCCTGAGGGAGCCCAGGGAAAACCCTGTGGAAGTGACACTGAAGTGGGGTGCGCAGGGGCCAAGGTCACTCCAGGCAGGGGGACCTGGGTGAGCAAACCCACACAGGTAAGAAATGGCACGTAAGCAACCAACTCCAAGGAGTTTGTGTTGGTGGAGCGTATGGCCTGAAACAGGGGGTGGTGAGAAGTGACCCAGAGAGAGGGACAGGGGCCAGATCTAGGGGACCTGATGGCCAAGTTAGCAGTGTAGCCTTTATCCTTCCATAAAAGGCCTGGGGGACACCGAACCCCAACTTCTATAATTTTTTTTTCATACAGAAGTTATTGGCATTCCCCGCAGAAATATTAGAAAACACAGATCTGCAAAAATAAGATTAAAACGTACCCATAATCTCAGCACCCAGATGTAATCACCGTTAACATTCAGGCAAAACCATCCTGTATGTTTACGTGCGCACACTTCTAGTTTTCGTTATTACAGGAATTTGGACCACACTGTGATACCATTTTATAAGCTTCCTTTTCTCCCATCTAAAATACATTATGAGGGTGAATTTTATGGTAGGTGAAATGTATCTCAATAAGGCTGTAAAAAAAAATTATGAACAACCTTACATGACAATATCCAGAAGCATCACTTGAAATATCTACCCGGTCTCCTTGGTAAGAATATATCATAGTTTATTGGTCCACACACCCATCAGGACATCTGGGGTTTTTTCCCCTATTTTTTTATTAACTGTTACACACATACAGCTTGACATACTTGTCTCTCTCCCTCAGGATTAATTCCAAGAAGGGGCACTGCAGGGTCAAATGGAGCACATGTTTCCAAAGATGCTTGACATACACTGTCAAGCTGCTCTCAGGGAGGCTGTCCCAATTTATGCCACATCAGTGGTGTGGGCGAATAAGTCCCAGAACCTGCACTAGGACTGAATATAATTTTTAAGAACTGCCAATTGATGGGTAATAAAAAGAACATCATTGTTTAAATGCCTACCTAACTCCTCAATTATTCACGAGGTTGAACCTGTTTTACATACATACTGGTTGCACGCATTATTTCTTCCACGAATCAGTTCATATTCTTTTTCCATTTTTTACTGTGTTGAGTGTATTAGTCTTATTGATTTTTAGAAACTCTTTATATAGGAAGGCTATAGCTGACATATGATGTAGTTTCTCTTAATGTTTTAACATTTTGCTAATTTAAAAAACAGTGACATGCTTATGTAGTCAAATAGCTCTCTTTTCCTTTAGTTTGTTTGCCTGTTATTCCTGGAAGGCCACCCCTAATCTGAGAACAGGTGCACATTCACCAGTTAACTTAAATCTTCACGTGCTGCCATTCTGGCCCTTATTCTAAACCCTGAGAGCCTGAATCCAGCAGTGAAATGGAATTCAGGAGAGATGGCCTGGCACACCTCTGGTCCAATCTACCAGGCTTGCCTCTCATCAAGCCCCTATTTGTTTTCAGAGCTATGCCACTGAGGCGCAGACCCAAGACTTCATTCTGAGAGTAACTAGGACCATGTAACTCAGTAGGCCTTGATAGCTCCCAGGTGGAGCAGAAGCCCCAGTTAGGCTTGGCCATGATTTCTGCCAAAGAGGCTTATGCCGGACGCAGATTCAAGATCATTCCTACGAGAAGAATGAAACTGCTTCGAGAAAAATCTTAAAAAGCTGGACAGTAATGTGTCTGGAACAGTGTTCTTGCCCTTTGCCTGGTTGACTTCTCTGCATCCTTCTCAATTTAAATATCACCTCCTCAGAGAAGCCTTCCCTGGTATTTCCACCGCCACTGGGTCCCAGCACTCTATTGTGGAATTTTTGTTCACAGAATTTTCCGTATTTTGTGATTATGTATTTATTTGTGTGCTTATATGCTTAATGTCTTCTCCCCACCACTAGACTAAAAATTCCACAAGGAAAAAAAATATGTGTGTGTATATGAAACCACTCTACCCCCATATATATAATATATATGGGGTACAGTGAGGGGTACAATGGTTTTACATATATATATATAAATATATATATTGGTATATATATATTGGTGGTGGTTCTTGCTGGGTCAGCAGCCCTGCGCTGGAGCTGCCCCTGCCCTGGGAGATGAGCTGGTTTCGCTCCCATTCCGACCATCTTTGCCATCTTCCCTGGAACACTAAGCCCCCTCTCTCCTCCTGGTTCCCTGGAGAGCACCGTGGAGGCTCCATCGTATCTGTGTAGACACTGCCTGGACGCCTCCACACACGCCTGGTCTAGACAACAGTTTGTCGGGAGCAGCTGCAGCACAGACAATGAGTGGGCTCAGCCTGACCCCACCCACCCCACTCAGGATTCAGCTCAAGCAAATGGCTTGGGAACCGCTCCAAAATGGAGGCTGACAGAAGGATGGAAGCAGACGGGCAGGGAGAGGGAAAAGACGCTGGCAGGGGAAGCGGTGGCAGGGCTGTTTCCCTTCCTGAACATCCATCCCTGCCACCAGGGCTGGGGGAGCAAAGGAAGCCGTGTGAAGAGGCAGGCCTGGAAAATGGGGAGCCGCTAACAGGCTCACTGGAGGGGTGAGCAAAGACAACCCCCCTGGGGATAGACCCTCCTGTCCCCCGCACCCCCACTGACGTACAGGGAGGATGTGCCTCACCCAAAAATCATCCTGACGGGCTCTCTTCCAGAGACACACCTGCAAATGGTCCACAAATGCTCCCGTGGGGAAGGCTGCTTTGAGGGATCCTGGTTTCACAGTGAGATCTGCGAAGTGAAAGGTCTGGCTACCCTGGTCTAGAAGGACTTGGGGCCAGGCCCCTCCAGAGACATTAGTCCTCAGCCGGGGTGAAGGACCCTGGCCCAGTCTGGCTAAGGGGCAGCCATTTGCCTGGTATTTCCTGGGCCTACTGCTCAGCTCCCTGGTAACTCAGCAGTCCTGGCTTAGAAGTCTCCCGAGCTTTCAGTCTGTCAACTATTCCATGCACTACCCTCCCAAGTTAGCACCGGTTCCCTTAGAACCTGCACTCACCAGGAAGCTCAGGGAGGCAACAATGGGGGTGAGGGGAAGAGGCTAGGAGGCAGGCACTGAAAGAGAACCAGACTGGCACCCCCCATCTGCAAGCTGTGGGCCTCAATCCTGAGAGCTGGGGGTTCACTTGCTTGGGCCAGCATCGGAGGGCCAAAGCTCTGTGACAGCCACCACGGCATGCCCAAAGGAGGGGGGTGCCCGCCCTATCCTGTCTATTTGGGGCTAAGGTCATTTCACTCTAAAGCTGTTGGGTGATGTCAGCCCAGCTCTCCCAGAAGGCAACAATGGCTGGGCCATTAGCAACACATAAGATTCTAAGGCCCGTGGTGCCAAGTCCAGTGTGACAGTACACAGGACAGCTGGGCGGGGTAGGGCCAGGCAGGGCACTGTACGGCAGGGCATGGTTCAACACGGTGGATATACCTACTATCAACCCCAAAAGGAGGTGGGTTGCAAAGAGAGATGGCGCTGAGGCCTCCCCAGCTCGGTCTTTCCTCAGTTCCACCTACCATGAAGCAGTTGGAGCCTGGCCGAGCCAAGGAGGGGCCCCATCACTCACACCCAGAATCACCCCCTCCACTCAGGTATGCAGACGCCCCATGCAGCGGACATTCACACGTGCGCAGAGCCAGGGGGAGCACCCCATCCCCCTGCAAGCATGAGAGGCAGTGATGGAGCCTGCCCACTGTGCAGAAAGTTCTGCACTCCACCTTGTCCTGGGCTTCCTGCTGCAACTTCTGGGTTCCTGGAGAGATGGGTAACCCTGCACGCCAAACCAGTCAAGGCAGAGTGCAAGGGCAGTCCCCGAAAGGAGCAGGCAACAGACCCAGGCCCGGTGCACTGCTTGCTGTGCGTGTGTGTGTGTGTGTGTGTGTGTGTGTGTATGACAACAATGGCAGCTGGTAGCCACAGTTTGTTAGCAGCTTCCAATGCCTGCTAGGAGCCAAAGGACTGTGTCTACACTCTAGGGTCAGGCTGAGCCGATGGTGTCGAGATTCAAGCTGTCCCTGTCAGCAGCCCCTACGCCCATTCCCACATTTCCCGGCTCTGTCAAAACAAAACGAACCAAACAAACAAAAAAAATTCCCTGAGTTGGGCAGACTTCTGTCTTCTGGACTTTACCTCTGGCTGTGTCTACTGAAGGCAGGGACCCGCACCACTGGGCAGCCCACCTGGCACTTAAAAGTGAGGGCAGGGCTCCCACCCATCCCTGGCCTCAATCCTGTTTGCTACACATGTGTCAAGGGTCTGTGCGCCTAGACCCACATCAGCCCTGGAGGGAGGGAAAAGAGTCTCGGTTGACAGGACACTAAGGCGGCACAATAACATGGTTAGAGCAACGTGTGTTAGTCTTTTTTCACAGCACGACACAGAACCATTTGTATGACACTTGGGGGTGAAAGAACAGGGGACCCCAGCTGTCCTATGCCTGGCCCGGTCACCCTTCGGCTGAAGGGAGCACCATCTTGATCCCCATAACCCACACTGGCTGGGAACCTCAAACTCAGCGCAAGCGTTTAGGAGTAAGTCCAATCCGGTGTAAACCCCAGGACGATCACTTGATAGTGATAAGATCTTGGACAAGTTACGTATTCAGCATCTACAAAATACAGAGCACAACACCTACCTTAGGAAGTTGGTCTAAGGATTAAGTAAGATAAGCCACGCAAAAGTGCCTACCAGCATACTGTAAGCATTTGGTAACCTGTGCTATTATTAGCTTCAACACAGTAGCTTTGTATCTCTCCTGCCCAAACCGAAAGGGATTGTTACTAACTGGGCACCGAATGGGTGTGTGTGGTGGGGGAAGAAGGCAGAAGAGGGTACCCAGAGTGAAGGCTTAAGAGACCTTGAACCTGCCATTGGGCTGTTGGCCTAGCACTGAAGGCCAGGGGAGTCTGATGGCCAGCCCGAATGACACACTCAGCTCAGCGTGGGGAGGGGAGGAGGCCCAGGGGGCTGGCCGAGCTGCTGAGGAGGGGCGGGGTGCCCAGCAATGGGAGGGCAGAGGCAGACAGCACCTCATGCTCTTGTCTTGTTCTGTTCACGGGCCTAGGGGGAAGCAGAGGCTGGAACACCGGCTGGCAATTATCAACTCGGGGCACAGTAAGGGACTGTCCAGGATGATGAGGCCGCCCCACATGGATCCTCTGTCATGATCCAGTGGAGGGGTGGGGAGGAGTCTGGAATTGAGACCTAGTGCCTCTAGTCCAAGACGTGCATTTGTCAGAATGACTGAATTCTAGATTTAAAAGATCTGTAAGACTCACTGTGTGTAAATATACCTCAATTAAAAAAAAAAAAAAAAAAAGCAAGCTGCAACCTTAACCAAATGGCCAAAGGTAATATCACCAACACCAGAACTGACATCGTGTAACTCCTGATAAAATCACAACTTACGTTATTATCATTTTGCCCCAAATGTGTAACCAGAATGTGATCATGAGACAAACCCAAATTGAGGGACATTCAACAGAACAGTCCTGTGTGCTTCAAAAACATCAATGACTGATAGTTAAAGGAAGAATGAGGGACCAGTCTGGATTAATGGAGACTAGAGACAAGTAAATGCAGTGTGTGATCCTGGGCAGGGGGGTGGTCTAAAGGATATGACTAGGTAACTGACAAAATCTAAATACGGACCGTATCGATGTCAATTTTCCTGAATTTGAAAATTGCTCTGTGGTCACACAGAAGAATGCCCTTGCTCTGAGGTGACAGATGCTGAAGGGTTTGGGGGCAAAGGGTCACAATGCCTGCAATTTACTCTGAGGTCAGAGACCGGAGAAAGTGCAAGCCACTGGACGGAATAGTTCCTAAGGCCCTGGAGGAATCTGTTGTCCAGATTCACAAAGGGACTCCTTGTGCCCACAGTGGCAGGATGCGGGATCTCACCCTTGCTGGGCAGAGCCAGGCTGGCATGAACAGGAGTTCAGTCTTGAACGACCCTCTTCCGCCCCTGCAAACGCTGTGCTAAAGGGAAAAAGGAGGCTTTTGTGCAATCTCTGGGTCTGCCACCTGGTGGCGTCTTTCTGCAGCACACTTTCATCAAAGGGTTACTGCATCAGGTGCACCAAGCAGGGGGAACCTCTCTTGCGGCTGATCAGGGAGGATGCAGGAAGGACTCCGGGAGAAGGCCCCACTTCAGCTACCTGTGTAAATGGGGCTCAGACTAACAGATTCTAGCACCTTGCACGTTCTCCTCTGCTCCGGGACCTGGGCCTGCAGGGTTTCTGTCTTCGTGGCGGGGGTCCTCCGATGCCCTTCTGGTCTCAGGAAGAAACCCTAACTCCTCAGACCCAGGCGAGCTCTCCGGCTGCACTGCGTTAGTAGGCCCCCAAGATCCACCCACACCAAATGACTCACAATTCCCTGAGTGTGCCATGAACACCCTCACCCTGCCCTCTTCTCCCTGGTTGGCTCATCCTTCTCCCTCCGTCCTCACTCTGAGTCCTTTCCTCCTGCAGCTCCCAGAGCACTGAGCAGACCTCTGTCCCCTCCCACGGGTCCTGGAACCATGGTGTGTCTGACTTCCACCACCCCTGAGGGAGCAACTCCAATTTACCGCTGCTTCCCTGCACCCTGCCCGGGGCCTGGCACACTGCTGAATGAGAAAACGGACTGCAGAACTGTTTGTTACATGCCCAGAGTACATTAAGGACCATACTGGGGCAGGGGACAGGGATGACCCAACTGGACGCCAGGTGTACGGATGGATGGTCCACCAGCTCATGGCAGGAGACAGAATCCAGGGTCAGGGAGACAAGGGGTCACAGCTGCACGTAAGTGGGCTGCAAGATGCTGGGAACCATTTGTCCAGGCAGAGCCCCATGTCAGAAATGCCTCGATGCCTGGGGCAGGGAGGGTTCTGGGCGGGCTGATCATCGGGGGTTGTGCTTCGACAGTGTTTGCTGCCGGAAAGCAGACCCCACAGAGGAGTGACTCATTCACAGCACATGCCTGAGGCTTGCGCCTGACCCCTCACTGGCAAAGGGACAGACTAGCCCCCTTTTGGCTGAATCCAGTGAAAAGACCTGCTTTCCTGCAGCAAGATGCGGGGCATGTGAATGATAGTTCGTCCTGCCCCTACACACCAGTGACAGGTCCTCTGGGTCCCTCTAGGCTCATGGTGTGAAGGTCCTTCTGCTGGTCAGAAAAATTCCTAGCACTCTTGCTATCCCCAGAAAAGGGAAGTTCTGGCTCAACTCTGCATTTTATGTGACTATACCTGGAAAGAAATACCAAGGCTTGGGGTGAGCAGTGTGAAATATGAACACATGACCCAACTAAGACCTGTAGATCTGCTTTATAGACCAGACACCCCCACACTAGAGGTCTGCCAATTCCCTCGAAAATTCTCCAGGCTCATTCCTAGATGGTCAATTTCGGACTCGGAGCCCACATGGGAGGCCCACACCCTCACATGAGCTCTCACGGCAACTAACTTTTGCACAGAGCTCTATAGCTTACAAAGCGCTTTCCCGTACATGACTGTAACTGATCCCTCCCACCTCTCCTCAAACACAACTTTTTCTAGAAAAAGAAATTGAGACTCAGAGATACTGAGACCTGCCTGAAGTTACCCGGCTGGTTGTTGAAAGAGATGGGATGTGAACACGGGTTTCCCAACTCTGAATCCCATATTCCTTGTACTTGACCACACTGCTTCCTTGACTGCTCCTTCCCTACCTGATGATGGCTATGGTCCTAGGAGTGCCAACCAGAGAGAGGGGGGTACCCTCTGGATTTCCTCATAAGCAGTCATTCTCCTGGAATCAGGGAGCTGCCAGCCAGAAAGCTGCAGGTGAGCAGGGAGAGAGGGGCCGTGCTTGTCCCTGGATAAGGAGGTGTTTCCGGCCCCCGAGCAGGTCTCTCTGGAGAGAGGGGCCAAGTCGAGGTGGGGTTACTGAGATATCCTCCCAACAGCCAACCAGGCGGTGTCCCCCAGCCCTCTGTGACCCAAGCATTCTGGAAGCCACCCCCACTGCACCCCAATGCTCACATGCAGGGGCTGCTACCAGGGCTCCCAACTTCCTGACAGACCCACTTTCCATCCACAAAGTCAACTCAGGAAACCAAAGGAATTCACAGCCCATGGAACTAAGTGTTTCGAAGCATAGACCAGGGACCCAAATGCCAGGTGGGAGGGCAAGATGGATTTTGAGGTCAGATAGGTCTGGGTTCAAATTCCAGCTTCCATCACTTACTTGCTTTGTTTCCCTGAACTAGTCACCTGCCTTCTGTGAGAGTCATCTACCCTCTCTGGGCCTCAGTTTCCTCATCTGTAAAAGAGGAAACACTAAAGGGCCAGATGCGATGCTGTGGCTGGCTGTGTCATGAGGTCTTTGCTGGGGAAGGTGAGGGGTCCCTGCTCTAAGTGGAGGTAACCTCCCTGGCGACAAGCCTCTCTGGGTGCAATCCTTTTTGAACTATCACTTAATGGGTACCTACTGCCTGCCAGGAACCATTCTAGTGTCTTCCTAGATTTTCTTTCCTTCTCACAACTTGATGAAGTAAAGATTTCCCCCTTCTACTGCTGACCAGCCAAGGCCTAGAGGCCCTGGCCAGCTTACCGGGCCCAGAGGAGGCTGCCTGAGACCTGTTCTCTTCTACTCCTGCTAGCTAGAGTGAACGGGGGCTTTGTGGTCAGCTTTTCCTTTGAGTTTTAATGGCAGCCACCCCGAAGTAGGCATGAACCCTCTCCCTGGGAGTCCGAAGGCTATAAGGAACCTCTCCAGGAACCCACTGGAAGCCATTTGCTTCAGAGCTCAGGATGGAGCTGGGGGATGGGGAGGAGGATTAGTAATCCCTTGGCTTCAGCCAGGACTCCCTGATGACAAAGATTCATGCATGCGCTGTCATCTTCGCTGTTCCAAAACAGTGTGATGATTTTGCTCATTTTGAAAATGCAGGATATGTACAGCTCCAATTTGTCAAGGATACACAACATCACACCATTCCCTAAACGCCGTTGCCTTCCTGCCTCGGGGTTACCGAGTGAGCTGGCGGCTTCAAACCAGAGCTTGCTCTCACTGCCCGGGGTGAACCCCGCCCCCTGAAGCCCGGTCTGCTGGTCTGCTCGCAGGCAGGCGCAGGAGTGTGGGAGAGTACCTACCTGCAGCAGCCAGGGAGGAAGTGACTCAGCCCAGTGGGAAGTGGGAGGGGCGGTCAGAAAGAGGGCCCTGTGCCCAGCCTGCTCCCCCTCAGCACATCCGCACCAGACCCATCCTCTGTCGCCGCCTTTCCCCAGCGGGACCACAGTGTGACCAGCGCAGCAGTCCTGGGGGCCAGCGGGGGCCCAAAGACCCCACTGCTCACAGAGAGCCCAGTGTCTGCAGCTCGGAGGTCCAGCTCTGGTCTCCTTTAGGAGGCCAGATTCACATACAGGGAGATTACGTAATCAGTGATGTCCCTCTTCACCCCGCTGCCCTGAGGAAGTCCCCACTGGGCTTCTCTGTGGCCTCCATGACGGCTGGGCGGGGAAGACTGGAGGCGAAAGGCCTCTGGCCAGGAGGATGTGTTCCGGAGTGATTCCGGGAGGAAAGGCTCCAGGGCTGTGCACACACAGGTGGACCCGTGGGCCCTTCTGGGGCAAAGACAAATAAATGGAAGAGAGACCAGTCTCTGCAGATGGGGCAAAGGGCTTCACCAGCGGTCACTCTGAGCGCCACCAGAGCAGAATCCAGGGCAGCAATGCCAGTCCTGCCACCAGCACACCCCTCCCAAGGGCCTCCGGAAGCAGCTGATGTGACAACAAATAATCCGTCACTGTGTGTGGGTGTCAGAGGAGGAAGGGACAGACTTAATAGCTCTTTCTCAGGCCGTGCTGCTCTGGTGTCTCCCATCCAGAGAAGGAGCCTGGGGAAGCAGCCAAGCACACTGGCTCGGGAGGCATTCCTGGTGGCCCCTTGGCTCTGTGGGGGGCCTTCTGCCTTGCGCAGTGATGGCAGACCAAGTCCCTGACAGCTCTCCCCTTTCATGCCAGCCTGCCCTGCTCCTGAGGGGACCCATCCTCAGCTCAAACCATCAGTTCCTGCCTTGTGCAGTGACTCAGCCGGGGAACAACGCCTGCCACGGGGTCCCACATGGAGTTCAGGTTCTTGCCACCCACAGTGGCCCCAATCACGCGGGGAGAAAACAGCAAGTGACTGCAGGAAGGCTGGCTGAGTCTGAGAACCACCCTTTGTGTCCACTGTGCAACCTGAATATGTGCTTCTGTGCTCCACGGTCCCCTCACCTACAGGAGGGGGATGGCGCTGCCCCCACACAGGGTTCCCTGAGGACTGCCGGGAGCCAGCGTGTGGGAGGCACTAGACAAATGTTAAGTTTCCTTCCTTCCACCCCAGATTTCCAGAGCGACAGACGGGAAAGCCCGGGCCAGGCCCAGGTACACGTGATTCTCTCTCTTTATACTGTTTTTAACAGCAAAAATCACTACCATCATGCTGTAAGAAAGGCAATTTGGACTGAGGTCAGCAAACTGCTTCTCCGTAACTGCCTCTATCAGCAATTAAATTCAGGGGCAATCCGGGTGGCTCAGTTAAGCGTCCAACTCTGGATTTTGGCTCAGCTCATGATCTCACGGTTTGTGAGTTCGAGCCCGGCGTTGAGGCACTTTTAGTGCGGAGTCTGCTTGGGATTCCTCTCTCTCCCTCTCTCTCTGCCCCACCCCTACTCACACTGTTTCTCAAAATAAAGAAATAAACTTAAAAAAATTTAAATTCAATTCAATTTCACAACTTTGACCATGAACAATACAGTTCAGAAATGCCGCTGGCTGGGAGGGGCAGGGTCGCAGAGGCTGATGGCAGGCTGGGCCAGCAGAGTGCCCCTCGGGGAGCCATTTGGAGGGGAGGCCTACATGAGGATCTCACCTATTCTGAGCCACCAGGAGGCCAGCCAGGGCCAATCCTGAGATCCACAAGCCACCACTGACAGCGCACACAATGGCAAGAGCATGTTCATCATATGTCTGTTTGCGTGTGTCTCTGGAGAGGGTGAGCTCCTAGGAGCGAGGCCTGGGCCTTGTCCACTTCAGAATGCCCTGCATAGGCTCAGCAGGTGTGCAGAAAACATGTGCTAAACCACAGCCAACACAACAGAAGAAAATACATGGCCCGGACCCAGCCTTTCCAGTTCAAGGGATTTATCCTACAAAAATATCCACACAAGTCCACAAAGATAAATGTGCTCAACGAGGGTTCCTACAGAACCATGTGTCGCAGCAAAAAACCACAAAAGATAAAACCACAAAAATCAAAACACACGTAGACACTCACACACATCCAGACAGGAAACACTCTAAAAGTCCACCAAGAAAGGACTGGTTCACTACATCATGTTCCATCCAATGGAATACAATGCAGCCTATGAGACTAGGTCTGCACCTGCTGGTAAAGATGTTTACAATATATTACATTAAAAAACAAACAAACCAACCAGTACTCTGTGTATAATACGATCCCATTTGGGTAAAGACAAAAAGATCATACACAAGCTTTTAATATGCACAGGAAATTTCTAGGAGAAACTTAACAGTGGATACTTCCCGGCAGGATGAGGGGCCCAGGGAGAGGAGGGAGAGTTTATGTCATATTCTTCCATCCTGCTTAACTATTTTATCATACACTACTATAACAATACTTTCTTTTAAATCTCAAAAAATGTTTAACCCATTAGAATTGTTAAGAGTAGTAACAGGCCCAAGGGAGGCTGGGCCTCAGAGAGGGCACACTTGAGGGGGTACGGCACAGGACACATGCAGAAGTGCCCGGAAGGTACCAGCCCGTGTGCCGTTGCAAGGCTGCAGCAGGAGAGTCGGCGGGAGGGACAAAACCACCACTCTGGGCACACTTAAGCTCTCTCAGGTAACTTGCAAACATGCCTAGAAGGAATTTCCTGCTCGCCAGCTGGCATCCAGAGGGGCTGGGAGGACCACCAAAGCATTCGAACTGGAGACCTGGAACCTGGCTCACGATGCCTCTTTCAGAACACTCACAGACCCGCCAGCAAAGGGCTTAGCTGGGCCTTATCAGAGCCGCCCCTGGGTCCTGACTGCGGACTAGAAATCAGTCTGAACCTGCTACAGACAATAACACCTCATGTCTAATCCCCATTACTACCTGAGGAGCAGGCAGTATTATGTCCATGTTACAGGGGAGGAAATGAAGCTGGAGACAGTCAGTGACTGGTTCAAGGTCACTCAACGAGCAAGTGGCAGAAGTGGGCTTTGAAGCCAGGTAGGATCTGAGCCTAGGCCCTTAACTGTTAAGTGATACGGTTGATAGTCTCCTTACTCACTAGCCATAGGGCAGGAGGGGGAGGGACCTGCCTCCAGAAAGTGGTAGTTTCCATTCTGCTGGCAAAGAAAGGACTGCTTCAGCTTTGCCAAAGACCCTTCCAGCTCTAAAACTCTATGAGTCCAAGATTCCACGTGGATTGGACTCCCTGGGGCCAGAGTGGGGCCAGGGTGAATGGCGTGGCATGGGCTCTAGAATCACACAGTGTAGGCTGGAAATCTGGCTCTGCTCCTACTGCCTATGAAGCGGTGGACAGGTTACTTAACATCTCTGAGCCTGGGGGTTCTCCTCCGTAAGAGACAGTCCCTCCTTCCTTAGAGTCTGAGAAACATTCAATCTGTACTGCTGAGTACTTAGCAAAGGACCTGGAAGGTGGTGGCAATCTGCCTTTTTTTGGCTGGTTTCCTTCCGGTTCCTTCAGGAGGGACCACGTTGGGAGAGCAGTCAGAGGAGAAAGCACCCTGTGGAATTCATGCCAAACACAGTAACACCAGGAGCTCCACGCCCGCTGCAAAATGTAGGACTCTTGCTTTCTAGGGCTGGCAGATGCCAGAAATGGGGTTCCAAATGCCCCACCGAATTCTGGGCTAGCCAGTGCTAAGGTGTTCCAAGGAACTGAGCTTCTCTCTACAAGCACCTGCTGTCTCCTTATCACACCCCAAACCAGCTCTGCCCCAAACCCAAAGACAAATGACAGGCACATCAGTCCTGCTCTTGCCAATTCCCACCACAATGTCCAGGCTACTGTTTCTTCTTCCTGGATCCTTGGGTCACAGACTCTTTAAAGGCTAAACATCTTCTGTCTCTTTGGCCAAGTAGGCGGCAGTCTATAAACATATTTAGAGAGCACAGCTTCACTCTGAATGACAAGAGCCCTTCCCAGTTTTCTCTGGGGCTTCCCAAAAACTCGACTTGCTTGGAAATCATCAAGCCTGTATACTACTGGACGGTGAAAGCTCTGGGGAGCCTGAACTCACTCCTGAGGTAGACTGCCGTCAGTCAGAAGAGGATGACCACCACAGAGCTGCAGCCTGTTCAGGGCAAGGACTCCTCAGTGTCCCCACAGGATGGGCTACCTCAACCCAAAAGACTACCTTTGCTCACTGGAGCAAAATCAGGCCACTCAAGTTTATTAAAAGGAGGCCTAGAAATTCTTCAAGAAATAATAATAATAATAATAATAATAATAATAATAATAAAAGGTACTCTGAAGCAGCAACCTCTTCTAGAATCCTGCACATCCCTAAGGTGGGCCAAATCATATATATGCAGGCGGTTACTACAGCTCTGTTTGGAGAGCAAAAGACAGAGAATAACCTAAATTTATTAGTAGAGAGCTTGCTGAATACATTACACACATCCACGATGAAAAACAACCCAAGCATCCATGTGCCAGAATGGGACCATCTCTAAGACAGTATAAATCAAAACAAACAACACCATCCTCTTCTCTCATGGGTCTTGCAGATCCTGAGAGGATATGCAGGGCTGCTGTGGGCCCTGGGCCACCTGCCGCAAGGCCACAGTGTCACCTGAGCAGGTGGGAGAGGAAGAAATGCTCTCGCTTCAGGCCACTTTCTCTTCTACCTTCTTTACCCCACAAACCCAAGGACAAATCTTGTGCCAACCTCCCCCGTTCCGAAGGGCCTGTCTGCAGCACACTCTCTGCACAGCACAATCGATTCTGGTCTAGCTCTGCACTCCCATAGGGCTCGGAGACGAGGGCACCAGGGCAACTTCCTCTCATCTCTCTGGTGGCTCTGAGTCCTAGGCGGCCTCGGGCAGACACCTCTCCTTCTTGAGAAGAGGGACAGAGTCTGCAAACCCAGCCTAGGGAGTAAATCCAATCTCAAGATCTCTTTCCAGATAAGATCTCCAGGAAACAATGGGAAAGCCACGTACAACCTAGAGGTATGCTGCTGACCAGGACCCCATCAGCTGAAGCAGTGTGGATGGCGCAGAGTAAAGAGCTGCTCTGTAGGGCCACCTGAAGGCTGGAGAAATCACACAAGTTTTGCAGACTCAGCCAGTTGAGTTTCTGAAATACTGCACAAGGTCACCTCCCTGGGCAAATCTGGGCAGAGGAAAGGTGAAGGGAGGGGAGCTGCCCTTCTCCTAGGTGCTGACTCAGGCGTAACCAGAGGGAAGCCTGGCCCCAAGCTGGACAGGGTGCCACAGACTTTACAACTGATGCTGTCCCGTGAGATGCACTCGGATCTTACTGAAGGGAGCGGGCAGATTTCACTGGCCACTGTCTTCTCCCAAGCCTCTGCACTACCATTCGCTATGTCACCCAAACCAGGAACTTGTGGGTCACCTGCCACCACTGCTCCTCCCTCAACCATCCCTTCCAAATATTCCTAGAGTCCTACTGATTTCTCCTCAAACAGCTCTGATCTCTGCCCTTCCTCTCCATCCCAAATGCCTCTGCCCTGATCCAGGCCCACACAAGGGCTTGCTCTGACCATTACAACAGCCTCTTCCTGGACTCCAGACCCACTCTCTTCCCAGTCTACCCTCCACCCGCAGCTAGAGGGCTCTTGGGAAGATGCAGGCCTAATGGTGTTCCCTCCACATAAAACAAAGCGTTCCATCACAAGATCTTGATGCTTGAGAAGTTCAAGCATCTTAGACTGGTACCTACCTACAAGATCTTGATGCTTGAGAAGTTCAAGCATCTTAGACTGGTACCTACCTCTCCAGCACATCCTACAGCCAGGTCCTTCACACCCTGTGCTAGAACCTCTTGTGGTTCCTAAAGATGCACATACACCAGCACGCATCCAGGCCTGTGCCACGCTGTTCCCCCGCTTGGGGTGCCTTGTGAGCCCTCGGAAAACTCTACTCGCCATTTGGGAGCTAAACTCTGAGGCCTTTCCAAAGCTCTCCCCAGTCTCCTCCACATCCCCCAGTGGAACTGCTCCTTCCTCCTGGTTCCCATTACATGCTACAAGACTTCTGGGAAAGACTTGCCAAACTATGCGAGTGTTCATTGGTTAGGCCCCTGCTAGACCACAAGCTCCTCCAGGGCAGGGGCTACCTCTCTATTCTCCTTCTGCCCCTGGCACCCAGCACACCCCAGCCACGTACGGAGCCCTGGATTTTGAGCCACTACATACATCAATGTGTGTGATGCTTCTTGGTGATACTAATTCAGATACCAGACAAGGGTATCTAATAGGGACACACGGAAGAACCTCTAAACATCTTTTCTGTCATGAATACTTTAAAATACAATTTTTTCTCAAGTACTCTTCTATTTTTAAAAACAATGGCTCTTAAAATTTTTTTTTGACATTTATTTATTTTTGAG
The DNA here is from genome assembly GCF_018350175.1 of Felis catus. Classification (NCBI taxonomy): domain Eukaryota; kingdom Metazoa; phylum Chordata; class Mammalia; order Carnivora; family Felidae; genus Felis; species Felis catus. The sequence goes on from NC_058375.1 coordinate 27,950,932, forward strand.
AGACAGAGCATGAGCAGGGGAGGGGCAGAGAGAGAGAGAGAAAGGGAGACACAGAATCCTAAGCAGGCTCCAGGCTCTGAGCTGTCAGCACAGAACCCAATGTGGGGCTTGAACTCATGGACCATGAGATCATGACCTGAGCCGAGGTCAGATGCCCAACAGACTGAACCACCCAGGTGTCCCCCAAAATGGTTCTCTTAAAGAGCTGAGCTGAATCATCCGCATGGCTCCCACAAAGACCGGGTAAACGCCCCACAGATTTCCTTTTCAGAAAGAATACAATGAAATTCTGTGATCTTGTGATCCCTCAGAACACTTCTTTTTTTTTTTTTTTAATTTTTTTTTCAACGTTTTTTATTTATTTTTGGGACAGAGAGAGACAGAGCATGAATGGGGGAGGGGCAGAGAGAGAGGGAGACACGGAATCGGAAGCAGGCTCCAGGCTCCGAGCCATCAGCCCAGAGCCTGATGCGGGGCTCGAACTCACGGACGGCGGGATCGTGACCTGGCTGAAGTCGGACGCTTAACCGACTGCGCCACCCAGGCGCCCCCCTCAGGACACTTCTGACAGCTCCTGACAGCTCCAAGGGACGCAGTTCCAGTTGCGACTAATTGCTCCCACTAATTCTTGGAAGTTCTTTCCTGCAGTCTGTAATAACACTTACCAAGTATTTCTCAGTGTGTGCTAAGTGTTCAACCTGCAACGTCTTACTTAATCCTCACAACTGCCCTCCTAGGGAGGGGCCTTACTGTCCCCACTTTATAGATGAGAAGGCTGGCCATGGAGAGAATAAGTAACCTCTAGCGACCAGCAGGGCTGGGATTGGAACTCAGATCTGTCTTACCGCAGAGCCAAATAGGTTCTTAACGCCCACAGTCTGCTGCCTTCCCAGGTCAAACGAAAGGCACAGGGGAGCAAGCGCAGCACCCCCGGCCACAGGCCTTTGGAGAAGGCGGTGCTCGTGTGACCTGCAATCCTAGGACGAGAGGGACACATGCACCAGGTACTTCTGTGCTGGGCAGAGAAGCTCAGAGCAAGGCAGGGAGCCTGCCACCTGCCACCCATGGCATCCAGGGCTTTCTCAGCAAAGATCCCCCACCCTGGCACCAACTCTCCCTACTCAGAGGCCTGCAGGGGCCTCTAAAGATGACTCCAGTCCTGGCTCTCCCCTCCTCAGCTGGAACCAACTCCAGAGAGATCACTCTAAAACACAGATCCAATCATGTCACTCCTCTGCTTAGAAACCTTTTCACTGCCCTTGGCATAAAGTCCTAACTTGTTAACGTGGCATTCCCTTGTCAGCCTGTACTGCCTTACTTTGCACCATGTCAACTTTCATACCACCATACTGAACAATCTGAGGTTTCTGGAGTAAACTACGCGTGTACTCAGGTGCTCCTGGCTGGCTCGGTCTGAAGAGCATGTGACTCTTGATCTCGGGGTCATGACTTTGAACCCCACGTTGGGTGTAGAGATTACTTAAATGAATAAGTAAATTAAAGCTTTTACTTAAGAAAACCCCAAACTATGCGTGCCTTTGTCTTTCTCTAAGTAGAACACCTTACCCCTTCATTCTCACTGATTAAGCCTTCCATCCTTCTAGACACAGCTCCAGGGTCATCACTTCTGCCAAGTCTTCCCAGGATCTTTGTGGGCTCCTACAGCCCTGTGCCCGCTGCTACTAGCTTTTTTAGACCTATTTTAACTACTTGTTTACAGATCAGTCTCCCTTACCCAGACCATGAGCTTCTTGAAATATGAATAATAGGTAACATGTATCATGTGGCAGATATGGTTCTGTGTGTTTTACATGTGTTAATTTTTTCAAAGTTTTTTTTAAGGTTTATTCATTTTTTAGAGAGAGAGAGAGAGAGAGAGAGAGAGAGAGAGAGAGAGACAAAATGCGTGAGTGGGGGAGGGGCAGAGAGAGAGAGGGAGGCACATAATCTGAAACAGTTTCCAGGCTCGAGCTGTCAGCACAGAGCTCGACATGGGGCTTGAACCCACAAACCGAGAGATCATGACCTGAGCTGAAGTTGGACGCTTAACCGACTGAGCCACCCAGGTGCCCCAATTTTTTTAAAGATTTTATTTTTAAGTAATCTCTACACTGAACGTGGGGCCTGAACTCCCGATCCCGAGATCAAGCGTTACACCCTCCACCAACTGAACCAGCCAAGCGCCCCTACATGTGTTAACTTTTTAAATCTTCACAACAGCTCTAGGTAATCACCCATTTTACAGATGAGGTCACTGAGGCACAGACAGCTTATATCACATGCCTACTGACACACGTTTAGAAGCTGCAGGGCCAGAATTTGAACTCAGGAAGTCTGGCTCCAAAGCCCACTCTTCACCACTATACCATAGGGTACTTGCCTCTCTAGGCAAGGACACTGTTGTTGTCATTCGGGGAATGAATGAATAAATGAGAGCAACCTCCACAAACCACTGGCAGAGCAGGGCCAGCAAGGAGTGCTGGAACAGCTCACAAGCACTGTTTACAAACAAGGATTCTTTTGGCTTTACAATGACATATTCTGCTCTTCCTTATCTCATGCAAAACTAAGCCAAGAAGGAAAGGTGCCCAGCCCAGAGTGACTACCTTCTTCCCCACTGCTCTCAAAACCAACCAAAGCCAACCGGTTTCTCCCGTGACTTAAAACAGAGCAAAGTCTACTCTGCCACCGAAGGCAGCTGTCATCTCTTCCTTCCGCCAACGGGCATCAAACCTAGGGAGTGGGGGTTAGCAGAGAACGTAGCATCGGAAATCCCAAAGCCCTTTCCCACCGCCTGGAAGGTGTGGCCGAGTCGCGTGGGAATGGGCGGGCCAGACCCGGCACAGCAGGTGAAACTGACCACAGCGGCGTGCTCTCTCCTTGGAAAAGGCCGGCCAAACGTAGCACTGGCAAGCAGGTAGCTCTGACCCGCATCTGAACGCCTCCCGCGATGCGAAAATTTCCCCAGCAGCGACGGGTGAGGGCTCCTGGAGGAAGCCCTGGCTGGCCCGCCTTGGGGACTCGTTCTAACTTTCAAGTCCCTTTCGGGATCGGGAGGGAAGCATGGAGAGGCAGAGGGTGTCTCCTGGGGAAGACCTGGCTGAGTTCAAACGTCGGTGGCCTCACTAACTAGCCGAATGACTCCGGGCAAGGCTGGCAGCGCCCACCTCCTAGAGCTGCGGCGGGACCCAGGCTCCCCGAGGCCGCCCGGTACCCCGAACGCAGCAGTCCCCGCCCCCGCCGCCCAGGAAGGGCAGACCCCAGAAGAGGAGAGGGCGTTCACTGTTGCCATTTCTGTCGCACCGGGACGGCCTCGGGCTGTCACCCCGGTCCCCGTGCCACAGCCGCTGAGGCCCGCCGCGCCAACCCGCACCCCCCGCCCGGCTCCCCGCTCCGGGACCCCCGCCCTCACCTTCCCCCGGTGCTCAGCGCTGCTCGCCCATAGTCCGTAGCCTGGAGCCAGGACTGCTCGGCGCTCCGTCCCGGGGAGCCGGGGCCGGGCCGGGGGCGTGGGAGCCGCTCACCGCCGCCTCCCAGCGCAGCCACCCGAGCCGCCACCGCCGCCGCCGCCGCCTCCCTCCATGGCTGCGGCGCCGCCACCTGACAACGGAAGTGACGCACCGCCCCCTCCTCTCGGGCCAGAGCCGCAGCCCCACCCCTCTCCCCGGACCCCGCCCCTCGCCTGTGTCTGCGCTCTCACGGCCTCCGGATTGGGGTGCCATCTTGAAGATGGGCGGAAGCCTTCAGGCAAGAGTCCGGAATCCGATTGACGATTGGCTCAGAGTGAGGTCTGGGCCGAAACCTGTGAAACGATTGGAGACTGAGACTCTAAAGGGGCGGTACTTACCGCTTATCTACGTCTGCGGTGAGGCTGGGACGCAGACACCGCCCCCGCCCCGACTCCGCAGGTCCTCGAGTGCCCTACACTCGCCCTGCTGGGTTTGGAGAAGTCCTCCGCAGCTGGAAGCTCGGCCAGCGCTGTGCATTTGTCAGAGAAATGGCTCTTCCTTGATCTCCATTTCTCGGTTTCTGGAGCCCTGTGCGGAGAGCGCTGGAATTAGGCTCAATAAAATGACAGAATTCCTGTCTCAGCCCTCACAATTTATTTCCCTCTGGGCCCCTCGCCTTTGTAGAAACCCTGCTTCAGCCTGAAGATCTCTGGAGTCTTGACCAGGGAGGTTTACAGTGAAAAGATCCTATTAACGATTCCAGCTATCTAGCCTCAGTCCCTCCTGCTGCAGTTTCGGTCCCTTTCTCCTCCTCCTCCAGCAACCACGCCCTCCATGAATCAGCTTCTTGCACCAGCAGATGAGCCCTTTAAAGGGATTGCATCAGGCGGGTGACTCACTGGGGCCCTCTGAGAGCCTGGCTTCCCTCCTCTGGCACCCAGAAGCAGCTAGAAGGGCTCAGTGGCAGCAGCACCAACAGCCATGGCCCCACTCCTTTGTCTCAGAGGTGTGAGCCAGAGTGCTGGCCGCATGTGACTGTCTTAACTCCTGGGTGTCTTTCCAGCTGTCTCCTGGAGCACTCTGTATCCATGTGTGGGCACATGTGTCCAAACCGGTGTGCACCGCTGGGTTTTCTTAGGGGCGTGTGGCCAGGTACACATGGATATGCATTTGTCGTCTCCACATAGGCAGTGCCAGGACATGAGAGGCGATGTGACTTGAGTCTGGCTGCCTTCTCCTGTCCGTCTCTTTGTCTCTCTAAATGTCTGGTGCCCACTAAGCTGATGGGGCTAAGTGACAGCAGGAATCAAAACAGCTCCCAGTGCTGTGTTACAGCACTTTAGAGACATCAGTGTTGGGAGTCTGTTTACAGATGCAGCAGCTAGAGCTCTGAGAGGGAAAGAAACTTGTCCAAAGGCGCATAGCTAATAATGGCAGGGCTGTGATTTGAACCAAGTGTGGCAGATTCCAAAAGGGTTAGATTTGAGTCCTTGTTGCATCTCCCACAAGCTGAGTGACTCCACGTTAAGTTCCTTGACCTTCTCGGACTGTCAAAATAGGGATAACGCCTTACAGGATCATTGAGAAGATTCAGTGAGTATGGAAACAGCTTCTCACGGGACCTGGCCAGCAAGAGTGCTCACACTCACTTCTGTTACAGGGCTTCCGTAAAGTTCGGGACTGAGTCAGGTACAAAGAGGCCCGGCCACAGCCCCCCAGCTTCTGTGCCTGACAAAGGGAAAAGCCTAGGGATTCCGGAAGCCCTGACTGCCAGGAATGAGTGAGTTTTGGGTTTTCCAGGGCTCTAATTATCAGCTAGATGAATCACTTGGAGCTGACACTACCCCCCCCACCCCCCACCCCCCAGACCTTCAGTTGCTTCAAAATATAGGATTTTAACAAAGAAGAGGAGGAGAAGGAAGAAAAAGAGGGGAGGAGAGGTAATGAATAGAAATGAAAGGTGCCAGCCAGAGGAAATGAAAAATATTTCATTTCAGGACACCACCAACATGAGGAGACTGCAGCATCTCTCTCTCTCTCTGTCTCTCTCTCTCACTCACACACACACACACACACACACACACACACACACACACACGGTGACATACTCTCCTGCTGCCTGCTGGCTCTCCAACTTTGGGCATACTGGCAGATGGTACTGCCATAACAAAGTGACGCCTGTCACAACAGCAGAGATGGTTGCTTGACGAGGTATAGGCGGATCTGCCTATCACAGAAGGAGAGGAAGAAACCTTCAACCCTGAGGAGCTTCCACAGGCTTCTGTAACCCAGCGAACCCTACTCACTGCTGGCTTCTGGCTTCTCCTTATGGCCAAGCCCCAGGGCCCGGGTATGACAAGTTCTGAATGCCAGCACCACACCCGGTGGGCACCACCACTGAGGTGAGCGGAGACACTGCTTATCTTTGCCATCGGTGTGATGTCGGGAGTGGTGGGAAGCAGAACAGTGTAATGCAGTAGTCAAGATCACGGAGTGTGAGTCATACAGGCTTGGGTTCAAATCCCCACCGTGTTGGTCACTGGCTCTTCGATCTTGAGCGAGTCACGTAACCTCTCTGGGCCTGTTGGCTCATCTGTAAAATGAGACTATTAATATACACCTCCAAAGTTGTTGTAATGATGAAAGGAGAGGACTCTTCCATTTCACGAAGATTTATGGTGTGCCTGCTATGTGCAGAGCACTGAGCTAGATGGCAGGGACCCGGGGGGACCAAACAGACTACGGCTCTGCCCTCCTGCAGCCCCCAGCCCAGGCCCTGGCCCACAATCAGCAGCAAGCGGTAGCTATTTATGATGGCCATCTTGACGTTCAGCCATTCACTTCACCATGAGACCTGGGGAGAGCCCTTCCCCTTCCCCCTGGGGAAACCAGGCCTCAGTTTCCTAAACTGTAAGATGACAGAGTTGAATTGGGTCAGTGGTTCCCAGTCTTCTTGCCATCAAACTTCCCTCATGAGCCTCGTAGCTGATGAGATTTTGTCTCCTCTAAACCTACATCAAGTCATTTCTTCCTTTTTTATTGATTATAGCCTCATTTTACAGCCGCTAGGGCTTGTGATCGGGGTAACTCCAGCCCGAGGCAGAGAGCATACCAGCTTGGTCACCCTTCACATACCATGTGCTGTTTCTCCGGGTCCTTTCTGGAACATTGACAGGAGCTCAAGGGACCTCTGCTGCCTCGGGGCCCCTTCAGCTGAGGATGGAACTCAGTGAGCTGGATGCTCTCTTCGTGTCGCAGCCGGCTGACAGCCGGTGGTGCTCTGTCACTTGTATGGGCCCAGGGAGATCTGAACTTCAAGCAGTGTGCCCACCCTGGCAGTCCCCTCCCCCGAATGACAGAGACCCTTCCACCCTGCACTCTTCTTTCCAGGAAGGCAGGGCGAGGTGGGGACCCGCCAGCCCACCTGAGCACTCAGAATTCCTGGGGGCTCAGTCATCAGCTGGGCCCCCCACGTTGGTCTTTGCACGTGCTTGAATGAAGACCGAAGCAATGAGTAGCAAAACAAACCCAAGGGGAAGACAACATTTGGAAATGGGTTTTTCATCTTTTCCTTGGTGCCCCTTCCTTTCCTTATGCAGATAGTTAGGTTGCTCTGCCTTCATTGCTTCGGGAAACAAAGGATGCAACAGAATGCAGAGCTCATTTTTAGCTTCTGAATTCCGAAAGCCTAGCCTTCAGGGAGGAATGGGAGAATGTCTGTGCACGTACAAATTTAGAAAACTGTAGCAAGGGGCATGTGGGAGACTTGAGACTTAGGGTGGTCCCTGAGAACAGACAAGCTTCTCCTCAGCTTTCAGCTGGACAGTGTCAGCTGGGTCTCAGGGACTGGGGAGCACGAAGAATTGTGCTCTTTTCCTGGGGGGAGTGCCAGGAAGTAACAAAACCCTCTGAAGAAACAGCTGTGTGCTGCATTTGGGCAAACAGGGCCTATCTAGCCCAAGGGCCTAAGAATCTCCTGGGAAAAGCAGAATAAAATTCTGAACGCTGAGAGGGGTATGGGTGACTCCTGAAGGGGTCTTTGGGTTGGTGGTAGCCTTAGCAGACTGATGACAAAGGACCAGGAGAAAATGAGGACATCTCAGTGGATGTGTGATTGGATGAGTACCAGACCAGACCGCCTTTCCCACGTTGGGCACGTTAAGAGGAAATGCCCTAACTTTCGACCAGTTCCAAGGAAAGTGAGGAGAACTTTGAATCGACCGCAGTTGAGTTTCTGCCACTCTGGCTGATTGGGGTGACATAGGAACTCCGTTGAATTAGGAAAAATTCAAGGTCTATTTCTCACACACGGGAAACTGGAACCAGCTACACTCCTCACCCACAAGGCTTGGCATCACATGCCCCAGCCCCGTCCCTCTCTCTAGCCTCACCTGCCTCTCCCCCCTCCGATAGTCACAGTGGTGCGTTCCCACCTAGGCCCTTTGCACTGGTAGTTTCCTCTGCCTTCCCTTGGCTCTTGAAATGGCAGTCTCCTTCTCGGTTTACATTTTGCTTCTTCAGACCATACTTTCCAAAATAAAACCACCTCCGTGTTCTCTCTCAAGTACCGTTTAGTTCCTTCATGACAACTGTAAGAATTTTTACTTTTTTTATTGTCAGTCTCCCCGTCTAGAATGTCAGCTTCCTGAGGGCAGGACCCTTGTCTGTCTTGATGTTCCCTCAGCAGCTAGCACTGTCACTAGCGATACCTGTGGCGCGAAGGGTGGGCAGCAGTTAGGGAATTCGGCCTGCCACAGGCCAGTGGGCACTGACCTCCCTCCCTCCAGCCTTCCTGGGCCTCTGGCAGCCTTTCCCCCGACAACCCGGGACCAGATGCCAGGAGACCCATATCCTCGGGGCTTAAAGACTTCGCTGTGCTCTATCCCAGGGGCTCAGCACGAGCGTGTCTCAGCGGGCCCATTTCCCCTCCTTCTGGTCTATCCTTCCAGCACCTCATCTGGGGACGACGGAGGGCCCATCGGGGTCTGGTGCACGATACTTCTGGAAAGAGGACACAGGGCTTCGGCCTGAGCCCCTCTTCTCAACCGTCCTTCCCACTTCCCTCCCCGGCCTGGGGGCTCCTCCTTGCTCTGCCGAGGTTGCAGAAGTCCCGGCACACCCTTTAAAAGAGCTGGACTTCTCCTTCATCTCCAGGCCACACTCCTAGCATGAGCCCTCTTCAAGTTTGGAAACATTTGCAGACATGTGGGAAACGTCTGCAATGGGGGCCGCTGTGGGACTCCCTGCCAGTTCATTACTCCAGATGGGGTGGCTCCCCCGCTTCCCGCAAGTACACAGACATTTCCACAGTGAGGGCCTCCCTTCCGTGCCTGCCCTCTGGTTTCTCTTAGCAGCAGTCACCCTGTGGCATCGCTCCCCTTAACTCTAGCCGCCAGCGGGGCCTGGAAACAGTTGTTTTCTCCCTGCTAGGACCCACTGTTCTCTCCCGAAGGCAAAGGTCAAGCCTTGGGGACTTCTGGGACCTCCAGGCAATGAAATACACAGTATTCAGAAGAATCATGGTGGGTGGCTGTGTGGATGTTACTGAGGCAGATCCCCGGGTTCCAGACTGGAGCCAGGAAACTGGCTTTTCCAGACACATCCCAGTTGGTTCTGATGAGGCGGTCCAAGGACGACACTTTGATTCACGTTGGGCGAGAACGTGAATGCAGGGCCCTCGGGCTGCTAGTGCCCAAGTGAACGCTCCTCTCAAGCCCCCCTCAAGAAATGAAAGCATCTTGAGGCCAAAGGCCCTGCCTGACTCAGGACTCTAGCGCAGCAGGTTCTCAGCCTGGATTTCATCTCGTGGTTCTGGGCCACCTCCTCCACTAGATTGTAAGCCCCTCTTTGGAAGGGACCAAATCTTCTTCGGCAATGTGTGACCAGCAGAGGGCCTGGCACACGGCAGCTGCTCTGTGGACATGTGATGAGGACACAGCCGCTTTTATTGAGATGGTCGTTTGCCTGTGGTCATGCTGGTATGGCCGCGAGGCAGCTACAACAAAGACTTGGGTTCTACCCCTGAGCACCCCTTCTTCCCTGAGGACCCCAAAACTCTCAGAACTGGAGCCTGATCTCTTGCTGTTGGCTGAGCTGCCACACTTGAGGGGAGGGCCCAGGATTCCCTCAACCTCTCTACCTCAGGAAAGAGCAATGAGACGAACAACCTCCTCAACAGGGAATCTGCACCGAAAAAGCCACCTTCCATGTGGCCAGACTGAAGCACTTGCCTACAATTCTCAAAACCTGCTGCTTCTTAGTATCACCTCAGAAGCTACACCCCATACCAATGAAATCGGAACTGATGGTGGGACAGGTGATTGCAATCTGTTGCAAGTGTGAGCGCCACTGCCCTACTAGGCAGGACAAGACGGAGCCCAGCACACGTCAGAGGAAGCACGCGGCATGGGCTTGTTTGCATCCAAGTTTTATGAGAAAGAAAAACAACCATGGGAAACCGGAACACTGAGGGGTGGCCCAGGCTAAGTACACTTGGTAACTCTCACTGGGAGAGGGTTGGAAACTACTTGGCAGATTCCCTAAATCAGTAAATCAGATTCTGATGCAAATCATCACAAGGTGATCAATGTCCCCGGCCTCAAGGCCACAGGCAGAGAGACAGGATCCCGGGGGGGGGGGGGGGGGGGGGGGCTAGGAGATGGGACCCTGTGAAAGGCAGCTGTGACAGGGGTGTCTCTCAGAGACACCCGTTTCTGGGCTGGCCCCGCGCGCTCTCTGGGCTCTGGGCAGGGAGGCGGCGCAGGCGGTTGGCTCGGCAGAACCCCGGGGGGAACTTGAGTGGGGACGGCGCTTGCTGTCGAGCCGGCTCATTTATACTTTTTGGAGGGAAATTCCCGCCGGCCTTGGCCCTTGCCGCCAAAGTTGCGCACCCGGTGGATGGCCTGCAACTGTTGCTCAATGGTCGCCGTGATGTTCACATCATCCGGGATGTGGACGTAACGGACGTTACGGCCTGTCACGAAGAGGTCGTCCAGCTCGACCTGATGCCCCCAGCGGTCCGTGTAGGTGACATTGGCCAGGCGGATGTTCATGAAAGCGTCCACGTTGTCTATGCGTCCACGGGCCACGCTCTCGTCGCGCAGGTCCACAGTGGTCACCTGGCCCTGGAGGCCCTGCAGCAGGATAATCAGGCTGTTCTCAGAGATGGTCCGCTCCTTCACCGAGTGGCTCACGGCCATTCTTCCACACCGAGGGCTGTCGGCTGCGGGAGGAGGAGCACACAGACGGGAGCTGTAGCAGGCGAGCGGGCCCAGTCGCCAACTCCCCTCCAACAGGCCCTACGCGTAATTCCCAGCGCAGACTTCTGCAAGTCTGCCTACCTCCCCGGTTTCTGTGTCTGTGGAACACCCTTCGATGCCAGGTGCCTTACACATCTCACAGAAGCCTCACGCTACCCGGCGAGGCCAAGAATTACTCCTACTCACTTCATAAGCAGGGAAAATATGGCCAAGAGACGTTAAGTGACTTGCCTAAGGTCACACGGTTGATCAGCGGAGGTGCTGGGATTCAAATCTACGACTGTCTGACTCCAAACCCCACACCAGTACTCCCCAAACCTCGCCGCATGGTAGAGTCACCTGGTGAGTTTTTACCTGCTGCCACACCCCAGAGGTTCTGATTCATTTGGTCAGGGGTGGGGTCCAGGTAGCCTCTTTTTCAAAGCTCCCCAACTAATTCTCACGTGCATCCAAGTTTGAGAACCGCTGCTCTAAATGTCGTTTACAGCCTTGCTACTCAAAATACGGTCTGTGGACCGGAACTCTCAGCATCACTCAGGCACGTGTTAGGGATATGCAGAATCTCTGGTCTGTCCCCAGACCTGCAGAAAGAATCTGCACTTTATCATAACCCCTGCATGAATCACCAGAAGTTCTCAAATGTATCAGAATCACCTGAGGACATGTTAAAACGCAGAAAGCTGGACTCCCTTCCCCCCCCCCCCCCCAACTTGCAAACTTAGTAGGTCTGAGGTGGAGCCCAAGAATGTTCATTTTTAACATGTTCTTAGTTAACAGTGACTTGCTGGTCTGGGGCCCGTGCTCCCTGAATGACTGGTCTACACCATGCAGCCACCATTTAAGTAAATTGAAAAAGAACAACACCAAAAACATGGCAGCATATAAAACACATAGGTTTTGAAGGCAGAGAAAAATAGGTTGAAATCCTCACTCCACCTACAAACTCTGTAAACCAAGGGCAGTTACTTCATGTCTCTGAACCTGTTTCCACATCTATGAAACCACAGGCTAAATGAGGCTAACAGAATCTCACTGAACGTACTTTGCTTTCAACACGCCCTGATGTTGTATCAACGTGACTGTCTCGTCTATCCCCTCTTTTGAGACCCTGAGTGGGAGGTGGTGGGGACTTCCTCCTTAGGACCTCACTCAAACCCGAGCCGGGCTGTGCAGGACAGCATCAAGCGTGGCAAGCCAGACCACACCACCGATGGGGGGATTGGGCCGGGGTGTGTGTGTGTAACGACCCCCCACGCAGGCTTCACCAGAATGCGCCCAAGCGAGGGTTAGGGCTGCCCGGTGACTGCAAAGAGGCAGTCCTGGGCTTTAGGATGGGCTCTGCCACTTCCCAGGAGGGCGACCTCGAGCAAGCCGCTTAGCTTCGTCGAGCCTGTTGGCCCATCGGGAAAATGGGGACGGCGAAGAACCTTTACTCACGGAGCAGTGGGGGTGGGCGTGGGGAGATGGAATCTACTCCGCAAATCGGGAAGGAAGCGCTTCCCCCGCTCCCCGCCGCCTTCCGGGGTTCCGGGCGCCCCCGCGCTCCGCCCCGGGGTCCGGGACCCACCGCGCCGGATTCCTTCCGCTTCCCGGTCGGCTTAGTTGCCGAAGCTAGCGAGCGCCTGGCGGGGCCGCCTCCCTCCCGCGGCGGGACTAGGAAGCCATGGCAACAGCCTGGCCGCTCGGTCCTCCCGGAGCATAGAGAACGCGGCCTGCGCCGGTCCGCGCCACTGCGGCGGCGCTCGGAACTACAATCCCCAGAACGCCTCGCGGGCGGCGTGCTCGCGCACGGACGACTGTGGGCCTGCGTCTTGGAGTCTCTCCTCCCCGGGAGTCATTCATTCTTTCAACAAATGTTCATTGAGGCTTCCTCCCAGGCTCTGGACACAACAGCGGTGACCGAGGAGACAAGCCCCCTGATCTGGAAACCCTTAAAACTACTTGAGGGCGGGTGTCCATAACAAAACAAGAAAATTATAAGAGTCCTTCAGTCCTGGGTGGCTTCTTATCGGATGGTCAGGGGTGTCCTGAGAAGGTGACGTTTGAGCTGAGATCAATGACAAGAAGCCAACCTTGTGAAAACTAGGAGAGGAGCACTTCAATTAGAGGGAGCAGTTTGTGCAAAGGACCTGGGGGAAATGGCGCTCGCCAATTTGGAAAAACGGAAAAGCCAGTAAGACAGGAGAGTAGTATGCCAAGAGGTGGGAGACGAAGGCAAGAGCTTCAGCATTTAAGGCTTTGTAAGCCAAGGTAAGGGGTTGGATTTCCCGGTTAGGAGTGCAGGCTCTGGCCGCAGTGCCTGGCTTCAAATCTGCTCCCTGCTGACTTTTCACAAGTTAATTATCCTTTTTGTGCCTCAGTTTCTACAAGTGCAGTTGATGGGGTATCAAAGTGGGGGTGACATGATCTGATTTACATTTTTCAGAGGTCATTTGGTAAAAGCTTTAATTTCCCCATTAGAAAAAAAAAAAAAAAGGATGTCAATCTCGGAGAATTGACCTTCATTGATACATGAAAGCACTTGGCTCCCTAAGGTGTAGGCTTGTTTCAGTCCTTCACTCTCATTCATTGATTTCCAGCTCCCCCACGAGCCTTCCCCTTCTCCCAAGGATCACAGTTGGTCTCTCTCGTCCTAAAAATAGAAACTGCCTTCCTCCTCCATGCAAGCTGCTCTTGGTTCTCCTAATCTTCCACACAAGGAACTTCTCAGGAGGCCCCTACACCCGTGGTTCTCTAAGTGTAATCTTTTGTCCAATTTCCTATCTTGGTGAGGCTGGATTTCCTGCATGCACTTCAAGCAAAACAACGTATTGCAAGGGACTGAACGCAGAAGCACATATGAAAATCTAACTGACTTCTGTTACGACAGGCATTAAAGAGATTTGCAAGAACACAGCACAATGTGACTCTTCCCATCAATTTTTTTCTTTTTGAAAATACAGTTGAAAATTATTTTTAATTAATGAATTTATTTTTGAGAGAGAGAGAGGGAGAGAGAGAGAATCTCAAGCAGGCTCTGTGCTTTCAGCACAGAGCTGGACGTGGGGCTTGATCTCATGAACCATGAGAACATGACCTAAGCTGAAATCAAGAGTCTGACACTTAAAGGGCTGAGCCACCCAGCGCGCCCGCCCCCAAAACAGTCATTTTTATACAAAAATATGTTAATGGGTCTATTATTGTTCTTTTACAATGAATTAATACTATAATTTTATTTCACCCTTCGAAAAAGTTTGAGAATCGCTACTCTGTCTTAGGGCTGTCATCCTCTCACTCAACTCTGTGATCTGGCTTCCTTCCAAGACTCTACTGACTTCTCTGGCAGGGGTTACTGATGGTTTATAAGGAGAACCTTTCCCTCCTTAGTCCTTACTTTCATGATCCTTCTTAGTGCTTGACTATATTGTCCATTCTCTTCCTTGGTATTCCGCCCCCCCTCCCTCATGGGGGGCATTGTATCATTTGGTTTTATGGATTTCTGGTTGTTTATTCTCCCATCTCTCTCCCTCTCTTTTTGAGCCCCATTTCATTCTCCTGTTTCCTAACACGTGTGCTTTCTCTTGGGCTGTATTCCCAGCCCCACCCTCAACTTGGTCACATCTATCCATGTTGTCTACTACTATGTGCTGAGTTTCTTGTCTAGATCACGGGCACAGTCCACTCTATGAAACTCCATTTTCCAGCTGTCTGTTGCTCATGCCCCCATGTCTTAGTGGTACTTGAAACTCAGCATGTCTACAAGATAAATTTGTCAAGTTCTTCCCAAATCAGTTGTTGCCCTGAATTTTTCTATTTCTGTGGTTGCTACCACCAGTTTTCAACCATTCAACCACCTCGAATAAATATGATAACTTGGATCATTTTTTTATTCCTTACACCTGTCAGTCACTGATCCCTGCAAATTTTTGGAAGTGTGTCTCCCACCCCTCACTTGTATTTTTATTCTGACTGCCGCCATCCTAGTTGAGACCCTCTTTCTCTCACTTGATTCATTATGAAAACTATCTTACTGGCCTGTGTGTCTCATGATCTTTGCCAACAGATTCAAAGCACAGTTATGATATTACTTACCTGCTAAGAAAACTTTTGATTAGTTAACAGAATAAAGGTTCCAGTGCTGACATTGATTTCATTTCACCTCACCTTCCAGCTGGATCTCTTTTCATCTTTTTTTTTTTTTTAACGTTTATTTATTTTTGGGACAGAGAGAGACAGAGCATGAACGGGGGAGGGTCAGAGAGAGAGGGAGACACAGAATCGGAAGTAGGCTCCAGGCTCTGAGCCATCAGCCCAGAGCCCGACGCGGGGCTCGAACTCACGGACCGCGAGATCGTGACCTGGCTGAAGTCGGACGCTTAACCGACTGCGCCACCCAGGCGCCCTGGAATGCTTTGTTTCATAGAATCAGAAGTGGAGCTCGGGAATCTGCACATCCAACAATGCACACTACAATGTGAGGCCCATTGTCTTCCTCTCTCGTTAGACCTAGCCACTCAGCAACTCAGACAAGCCCTGAACTCTTGCCTCTTCCTTTGCTATCCTGCTCCATCTGCCTGGGATCCTCTCTTGTTTGTCTTTGGATGTTAAGTCCAATCCCTACTTCAAAGTCTGGTTCAAGTGCTGTATCTTTCTGAAGTCTTCACCGATAACCCTGTTTGGGAGTGATGTCTCACTCCTAACCCCTATAGCATATTGCTTGCTGTATGTTTGCTTGTTGTATGCAGACTTGCATACTTATTTATGTAAATCTTAAAAACAATTTTTTTTAATGTTTATTTTGGCCGGGGTGGGGGAGGGGGTTGGTGGTGGAGAGAATCCGAAGCAGGTTCCAGGCTCTGGGCTGTCAGCACGGAGTCCAATGCGGGGCTTGCACTCACAAACCACGAGATCATGACCCGAGCCAAAGTCAGACACCCAACCGACTGAGCCACCCAGGCACCCTTATTTATGTAAATCTTACTTTCTCCCCTACTGGTCTCCTGGGTGTTGAGACAGGGAGAAAGCCTGAGGAGGCCCAAATGCTTCACATTACAAACCAGAGTTACATGAGGAACACCAGCTTTATGAATGTGGTGAGAAGGTGATAGGGATCTGGGTGAAAATGGCAGCAGTTGGAATGGAAAGAAGTGCTGAATGTTAAAGACTGAATGGAATAAGAAGACTCCCTGGAGGCTGATTAGATCTGGAGTATGGATGGGAGGAGGAGAAATTGATGACTAAAAAAAAATTTTTAAGTCTATTTTTTTAGTACTCTCTATGCCCATTGTGGGGCTCGACCTCACGACCCTGAGATCAAGAGTCTTATGCTCTTCTGCCTGAGCCAGACAGGCACCCCTCAATGATCTATATTTTAACTCTGGTTATCTAGAGAGATGGTGGAATGACCCTGTGGGGGAGATCCCATTTTTTGGCTACTCAGCCACTAAACTCCTTTCCCCACAGTTGGGGAAATCAGGCATGCTACGCATTTTGAGTGGGGTTTGGCTTCCCACTCCAGATGACTTCAGGGCCAGATATTGTCTCTCATCCTTGTTGGCTATGGCATGGGCTGATGACCTAAACTCAGGCGTTACCAGGTTCTAAATCTGGAGCAAGTGACATAAACCAGCATGGACTTTTTAGGCATCGTCTAGTCCTCATTCTTGGGGTTGCTGCTGGTGCCAGCGTCCTTTCCTCTGCTGCCTGCTCACCCTTGTTTCCTGGCCACTTTCTCCTGGTTCTTCAGTCTTCCTGACAACTGTGAGTTCCCAGAGCCCTGTAAGTCAATTCCTTCTCTACTTAAGTAGCCAGAATTGGTTTCAATGTTTTGCAACCCAAAACCTAGACTAGTGCTGGGCCCACTTGAATTGAGTTCGTTTCAGGAGACTTGAATTCCCGTGTTCCCTTTAGATGAGCTGTTAATGGTTCAGTTTCCAATTGTCGGAGAATCACAGAATCCCAAGAGGGCAGTTCCCAGGTCACCTGCTCCAGCTCAGCACCCAGTGCCCTAAAACCCCTCTACGGTGCTCAGAAGATGCACTGGTGACTAGCGGCTCACTTTGCTGCCAGGCATTGGACTCTGCAGTCGGATGTTCTTGGTAACTTCTACCCATTGCTTCTAGTCCTTTTCTATGGAAAACTGTCCTATTCTGTATTATATTTAATTTTAGAAGTTTCTGTATGCCTTTTGAAAGTGAAGTAAATGTGGGGCACCTGAGTGGCTCAGTCGGTTGTGTGTCTGGCTTCGGCTCAGGTCACGATCTCACAGTCCATGAGTTCGAGCCCCGCGTCGGGCTCTGTGCTGACAGCTCAGAGCCTGGAGCCTGTTTCGGATTCTGGGTCTCCCTCTCTCTCTGCCCCCTCCCGCTCGCACTCTCTCTCTCTCTCTCTCAAAAATAGATAAACATTGAAAAATATATTAAAAAAAAAAAAAGAAAGTGAAGTAAATGTACTAAATAAGCGAAGATGCCAGTGTTGGACACCGAGTTGTGAGGTGATGTGGAAGATCTCAGGGAAAGTGAACCTGCAGCCGAGGCGAGGACAGGGGTCACGGAGATTTGTGAGTCAATAGTAAGAGTTGAGAGTAACGGCCTCTCCCTCTCGGAAAGAAAAGGAGGCAAACGCTTGGCAGAAGAATGAAGGTTGGGGGCCGCGGGGGCGGTCTAGGGGGCAGGGGGCGGGGGAGGCGAGGGGAGAGTGAGGGGCGGGGAGAGAGGCTAAGGGTGAAATTGGGGTCATCTGGCAATTGACCTGGCCATTCTGACAGCCTTTGAAAAATGCCCACAGCAACAGCATCTGCATCATGCTGGGCAGTCCTCCGTCAGGAGCCACCAAGGGAGAGAGGGGAAGTGTGGGCACAAAGTAGGATGTGAGCCACCGGGGCCAAAGGGGGAGAGAATTCTGGGAAGCAAATGGAGCTTAGCAGGGCCGAGAGCCTTCTAAAGGCCAAGGGGAATGGGGAGGAGAGAAGGCCATCGCAGCTGGGCAGAGCCTGGAGGAGGGGAGAAGGGGTCTGTGTGGTGACGGGAGCATGTAGGAAGGAGGGGAGGGGAGCCGGCCAGGAAGCCTGGAGCGCGGACGGACGGGCGAGTGAGCAGAGAGGAGCTAGGTCAGCCTGGGGAAGCAGAGCCCCGGGGTGTGGGTGGGAGCAGTTGGGCTGGGGGTGCGTCCTCAGCAGCCGTTCAGACCCATGTCTGAGGTGCAGAAAGGAGGCTGGGTGTGACTGAGGGGAAGAAGGGCACAGATAGAAGACGCGCCCTGAAGTGGGGAGGAGAGATGAGGGAAGGCACAGGAAGCAGCTGTCACAGAAGCCGAGAGGTCTTTAGGACGCCCAGAAAACCCGTGTCGAGGGTCCTTGGCTGCTACCGTGACTTCTTGAAAACCCGAAAAAAACAATAGCCCCAGTGTTTCAAAAGGAAGTTAGAGAGTTTAGTAAAGACAAAGGAGGGCGGAGTGATCTGAGGCAAATGTGCACGTCCAGGATTTAGGAGCCCAGGGTCTGCTCCCGGCTCATCTGGGCCCACGCCAGCTGTGTGGCTTCACCAGGCCTAATGCAATTGGGTTTTGTGTGGTTCGGGGAACTAACAGAGAAGGTAATGTTATTTTTGTCAGCAGAAGCACCACAGGCCAGAAACAAAAAGAGAGAGAGAGAGAGAGAGAGAGAGAGAGAGAGAGAGAGAGAGTGTGTGTGTGTGTGTGTGTGTGCGTGTGTGTGTGTGTGTGTGTGGTGGGGGGAGTGTTACATTACTCAATAATCCAGAGTATCAAACAATCCATGGGCCATTGGAATGCATTTTGAAATTCTCATTTGAAAGGGGTGAGTTATGATCTGAGAATTTACTTCACACGAATCACAAAGCTATGTGGGGAAGATCCAACTGTGACCGGGTTTCCTCAATCCAATCCCTGGTAAACACTCCCTTTGACCCCCTCTACAGTCAGCTGTCCAGGAATTTGGCAGCTGAAGAGGAGTTACCCAGGACCTAAAACAAAGAGAGTAAGGGACAAGTAAAGGTTGTATTAGTTTTCAGATTTTAATTTGGGTCTTTATAATGGAATACTCCTTGGCAACGAGAAAGAATGAAATCAGGCCATTTGCAGCAACGTGGATAGAACTGGAGGGTATTAGGCTAAGTGACATAAGTCAGGCAGAGAAAGACAGGTACCATGTTTTCACTCATATGTGGATCCTGAGAAACTCAACAGAAGACCATGGGGGAGGGGAAGGGGAAAAAAAGAGTTATAGAGAGGGAGGGAGGCAAACCATAAGAGACTCTTAAATACTGAGAACAAACTGAGGATTGATGGGAGGTGGGAGGAGAGGGGTAAGTGGGTGATGGGCATTGAGGAGGGCACCTGTTGGGATGAGCACCGGGTGTTGTATGGAAACCAATTTGACAAAAAATTATATTTAATAAAAAAACAATTTGGGTCTTTATGATTAGGCACTATGGTAAATAGGTGTATTTTCTAAAATTTGCATTTCTCTTCCTGTGGTTTCACATGGCTTAAGTTGGCTTCTCTCCTGGATGTAAACTGGCCACAAACCCGGTGCAAGTGGACGCAGGAATGTGCCCTTGTTTAGACCTGGGGATCTCCAGGATCTGGTTCCCATGCTGGGATTGGAAAAAGTGAGCTTGCCTTTAAGAATTGTTAGATACTCACATGGACCATGTGAGGTGACTTTCCTCTTAGAACTGAGAGCTAAATGCTCTTTCCCACCCCTTTTTACCCCCTTCACTGTTAACTTTTTACGTCTTTCTTCTGGGAGCCATTAAAGACCTTTTGTTCAGAAGACGTTTCTAGAACTTTGCCTTACTAATCTGTAGGGCATTCCGACACTATGTGAACAAGAGTGGAACAGGCTGAAGCTGAGCTGGGAGGAGGTTGGTCACAGAAGGAGCTGGAAGAGTAGATCTACCCTCTAAGCATGGAGTGTGTGTGTGGGGGGGTGGCATACGTATAGATTCCAGTTTTCAGCTCCCACCTGGGGAGGGGCCAAGGAATCTGTAAACTCAACGCCAGCTTGAAGCCAGTGAACCAGTTCTTTCTCTTTCTTCCAGATGAGGGAACTGAGGCTCAGGGAGAGTGAGTGCCCCAGAGGCCATGGTGAGTTTGAGGCAGGGATGGGGCCACAGCCCAGTGTCCTGACTCTGACCGTGGGACGCCTTCCCCTGACGCACACTGAATACTGTGTTAGGATACCCTCGGACACGGGGCCTGGTTTTAAATGAACACTGATGAAGTGCTAGTGCTCAGTCCACATTCTTGCTGGATCAACCCCCGTCTTCTGTTTTCTTTGCCTCCTCCTGCCTCCCCTGCTTTCTCTGCATGTCCTCAACCACCACGCAAGTGAACTTGTTTTTCTCAATAGCTGTGCGAGTCTAGAGACATGAAACGCAAAGATTGCCTCATCACAAGGCTGTCCTACCAGAGATCTGTATCTTGTTTATTTATTGAGGAAGCAGACACGTTTGAAATCATCCGCATGGCTCTGGGATAGGTGAAGGGAGGTGGCTGCTTCTCAGCAGCTGGTGGCCCACCTCCAAGGCTCCAGGACAGGCCCGGAGCAGGCCGTGGAGTTTCGGTTTGTGGCAGTGTGGTGGGAGCCTGGCCCAGAACAGGAAAGAGCCTTCCCCTTCATCTGTCCCCCCTTCAGGCCGCCCCAACTGGTAGCCAGAGTGCTTAAAAGAGGCTAAAACAGAAGGCTCTTTGTAAGCTGTTAACAGGTGGCATGATATGCGTCTCCTCCCCAAGGGACCTTCTGGGGGGTTCTGTAGGTAAGGAAGTGTAACTTTCATTCGTAGGAAGCAACTTAAGTTCATTTAGTGATTTATCTTTCTGTACCCAAAAGCTATGCCTTCGGCAGGCTAAGGGCAGCTTCCCTGCCCCTCACATTCCAGAATTATGTCTGCCTCCACTCTTGCCACGGCATGAGGGGCCCGAGGGGTCCCTGTGGCTGGCTCGATCTCAGGCAGTGATTGGCTCAGCTCCGTTTCTCTCTTGCCTTCTGCCATTCTGGGTATTTCTTCCATGGGACTGAATGGACCTTGACCTCTGGATGCTGGCTGGCCCTGAGCCTGCCAGTTACTGGGTCCAGGATGAGCCTGTGGTGGTGGGCTAATGCTCCTTCTTTGAAGCAATTAGGGCTGCCCTGGCCTGAGATATTTTACATGGATCTCAATTAGACTTGGCTTCCCGCCAAGGGAAGTAACTCATCTGGTACGTGAAAGGGAAAGTGCCACACCACGTGTACCTCCCACATATTCCACTCACTTAAGGCTCTGTCCGGCCACTGATGGTGAAGCTGAGATGGGTGTCACAGCACATCGTGCCGGGGGTCTTTAGAAGGCAAGGACACTAAGCGGCAGAGGAAGACCCTGGGGGTGAAGAGTACATACCAAGCAAACTATTTCCTTGGCACACGCTTCCGTATGGGATACGTCCACACCGCTTATGGATAGCGAGGTGTGCAGAGGAGGACAGATACCCACATGCTCTGCGTGGGGGCCCAGCTGCGTGTTCCCTGTAGTGGCCTTACTTACTCTGCCTCTGAGGTTACGGTTCCCGGGGTGCCAGGCAGAGGAGGGCTGTCTCAGCTGGGCCCCAACTGCCTTCCCCACCCATTTCAAAGTCGCTTACAAGGCAGAGTACATCCCAGGACGCCCTGAAGTTTTGTGACAATTCACAGGGGCCCGTGACCCATAGGCATCCACAGGAAAGCCGCAATGGAGAGCCGCAACAGGCGCGCCCCCTTCCTGGCTCTGGGGCTTGAACCTATGGCCCTATGGCTTTAGATGGTTGCCATAAAACCAGAAGAAAATGGAGAAGGTCCAATTTAAAATGCAGAATATATTTTGGTGAGAACGTGGGTATGTGTGTGCCTTCCAGACACTGTGCTCCTTGAGGGAGACTTGTGTAGTTCAGTTACAACACAAACAGGAACGGGAGGTACCTGCTCACTCCGGAGAAAACCAGCGACATCATGTTGCTCCCCAAGGCGTCTCTGGGGTCCTTATCGGGGAGCCCGCCCCACAGGGGGCCGAGGGTCCCGGGCCAGTACACCTACAGCCCATCCATCATGGCAAGCAGATCATCCCCCTTGCTGGCACTCTGCCTCGGCTGGTCCGTGACCTCCAGCTCCCCCATGATGCGAGCCAGCTCTTCATTCCTTTGCTGGTCCTGTTGGAGAAACACCAGGGGAAGGCAGTGAAAGGGACGTGTCAGCACGACTGCCTCTCTGTGCACCTGGTGTTTAATTTTCATCCCGCCACCGTGATGCAGGTCAGTTCCTCACCTGATTGCCAGGCTAGGGGCTCTAGATACATGCTGATTAGAGAGAAGGGAGGGCCAGTGAAGTTCAAGGTTATTAGGAGGTGAGGAGGGGACTAACGTTTGGCTTGTGCAATCGCCCGCACACACCTGAGTAGCTTGTATGTTGATAACTTCGTAGGACAACTCTTCTGGCCTGGTTAGGGCTGCTTGTCTGCATGAGATAGTAGAGAAAGGGGTCAAAGGTTAGGGTTTTCTCCCCGACAGCGTGGCACACCGGCGCTTGATAATTTAGAAGCCTATTTTTTCTGCCTCACCTTCTGCCATTTCCCTCCAGCTTTCTGGCCGTCCTATCCCCAAGCAGTGTACCCTATGCTCCAGAAAGTCAAGTCCCTGTATGTCTCTGTGCCTTTGCATGTACTGAACTTGGCCAGAATGTTTTTCCCCTTCCTCTGCTTGGCAAACTCCAAGACCAAGCCCAGATGCCAACTCCCTTCATCTGCTGGTGCAAAGTCAATCACTACGTCCTCCATTAGAACATTTATGACTCGGCACCGAACTAACTTGTGTCTGCGTGCATTCTCCTCCTACCCTGCGGGCTCCTGAGGACAGGCTCTAGGTCTTACGCTCAAATATCTTTGTGTCCCCAGCACTCACCAGAGTGACTCTCACACAGAAGAAGTTAGTTCAACAGGAATAGAGGGCAACTCCCATCCCAAATACTTGGGTGCAAGATCACGTGAGATAATGATGCACGCGTGCTCTACAAACTATGAAGCTTTGTATAAATCTGGGTGGATCACTCTCCCTACTGGTTTTGGAGGACGCTGCCATGTCCTAAAGACTCATGCTCTGACTTCCCTCTGGTTTCTTAACAGATTTTTCTTACTATGATTTTCTTGACTTTCGATACTTCTTGTTCAGCTATGCTTTGCTGTGTAAGACATTAGAACTATTTCTTGAATGAATCCAGAAGATGCATGCTATTTAATACTGGTGGATTCTTCTTCTTTTTTTGAAAGTTTATTTACTTATTTTGAGAGAGAGAGAGAGCGAGAGAGAGAGAGCGAGAGAGAGAGAGCGTGCGTGTTTTCGCAGAGGAGAGGCAGAGAGAGAGGGAGAGACAGAATACTTTCTCTGTGCTGTCAGCGCAGAGCTCCACGTCAGGCTTGATCTCATAAACCATGAGACCATGACCTGAGCTGAGATCTCCATCTCACGAACCGTGAGATCATGACCTGAGCCTAGATCAAGAGTCAGACGCTTAACTAACTGAGCCACCCAAGCGTCCCTGGTGGATTTTTCTTTAACTAGGTTATTGAATTTGCTGGTTTTTCCTCTGTGACCTTTACACCTATATTTTAAGTGTTACTGGTTACAATGGTCATTTTTTTTTTTTTTGGTTCTTATCACACTTAGGATTTTTATATATGCCTTGTAAGAAACAGGTTTAAAACGTACTCCTCCTCTTCATCAGTGGTGAAGAGATTCAACCGGAATCCTGGCTCAGGGCCACTGGGTTTCTTAATCTCCATCCCTCCCATCAGCCTGGCCAAGAAATTCAGCTCTTCTTTAGCAAGAGGGTTTGGAGCAATGTTTTCCTGCAGAAACAATTTCATGATTTTTAGCTACATGAAGGTGATCACATTTCCTGCTGAGACCCCGGAGACCCAGGGTGGTATTACAGAACAAGGCAAAACAATGACTCTTTACATTATCCGGGGAAGAAATGTGTCCAAACAAAGCATAGAAAAGAGGCTTAACCAAAACAGAAATAAGCCACATGAGAAGAAGGAGGACCCTTAGCAAGGCAGCAAACCAGAGATTCTCACACTTTCAAGATGAGCGGAGGGCCCCCAGGGATCCCCGTTCTCCTCAGACGACCTTCCTCCTTGCAGAGGAAGAACATTACCTCCTCTTTCGTCAGTCTAGTTCCCTTGAGTTTACAAGTAGCCTCAGCAAAAGCTCCAGGTCCAAGGGCACTGCTTCCATCGGAGCTACCACACTGCCCTCAGGTGGTGACTGTGGTGAACACACCCGGGATCCCTTCCCTCCTCTTGCTGTCTGGCCCCGCTCAACCCTCACCCCTCCTTCCAACCCCGGCTCCTCTAACCCAGCCGCCCCCTGCTCTGCCTCGTCAGCTACTCTGCCTTTCTTTTGTCGCTCTGCCACCAGCCCGTTATCTCAAGTAGACTTCTCTCTCGCTTGAGATAAACCCCTCTGCCTCTTGCCTAAATGACAAGGTCCAAGTTGTTTAAGCCTCTTTGGGATCAGGCCCCAGTGTCCTGGTACGGGCGGCTCTCCGGCCACCTGCCTCAATTGCGTTATGACCCAGCCACGTGGGAGAGACGTTGCCTCCCCGCTCCCCCCAAACACCACTAGGCTCTCTTGTCCCTTGGTGCCTTTGCTTATACTGACACCTTGGTCTGTGGGCCCATTTCTCCTTCTAAGCCAGCTTTGTGTCCCTGGGTTCCCAGCCCACAGAAGTCGTTCAATCAATGTTTGCACATAACTATTTCATGATTTGTCCTATAGCTCGCTAGTAGCTAATGCTGTGAAAATTTATAAAGATGGCATTCAGAGAATCTAAAACCCCGTTTTGAACGGAGCTACCACATCATTCTGTCGGGTAGCACTGCAAAGGGACGGTTTAATGATCAGAACACACGAGCGCTAGACTCAGCAACCACAGACCTAGTGGCACGGGTACAATGCCGTTTCACGTGTCCTGGTGTGTGGTTCCAGCTTAATTATGGTGGTTGAGCCAAGCCTGAAATTACCTAATTAGTCAGATCACTGGAAGTCTTCATGAGAAACTACAATTAAAAACCTTTGTACTTGCAAGGCTGAACTGAGAAGAGTGTAAACAATGAGGGAAACGCTGGCTGGCTTTGAAGTCTAGAGTTTCCACCCTTCTCCCCATCCCGGGTTTTGTGTCTAGAAATAAGTTCTGAAGAGGAATAAGGAGGGCGGAAGCTCACCTGGGTCCGTGGAGCTAAGTTTTTTGATGCTCCAGACATATGGGTTTCCACCGGCCGGTTCACACTGTACCTGGTGTCAACAGAAAACCGTGAAAACGCTTTCCAGCCCTTTTACACTGACTTGTTTCTAACTCAGAAATACAGCACGTTAACTTTTATCCTGAGACATTAAAAAGCATCCAGAAATGTGCCAGGATTACAGACTATAACTAAGTGGGTAGCACCCACGCAGATTTCATGGCTTCCCAAAGAAAAATACCTGTGAAGTTAGGTGGAAATGGCTCTTCTCGCAAAGTAATGTAGATTACTGAAAAAAACGTGAACAGTACGTGAAGGCCACGCCATTCTGGATCTCCTTGGCAACAAGGGTTTTGGCTAGTGCTCTTCCGTGGCTATTTAAAATTATTTATTTTTCAACCTGTTGAGTTACCTGATGTTTGGGCATCTTGGGGGCCCTTGGAAAATGTCAGGGCTCTGCATTCACTGTATCTGAGGGGAAATTATTTCACTTGTCAGCAGGGGTTTTCATAGGGGAAGTCAAGCAGGTTTTTAAAAATGAAGTGACCTCCCTCAGACTTGAATTCATTCGGGGAGGGAGAATGTGCTTACATATTGGTTCCCAGTTTCAGGACTCGGTCTCCATAAAGTTCAAAAGAACCTTCTTTTGGTGCAGTGACATAGTTTCCACCATGCTTGAATTCTACCTTCTTCACTTCTTTGCCTTTGCTGTCGAACATTCTACAATACAAAGTATGACATGATGGGATGTTCTCCAAGCTCGGGTAGTCCTGGAGGCTTCTTTATTCTTTGTACTACAGGACAAAAAGGAGATTCATGCACTCCTTCAAGATAAAGATGCTGGTTGAGGTAATAATAACAATATTTACCAAGGACATGTGAGGTGCCAGGTGCTGTGTAAGCACTTCAGAGCATTATTATCTTATTCATTCTCATAGCAACCATTTCATAGATGAGGAAGTGAATCTTGAAGAACTGGGCGGTTGGCCTCAAGTGTCTGCTAAGTGGCCTAGCTGGGATGAGAACCTGACCTTCTAACTGCTGTGCTTCACTGACGGAAGGCTGGGGTGGGTAGGAACCCGGCACTTTCTACGTGGTGGCCTGCATGTGGGTTTCCTGGCACCCCAAACGTTGGTCTGACAATTACTGTTGAGAATTCACCTGATGAGTCCAGGAACTTCAGTTCCCCAGGGAACGGGCCCGGACACCGGCAACACGAAGCGACCGTTGGAATTCTGAACTTTGTCCTTTAGAAATAAGGATACCTGGGAAAAAATACACTTCTTGTCATTTTTCTTGGTATATTTTCCTAGACATAAGCATTCTGAGGATGGAAAGTGTGTAATGGCTTGGGGGTGTTACCTAGTGAGCTTCTAACAACGAGAAAGACTCAGCGTAACTAGCCCTACAGAGTTACAGTGTTTTTCCAAACAGACCTTCTTTTGAGCCGCACAGCAAGTCTTCCAGGTGAGCTGTATTACCCTCATTTTAAAGATGAGGAAGCTGAGGTTCCCAGAGTGAGGGGACTTGCCCAAAGAGAACAATAAGGACGAGGAACTGGCAGCTCAGAGGTTGAGACACTTTCTCAAGGCCAGCCAGCTCGGAAGGGGCAGAGCTAAAGATTCAACCCTTGTGTTTCTGACTCTGGAGCCTGAGCTTTGGGCCATGTGCTAGACCAGTGGAAAGGGGCCCAAGCAGGTGGATCTGGATCCGGTTGGCCTTAGAGTCTGAAGGTCTTTTATGTGACTGCAAACACCATAATACGCTGATTTCTACTTCCTGGTTGGCTTTTTTTTTTTTCCTTTTTTAAGTAATCTCTACATTCAACGTTGGGCTCAAGTTCACAACCCTGAGATCAAGAGTCACATGCTCTACCAACTGAACCAGCCAGACGCCCCCTGGTTTGCATACTTTGTGTCAAGGTCTGGATCAGATGAAACTCCATCAAGGTTGCAGTAGTTAATCAGTTCTATTGGATCCTGGCTTCCTCATCTGTAAAACGAGATAAATTCGAGGATCCCTTCAAACTCTAAAACTCGACTAGATTTTATTCGTAATATCATCAAAAATAAGCATCTGTTGTGTGCAAAGCAGTGAAAATGCAAAGGGGTAAGAGTGTGTAAGGTGGCAGTTTGGCACGCTGATGTTAGACCGTCTAGGCTCACACCCCAGCTGGGCCACTCCTTGGCTCTGAGTTTGGGGCAAGTTCTACAACCTTTCCGCGTATCAGTTTTCTGTTTGGCAAACTGGGGGTGATAATAGCATGTATTCAACGGGTAAGTGTTACCTGCTAAATCAGATAATGAAAAAGCACTTATCGCTGCGTCTGACACACAGTAAGTGCTCGATACGTGGTAGCTAATACTCTTAGGATTACAGTCCAACCGGACCCAGGACCCGGGTGTACAATGGCAACAGGGGACAATACACAGCAGGATATGCTGGATGGTATATGCACAGTAGCCCACTGAGGAGAATGACCACAGGCATGGGAGTGGGCAGGGGTGAGTGTGGGTTTGGAGCTGGGCCCGGAAGAAGGTGGGTGTGAAGACACTTTAGAAGCAGAGATGGGAGGGGCACCTGCGTGGCTCAGTTAGTGAAGCATCTGACTCTTGATTTTGGCTCAGGTCACGATCTCCTGGTTTGTGGGTTTGGCTGGAAGACCTTTAAGGAATTTTTAACCTTAAGATTCTGTGACCAAGAGATGAGAATACAAGCATGGAGAAAGAAAATTTGGAGAGAGAAGTGGGAATATATGCATGTGCTAGACCCTCTGTGAGCCTAATTCTAATAAGGTTGACTGTGTCATAGCAGGTCTGAAATGTATACACTTCAGTCCAGTGTGTGGTTGTGTCTCACCCGACAACCTGCCCTTGGCTGGATGGGACTGTTGGGTCTGTCTGCTTGCCCAGCCCCTCTGCTGGCCCTCAGCTGTTAAGTGTGGCTCTCCTGTCCTTCTCCTCTTCTTTCACCCTTTTTCCCCCCAAGTGACCTCCTCTACTCCCAGTGTTCACCTCTGTGCTGATGGCGCCCAGATCTCAAGCTGCCACTTGGTCTCCTACCCTGGCCACTTGGTGCATCTATCCCATTGCCTATTAGACGGGTCTACCTATGGGTTCCGTGGGATGTACCTCCAATACACCCTGCTCAGAACAGGGTCATCGTTTGTCTTCCCAAACCTGATTCTCCTCTGGTGTTCCCAGTTGTAGCGACTGACGCCACCAGGGCACCACCTCAGCCGTCTGAGTTCCTCTCCTCGCCACCTTCCCGTGTGCATTCAGTCACCAAGCCCTGCAGACCCAGTAATTACTCCTTGTGCCTGGCCCCTCCTCTCCACCCTGGTCCCCAGTGCAGACCTTCGTCATCTCTGGCCTGGCCGCTGCAGGTGCCTCCTAATTGGCCTCCCTGCCCCCCCTCACCTGGTTGTGAGCCATCCTCCATTCTGCGGTGAAGACCCTTCTTTTTTTTTAAAGTTTATTCATTTTTGAGAGAGAGAGAGAGAGAGAGAGAGAGAGAGAGAGAGAGAGAGAGAGAGACACGCTGTCAGTGCAGAGCCCAATGCGGGGCTTGAACCCATGAACCATGAGATCATGACCTGAGCTGAAATCAAGAGTCAGACACTTAACCAACTGAGCCAGCCAGGCACCCGTGAAGAGACACTTCTAAACTTCTATCAGGCTGTGTCCTTTTCCTGCTGTAGTGACTCTCTGCTGCCTGCCAGATAATGTCCAGTTGGCCCGTGTTCTTCTCTGCAGCCATGTTCCTCCTTGAATCCTATGTTCTTGCCATATCCACACGCTTGCAGCCTTCTGCTGCCTCTGCACCACGAAATACACCAAACAGGTATGTGCCTCATGCCTTTACTGAGATGGTGTTCTCTACTTCGGATGTCCACTTAACCCCGCTCCTATTTTCCCATGGGCCTGGTGAAAATCCATTTTTTAAAAAAGATACCAGATCCTCTATGAAGACTTTTCTTTCTTTCTTTTTTTAAAAAGACATATAAGTAATCTCTACGTCCAATGTGGGGCTTGAACTCACGACCCCAAGATCAAGAGTCACATGCTCCACCGACTGAGCCAGCCGGACACCCCAACTTTTCTGATTCTCTGAGGTAGAAATGACTGCCCCCACCCCCGTGTCCTCCCTCTTTATGCTCTTCTATTTTAAAACCAAACATCTGTAAGGCACTTAGTGCATTTCCCCCTTCTCTAATGAGTTCCTGGGGGCAGGTAGCATGTTTCCTATGGAAAGAGGAAATGAAAGTCACAGGACTGTGGGTCTGGAGTGCCGGATGAGGCGTGTCCCTGAGCAGTCACATTCCCCAGGACGGTGGCTGGGCTCTGCTGGCCAGGAGGAGAGCCAGCCAGGGATGTCAATGCTCCGGGAACAGGGGTGAGTGACTGGACAGTCAGTTTCAGTGAGTGATGAGTGCAGGGCTTTGTGTGGTGTTGGGCTTATCGGTCTGTCCTCACTAGGGGAGGGCCAAGCTGGTGAGGGCAGGAGAATAATGATCTGAAAGCAAGGGGGAAGGTGGTGGAATGCTGACCATGCTTTTTACACCCTACCTGTGGACAAGGGAGGATGACCAGCCTCCACCAAGAGACCAGAAGACTTTGAATGCCGTCTCTATGACTTATATATTCAATTGCTTATTTGACTTTGCTACTCAGATGCCTAATAGGCAAATCAAACTTAGATAAAATTAATTAATTTTTCTATTCAAATATACTTCCCTCAGGCTTTCCCCCTCTCAGTTAATGGCACCACCTGCTGCTCAGGCCAAAAATGTAGTCATTCTTCATTCTTCTTTGTCTCCCTCCCCATGTCCAATTTCTCAGTAAGTCTTAACTGCTCTTGCCCAGAAGGGATACCCCAAATGTGAAGATTTCTCACTATCTCCACTGGCATCAAGAACTGTCATTCTCTTTCTTTCTTTCTTTCTTTAAAAAAATTTTTTTTAATGTTTATTTATTTTGTCAGAGACAGAGACAGAGCATGAGCTGGGGAGGGGACAGAGAGAGAGGGGGAGTCACAGATTTCGAAGCAGGCTCCAGTCTCTGAGCTGTCAGCACAGAGCCCAATGTGGGGCTCGAACTCATGAACCATGAGATCATGACCTGAGCCGAAGTCGGACACCTAACCGACTTAGCCACCCAGGCGCCCCTCTTTTTTTTTTTTTTTAAAGATTTTATTTTTAAGTAATCTCTACACCCAATGTGGAGCTTGAACTTACAACCATGAGATAGAGTCAGATACTCCACCGACTGAGCCAGCCAGATGCCCCGAGAACTTTCATTGTCTTAAAAAAATGTTTATTTGTTTAATTTTTATTTATAAAATAATAATAATTATTATTATTTAAAAATTTTTTTAAATGTTTATTTATTATTGAGAGACAGAGAGAGACACAGCATGAGCATGGGAGGGGCAGAGAGATGGGGGAGACACAGAATCTGAAGCAGGCTCCAGGCTCTGAGCTGTCAGCACAGAGCCCGACGTGGGGCTTGAACTCACAAACTGTGAGACCATGACCTGAGCTGAAGTTGGGCGCCCAACCAACTGAGCCACTCAGGTGCCCCTAAAATAATTATTATTTTATTTTTTTGATAGAGGGCATGAGTGAGCAAAGGGCAGAGAGAGAGAGAGAGAGAGAGGGAAAGAGAGAGAGAGAGAGAGAGAATCCCATGCATGCTCTGTGCTGTCACTCACGAACAGTGAGATCATGACCTGAGCCAAAATCAAGAGTTGTATTCTTAACCGACTGAGCCACCCAGGTGCCTCTAAATGGTTTTTTTTGAGAGAGAGAGAGAGAGAGAGAGAGCGCACAAGGGGCAGAAAGAGAGGGAGACAGAGGATCCGAAGCAGGCTCTGTGCTGTCAGCGGAGAGCCTGATGCGGGGCTAGAGCCCACGAACCGTGAGATCACGACCTGAGCCGAAGTTGGACGCTTAACTGACTGAGCCACCCAGGGGCCCCAAGAACTTTCATTTTTTACCCAGATTTCTACAGTAGTGTCCTAGCTACAGTCCTATTTCCGCCCTTGTCCCATACAGTTCATCTTCCAGAACACAAATCAGATCACGTTATTGTTCACCTTAGGATGCCTGAAATGTTTTCTTTACTCTTAAAATAAACTCCTCACTTGGATACAAAGCTAAGTCAACTGGTAGGTACCAGTTTAGTTATAACTGGCATCTGTTCTGATGAGTCAGTGCCCACGCCACACAGCTTGTTAACTGTATCACTCCTGCCTATATAGGCTTCACTCACACTGGCTTTGTCTCTGTCCAAGGAACACATCATGCTTTTTCCATCTCAGGATCTTTGAACTTGCTGTCCCTTCAATTTAGATGCACTTCCCTGAGATGTCAACTCAAGTGTCTGTCCTCAGAAAGGCTGCCCTTGACATGTCTTTAACTCTATCATCTAAGGATGTGCTGTCCAGTATAGTAGCTACTAGTCAAGTGTGGCTATTAAAATTAACTTGAAAATTCAGTTTCTCTGTCACACTAGCCGTATTTTAAGTGTTCCATAACCATGGCTAGTGGCTATCATGGTAGACAGCACAGATATAGAACATCTCTATCGCGACAGAAAGTGCTATGAGACACTGTTGGTCTAAAGGGACATTCCATCCCAGTTGCTCTCTATAACTTTACCTTACCTTGTCATTTTCCTAAAAGTTATCAGAACCAGAACATGACTTACTTGTCCTCCCCGTCTCTTCCTACTAGTGTAGAACCTCCCCAAGGCAGGGCCTTTGTCTTGTTCACCCATGTATCTCTCACCCTAGTATCTCAGACACTGAGTAAGTATAGAGTAGGCACTCAATAAACATGTGTTGGATTGACTAGTTTTACAGAATGAACTGATTCCAAGGGCGGTGGATAATCGAGGGGAGGTATAGGGAACATTCTATGAAAAGGCAAAGATGGAATGATGTGTCCCAACATCTGAAACAATGGGAAGAACACGAGGAAGGTCCACGAGGGAAGGAAATGGGAATGGGAATGAGAGTCTGGTTGAGGGTAGGTGATCTGAGGAGACTGCCTTTGAGGAGGCAACTCTGCAAGGGTTCTGGAGGGCTGAGGGGGTTGGGGATTGGGATGGTTGTAAAGAACTGCTCAGGATTTCAAGTGGATTCCCACTAACAAATCTAAAGACTATCAAGACTGTTTTGAAAACAGAGAAAATCTGTGTAGGCAATCAGACATTGCGGCCGAGCAGAAACACCTTTAGAGACCAGCCTCGGAAAACCAGCCAAGTGTAACGGAGCAGCAGCGGAGTATCATCAGGATAGGAGATTCCTATTTTTCTTCATGGACATTCAGATGTTTCACTGCCTGCCTACTTGGCAATTAAAGCTTAATATATTTTGTGGTTTAATATATTTTAATGATTTTGTTATAAACTTATTATTAGGAGTGTCTTTTCATTATAATGGATTTTATCTCGTCAGAATTGAGAAATCAATATGGCTGCTTATATCACTACAATCCATAAAACAATGTCCACACAGGCACCGTCCTGAGAAGAATATGATGCAGGGTTTTCAATATTTTAAAGCAATACAAAACTTAATCTTATTTGTACTTTCATATATTTTTAAAAATTTTAATCGATGACTATGAGAGATCTTAATTTATGTTGGTGTTATTATTACTCCCATCTATGCCGAATAAAATTATTCATGAGGGTTAAAAATGAAATTGGCCTCTGCGTTGAAATCTATTTGTCTTCCCTGGTCCACAGAGAACACATTTCCTCTGGAGAAGGGAACAGACCATATTTTAAAGAGATACATAAGGTAACTGGGCAAGAATGGCGATATCACTGTCTTCCTTGGTCCATTTGAAAACTGCTGAGATTTGTTATCGGCAATTTTATCATCATGGAGCCAAGCGCTGAGGACACCACTACCTGGGCCACCTCAGGCGTCTTCTGCCTGGCCCCTTGGCACCCTGTTTCCCTAGGACAGCAGTGGCAGGGTGCTCCTGGGGCCACCCACTCACTCACCCGGATGTGCAGGTCCTGGAAGAAGGTGAGGAGGGTCTGCCGGATCAGCTGGAACTCCCCCGCAGAGAGGCCCCCGTATGTCTGCCAGAGGCAAAGCAGAAAGAAGCACTTCACCTCCAGAAGTGAGGTGGGAAGGGCAGACAGGCAGGGCTAGGCGGGCACTCAGGGGCTGGAGCCAGAGAGGCCAACAGGGGACTCAGGGAACTCGGCTGCTGGGGGAGGAGGGGCGGCAGGAGAGCCAGCCCGGCTCCCTCCCCAGGGGGACAGACCCCATTATGGTACCCTTCACTTCTCCCTTCTCCCGTTCAGATTTAGCAGAACATCCACCGCGAACTCCTTCTCAGAGGGGTCAGGAGAAAATGGCCGCGCTCGTGCTCTGTGTCATTGCTTTCCCAGCGTTGAAGGCAACGGTGAGAGCGCATAAGATGGGAAGGCCTATTATATGACCTTTTAATCTATTTTTAGATACTTGTAGATTTTTAGAATTTTGGGGAGAGTGGCAGGCTTTGCCTATTCTGTCTGTCATAGAATCTAGCTGTTCTTTTTTTTTTTTTAAGACGTTTATTTATATTTTGAGAGAAAGAGAGAGAGACAGAAAGAGAGAGGAGGGAGGGGCAGAGAGAGGGGGAGAGAGAGAATCTCAAGCAGGCTCTGCACTGTCAGCACAGAGCCCCAAAGACGTGAGGCTCGAACTCACAACAGTGAGATCATGATGTGAGCTGAAATCAAGAGTCGGACACTTAACTGACTGAGTCACCCAGGAGCCCCAGAATCCAACTGTTCTTATCAGGGGGAATGAGAACAAGAACAGGGCTGGGGGATGATGAACTGGCGGTGACCTCTTACTTCAGTCAGCTGCCGGAAAATCTCCTCCACTTGATGCAGGATGGCTGGGGAGTCTTGGATGAATCCCTTGATGGCATCTAAATGATTGAAAGTGACGAGCAACACATCCTTGGGGCGGGGGCACAGCAACACTTGGTGTTTGAAAGCCATAGTCATCAGGTCATAGAGCTGAGCAAAATAAAGGGGATCAGAGACGTAGACATCAGCACCTCCACACAATCATTCGGTCAAGCATTTACTGAAAACCAGTTCTCGGCATATCATACAGCTCAGGTGACCACGTCAGTGATCACTCAAACCAAGATACTTTTGAGAGTCAAAGGGGATAATATTAGTAATTAAGTCAGAGCAGCAGGAGGAGCATGAAGCCAGACCAGTGGAGGAGCATTCCTGAGAAAACCAGGATTTCTGGTCAGCTCACATGCGTTGCTAATGGAACACGTTTGGGACAGTATCGGCAGCCACGGGGCCCTGGACTGGTGCTGGCCTCAGAGAGCGAAAACCCAAAAGCCAGCCCTCCACCACTGTGGCTGATGTGCTGGATGGCCCTGGCCAAGTCCCTCCACCTCTCTGAGCCTGAGCTTTCACATGTGTAAAAATTATTCCCTAATTTCCTGTCATTGCGGAACTGCTGAGAGGAGGCAGGGAGATGGTATGTGCACATGTGGCAAATGTAAGGTCCCACAACCATGTAGGAGCAGTTTTAAACGCTGAACGGTACTTAACGAGATATCAACAAGCCCCCCACGTGGTCTGACCGCCCGTGAGCGGGAAGAGGCGAGACACTGGTGAGGACCAAAGTGGTCAGGATAGGTTTTGCTGGAGCAGAAGGCTGCAGTCATAGGTTCCCACTGACTGAGGGAGGGGATAGGCATTCTAGCTGAGGGCAACAGCATGTAGGAGGGCCTGAAGGCAGCAAGGAGTATGCTATTTTCCTGGGAGAAGGAGGAGGACAGCCTGATTGGAGAGGGGAATTCGTGTTGGGGTCGGTGGGAAACAAAGTTGGATAAGTATGGCAAGATTAGAATATTAAAGGTTTTAGAAAGACAGGCAAACTTATTTACTTATTTATTTTTAACTTTTTTTAATGTTTATTTTTGAGAAACAGAGAGAGCACAAGCGGGGGAAGGGCAGAAAGAGAGACGGAGACACAGAATCCCAAGCAGGCTCCAGGCTCCGTCCGAGCTGTTAGCACAGAACCCGAAGCGGGGCTCGGACTTACGGACCATGAGATCATGACCTGAGCCGAAGTCGGACGCTTAACTGAGTCACCCAAGCGCTCCAAGGCAGGCAAAATAATTTAGACTAGACGTGGTGGGGATTAGAGAGCTACTAAATTTTTCTGAGCTGTCAGGATAGAGGTAGTGGTTAGGCCAGATCAGTGAGTCTGGCAATGATAAAATGAGATGGAGTGGAAGGGAGACTGGAGTTGGGGAGATTGGCTAGGACCTGGCTCCTGATAGGTGTGTAATAACATCTAGTGACTACAAGAATGAAAGAAACTGGGCTCGGTCTGTTGCATCCGGCGTCGGGCTTCCGGCTCAGGTCATGAACTTGTGGTTCATGGGTTCAAGCCCGGCATCCGGCTCCGTGCTGATGGTGCGAAGCCTGCTTACGATTCTCCCTCTCTCTCTGCCTCTCCGCTGCTCACAGTTTCTCTCTCTCTCAAATTAAAAAAAAAAAAAACTTAAGAAAAAAAAGAGTGAAAGAAACTTTGCTGGAGTAATCCAGATGTAAGGCCTGGTATAAAGATGGTGGGCATGGAAAAGGCAGGGAAAGGAAGCACACGTGACTCTTCAAAGGAAAAGCGTCACATGTGGCGACTGCCTGACTAGGTTTGGGGACGAAGATAAGGGCTGTCTGAAATGCGTTTTCCATCTAGTGCTCAGGAGAAGGCCAATGCTGACAGTGGCAGGGCAGTCTGGGGGATGCGGGGCAGAAGGAAGCAGTCTGGGAGAGAAGCTACCGGCACGTTCGAGGCAGGGTGGAGACTATAAGCTATGACGATCTAGTGTGGTGCTGAGCACGATCACATACATCACCTAGTTTGGTCCTATTTAATCTTCACATGGACTCTATGATGTAGAGGTTAGCCCAAGTTTAAAAACGAAGAGACTTGCCTAATTTTACATAGCTGGTAGTAAGTGGCAGGGTGAGATTTGAACTCAGGATGGTCAGATCCTAAGGCAAGAGGAGCACCCTGGGGTGTGTGTGTGTGTGTGTGTGTGTGTGTGTGTGAACATAAAATACTAAAGATATAGATTTGAGACTCTGCCTTCATTGCCAGACATGAAGCACCTGCGGTGGATAGGACACCATGCAAGGAATCAAGGATAAAAACAGGTATAAGATGAAGAAATGAAAATTCAGATTATTCAGTAAATTGAGTCTCATAGCTTGTAACTGGTAGAGCTAGAAACTCGAATCCAGGTTAAAAATTTTTTTTTATTTATTTACTCTTGAGGGAGTGTGCATACATGTGAGTGGGGGAGGGGCAGGGGGAGGGGCAGAGAGAGAGGGAGAGAGAGGGAGAATCCCAAGCAGGCTCCTTGCTGTCAGTGCAGAGCCTGACGCAGGGCTCGATCCCACGAGTCGTGAGATCGTGACCCAAGCCGAAATCAAGGGTTGGATGCTTAACCCACTGAGCCCCCCAGGTACCCCAAGAATCTAGGTTTTTTGAG
The DNA here is from genome assembly GCF_018350175.1 of Felis catus. Taxonomy (NCBI): domain Eukaryota; kingdom Metazoa; phylum Chordata; class Mammalia; order Carnivora; family Felidae; genus Felis; species Felis catus. Next base: position 27,987,434 of record NC_058375.1, read on the forward strand.
TCCAAAATCTGTGTGCTTTCTTTACGAAAACGTAGACCTTCTTTTTTTTTTTTTTTTTTTAATTTTTTTTTTCAACGTTTATTTATTTTTGGGACAGAGAGAGACAGAGCATGAACGGGGAGGGGCAGAGAGAGAGGGAGACACAGAATCGGAAACAGGCTCCAGGCTCCGAGCCATCAGCCCAGAGCCTGACGCGGGGCTCGAACTCCCGGACCGCGAGATCGTGACCTGGCTGAAGTCGGACGCTTAACCGACTGCGCCACCCAGGCGCCCCTGAAAACGTAGACCTTCTTAAAGGCAGAAGAGTGAGCAGAGCGGAGAAGATGATTAACACTGATTGAACATCTATTACGTGCCAAGCCTAGGTGTGCTATGTTTTCTCATTGAGTCCTCCTTGAACTGATACCAACAAGCTATTATTATCCCCATTTTATAGATGAGAAACCGGAGGCCCAGGGAGATCAAGTAACTTTCCAGAAGTAAGTGAGAGGGGGTAAGGGCACAGTTAAAGCCAGTCTGTCTCCCCAAGGTTCCCAGCTTCCAGCATTAAGTGAGCACTGATTTTGCACACTCAGCACTCACTGTCAGTCCTCAGGATTTTAAAACCTTCACATAACAGAGACACTAAAAAATAAATTATTTAAAAATTATTATTGTTATTGCTATTATTAAAAATAACTGAAGCCCATATTTCATTCAGATTTCATTAGTTTCCCCTAACGTCCTGTTTCTGTTCCAGGACCCCATGTTACATTTAGTCATCAGGTCCCTTAGGCCTCTCTTGGCTGTGACAGTTTCTCTAACTTTGCTTGGTTTTGGTGGCCTTGCGAGCTTTGAGTACTGGTTAGGTACTTTGTAACGTGACCTCCAAATGTCATCTGAAGTTCTTCTCACGATTAGACCGGGGTTGTGAGTGTTCGGGGGGAGAGACCACAGGGGTCGAGTGCCATCCTCATCACATCCCATCGGGGCACATACTACCAACATGACTTATCACTGTTGACGTGGACCTTGATCGTCCCGGTGGAGGTAATGTTTGTCATTTCTCCACTGAAAGTTGGTGTCCCCCTCCCCTTCTGTACTGGCCTCTTTGGAAGGAAGTCACTGAGTGCAGCCCCCACACAGGGAGTGCGGGGTTATGTTCTCCTTTCTTGATGGCAGAGCATGCTCTGAACAGGAGATTCTTCTGAATAGGAGATTTGTCTGTTCTCTGCCATTTATTTATTTGAAATTATCGTTTTAAAAATCAGAGTGCCCCAACAATTTGTTCCCCAAAGGAATAGATATGTTCACGTTCTAAGTAAAGACTGAGCAGTATCGAATTTGCTTTTAAAAATGTCTGGTTTCCTCATCGCAAAGCTTAGATTTGTTAAGAATGAAGCAGAATTAGTGTTTAGGATGGGGCACCTGTGTTGGGTTGAGGTTCCTAGGTGTGTTCCTAGTGTTCCCAAATATGGGCACGGATGCCAGCCCTCTCTGGGCAGGTGGAAGGACACGAACATCAGAGGGGTTGGGATGGATGACTTGAGATCCTTTCTAACTCCAAAACTCAATACCAACACCTGATACTTGTGAGTGCCTTTTTTTTTTTTCTTTTTGGCGAGGCACCATTGCATACATCATCTCATTTGACCCAGTCTGTGCTCATCCACAAAGGGTACAAGAGGTGCAACCAAGGGGACAGAGGCAGCTCTCTGCTCTCACCTTATCCATGCTGGCCTGGTTCAGTCTCATAATGGAGGCATGAGCCAGGCGGTCGTAGACGGTCCTCAGGGCCTTCTTGGAGTAGAGCTCTTGGGGTTTGAACAATTCCTCCATAAACTTTCGATTGAACATGGTTGAGATGATGTCGTGCAGAACTGTAGAGACAAGAGAGAATACAGCTGAGCGAGGTACTGGAGGAAGCTGTATTCGGGAAATGGTCTCTGTGTATGAATGGGATGCAGGGGCCGGTCTAAGCAGAGCTGGGGATGCTGATGTGCTGGCGAGATGTGCTCCCTTGGGATAAACCACACAGGTGTCCCAATAGAAAGCAGGGCCCAGAGTGCCTTATGAGCCTGTCCCAGAGCAAACATAAATGTGACAATGTATAAATGTGTCATGCTTTAGGGGCTATAAGCCACTTTTATACAGGTATTATCTCACTTGATGGGGGAAATGTTTCTTCTTTCTTTAAAAAAGATTGCTGGGGCGCCTGGGTGGTGCAGTCGGTTAAGCGTCCGACTTCAGCCAGGTCACGATCTCGCGGTCTGTGAGTTCGAGCCCCGCGTCGGGCTCTGGGCTGATGGCTCAGAGCCTGGAGCCTGTTTCAGATTCTGTGTCTCCCTCTCTCTCTGCCCCTCCCCCGTTCATGCTCTGTCTCTCTCTGTCCCAAAAATAAATAAATGTTGAAAAAAAATTAAAAAAAAAAAAAGATTCCTATGAACATTTTCGATCTCTTCCTTGAAATGAGAGGCAGTATTGCTCTTTTTGTTTGTTTAGCTAATCTGTAACTTTTTACTTAAAATTAAATTTCATAAAAATGGAACCAATAATGGTAATTGACTCTGTTTAAAGAAAAAATACTTTATGAAAATAGACAAGTCTACCCACTGGTTAGAGATTTCTAGTGTTTCTACAAGACGTGTACTTCATGCACCATTTTAGAATGCCTTGATTTCTACATTTGATCTATAATATTGATATTACACTGTGGTGATATGTCTCAGTGTTGTTCAAATGGAAAGTTTCCATCTGGTGAGAATAAAAGTCCTAAGGCATGTGCAAACCAAAGTGTCTATAATTCTAGTCGTTCATTCACTCATTCAATTAACTATTTTGTGCTGCTCAAATAACATTAGTTGAGGGCTAGGAAAACCATCTGGTACAAGAAATAGGACCAGGTATGTATGAACACAGGTTATTCTTAATTAAGCCAGATATATGCTGACCTCAGGGTGAGAGTATATGAATGCTGAGAATATACATTCATAGCAATTAAAACTTGCAAGAAAACTGATTATTTAGAATAATGATACCAAATCAATTACTAAACATGAGTGATTATCACCGAAGGATACAAATGCCCCTTTCTCTTGCCACACAAAGGTGGCACCAGGTGATTGGTTGTGACCATGAATTTTGGAGACTGAAGGCAAGGTAGTGTGGTCAGGTCATACCTTTAAGTCATGGATAGAAGTACCCTGAGCGCTCAGGCCAGCACTAAAAAGCATCTGGGCACCTGGCTGGCTCAGTTGGTGGAGTGTGCGACTCTTGATCTTGGGGTTGTCAGTCTGAGCCCACATTGGGTGTAGAGATTCCTTAAAAAAAGTAAAATCTTTAAAAAAAAGCATCTCGAAGAACATTTTGAGGGGAAAGGGGAGCTGGGGGCTAGTTGTGTCTAAATCTTTTTTTTTTAATGTTTGTTTGTTTGTTTATTTATTTATTTATTTATTTATTTATTTATTTTTTAAAGTTTTTCAACGTTTATTTATTTTTGGGACAGAGAGAGACAGAGCATGAACAGGGGAGGGGCAGAGAGAGAGGGAGACACAGAATCTGAAACAGGCTCCAGGCTCTGAGCTGTCAGCCCAGAGCCCGACGCGGGGCTCGAACTCCCGGACCGCGAGATCGTGACCTGGCTGAAGTCGGACGCTTAACCGACTGCGCCACCCAGGCGCCCCAGTGTTTATTTATTTTTAAGAGAGAATGTGTGAGCACGGGAGAGGAGCAGAGAGAGACGGGGGGAGACAGAGGATTTGAAGCAGGCTCTGAGCTGACAGCAGAGAGCCTGATGTGGGCCTTGGACTTAGGAACCATGAGATCATAACCTGAGCCAAAGTCAGACGCTTAACCGACTGAGCCACCCAGGCACCCCCAGGCTGTTTTTAAATCTTACATGGAAGGGCTACGGAGAAAGAGCGGAAGCCCCCTCCCCACCTTTTTTAACAGAAAAGAACTAAATGACTGTGGCTCCTTGCAGAAGTGTTGAACTCACACTTGACCTTAGGACTTCACTCTAGGCTCTATCTTCTTTGTGAGGAAGAACTCCATTACCAATATAGGGTAGGCGTCACCTCTGACAACTTGAACCCATTGCAGCATGCCCCTAATGTGCACTAACATTTCCCCAGTGTGGACAGTTTGGGGACATATGAACTCTTCTGGGTTTGCTTCATGAACGGTCTTTTGTCTTTGGCCAAAACAAGCAAGGGCCTGCAAGGAACTGGGTTTCCTAACCCTGTTCTTACCGTAGCCTAGATCGAGTGCAGAATTTGCAAGGGAATAGGTACAAATGCAAAGCCACATATAAGCCCTCAAAAGAAAGAATTTGAAGAATATTCCAGATTTATGTAGGGCAACGAGGAGTGCCAAAGAGGAAGAATTCCAGTGGAAGAATCACATCAGCTCTGGTTATGTCAGTGTTTACAAAAGCTGCCATTTACCCGGGTGCTGGGTCGTTTCTCTAGAGTCTTTGAGTCCCTAGCAGCTTAGACCCAAATACCTCAGTTCTAAAAGAAAGAAAATTGCAGGGTGTTAGTCACTCTGGCAAAGTACAAAGCAAAGTGAAACCTTTCCCTCCGGGAAGTGAATAGGCCACGTATCACCATGGCTCCTTGTACCAGAACAACCAGAAAGTTTACCTGTCATTAGGAGCACAGCGCACCCTGTCTCTGTGGGCAGAGAGGTGAACACAAATGACCCCAAAGAAGAAATGACCGTTTTATGATTGGGCTCTGGCACCCAGGGCTCTCGCCTCTCAAATTTAAGTCTTTGGAAAGAGTATGGGGGCACAAATTAACAGGCTTACAGCTCACAATGCGCTTTACCCGGCACTTGGTTGAGGTGGGCCTAAATCTGTACCGGACTCGAGATACACGCCAGGGCACGAGGAACGGAAGGCTGTCCTTCCCTAGAGAAGCAGTCCATGCTGTATTGAAGTTAAACCCGAGAAACGATTTTAAGCAGGCCTGTCAGTCTGTCTTGGTGTCAGCTTTCTGCACTCACACGAGCTCTGCCTAATTTCACGAGGCAGGAATGTGCTAGGAGCTAGGCGACAGCCTGCAGGGACTAAGGGCAGGGAAGGAAGTAATTTTTAACAGGTGCATCAGAGAGGGTTAGTAGCTGAGCTCTTAACATATCAGGCTGCTTGTCCTGGGTTCTGACTATGAGGTCAAGTTCTGCTTGTTATTTAAAAATGCCTAAGTTGGGGGTGCCTGGGTGGCTCAGTCGGTTAAGCGGCCGACTTTGGCTCAGGTCATGATCTCGAGGTCCGTGAGTTCGAGCCCCACGTCGGGCTCTGTGCTGACAGCTCAGAACCTGGAGCCTGTTTCAGATTCTGTGTCTCCCTCTCTCTGACCCTCCCCTGTTCATGCTCTGTCTCTGTCTCAAAAATAAATAAACATTAAAAAAAATTTTAAAAATGCCTAAGTTAAATTAAATTCCAGTGATTCAATTATGTATACTCACAGCCTTCGTAATTCACGTCTCACCTGAAATTCCACCATGTGTCAAGAGGTGGGCCAAAAATCGCTCAAGAGCAGTGGTAAAATGCAATAAAAGTGTATCGAGGACTTCAGGTGTGTTTTTCTTGGATCCTGGCCTAGATGAAATAATTCTCTTGATGAAAGCAACTGGGTTTTTAAAAATTTTTTAAATGTTTGTCTATTTTTGAGAGACAGAGTACAAGCAGGGGAGGAGCAGAAAGAGAGGGACGCAGGATCTGAAGCAGGCTCCAGGCTCTGAGCCGTCAGCACAGAGCCCGACATGGGGCTTGAACCCACGAACAGTGAGATCATGACCTGAGCCAAGGTCAGATGCTTAACCGACTGAGCCACCCACGCACCCCTGAAGGCAACTGGGTTGTTACCAACTACCTCTGCTCTACATTTAATTGTTATGGGGAATATGCAATTTGGAACCGAGCCTAAAAGGGAGAAGCTGCTACTTCCAGGTGGTTACCATTTTTGAAACCTTACTATGTTCCAGGCACTGGGCTTAGAACTTTCCGTGCATTATCTCATTTAAACCCCGAGACAACACTGAATTACTCTCCTTATTCTATCAAGGAGGACCACTGAATCTTAGACAGGTTAAAGTCCAAGGTCACGTAGCTGGTGGTGGAAGTGAAATTAGGATGGGTGTTTGATTTTACCGTCTGTGCTCTTACATATTACGTATGTCATCTCCTCGGCATACTCGGTATGGTGAGAGCATTTAAAATCTTGAGGACGATGGCCGATGGCGTGCATAAACCGCACCCAAATGTCAAGTGATGGAAGGTACTTGTGACATTTAAAGGTGGGGAAGGCTAAGCTTTTATTCTGGGGAACTGGCCAAATTTTCAGGTTTGCTGCTGGTTGTAGGTGAAGGGGAAACTGAAGATTTGGCACGATTAGGTCCTGGTGCATGCATGCTGCAGCCCACAGTCCTGGCGGCTGTGCAGCCACAGGCTCCCATTTTTCTCCGTTGCTCAGTAGAGATCTCTGTGTGCTAAGGAGAACGGCTCGGGGAGGAGCACCGGTGTCGAAGCGCAATTCTTTGGCTGCATGATACTGTCACATAATGGTTTTAAGGACTACCGGATAGGACAGTCTCCCCAGATGTGTAGCTGCTGTCTTGGTGGTCTCTGTCAAACTTGGCACTGATGAGAAGAGACAAATACCTAGGGCGCCATATGGTCCTTTGGCCAAAGTTTGCTTGGTTTTCATCTTACGTGCTGCATGTATTTAACTAAGAGATTCCACCATACAACCAACGTCTTGGCTAAAGAGAAACTCACGCCTGTGTTTTCCCTTAGGAGTATTTAGAGTGGTCCCACAGGAAGCCCAACGATACAGGACCGAGTGAGCCTGTGGATGCAGACTGAACGCATGCAGCCCAGAGATAGCATACCTCGTTTTCTGTCCACCTCTGTCCATTCATCTACATGAAGCATATAAAAAGAAAACACCAGTTCATGAAGCAAGAACATTTTTTTCAAGGAGGCTTTAAAAACACCAATTCCGACGTTGTGGCCTATGAAACTTTAGTTTGCACGTGGGCAGTGACGTCTAATGCGGATACCCTGCCTTCCATTTGAGACTTTGGAAAGGACGATAGGTAAATAACAAGTTCCAAAAGAGCCCTGGAGAGGCTATGTCTTTTAGAGGGGGGCCTCGTGGGAGAGGAAACCCAGGAGAAACCAGCTACCTTGGGGTTGATCTTGAAAGGCCTGAGGAGTCATTTTCTCTGATGCTGTGAGAATACACACCATTCAAAGGCTTGTACAAACACTCACTTTCATGAGGAAGACTCCCCAGAGTAGGTGGAGAGAGGATTTTCTTTTTCTACAACCTGATTTTTTTTTTTTGATTAAGATTTCCCTTTCCAGAGTACAGATGGAACTGCTCCAGATAGAAAACTTGAAAGGTGAACCAAAAGGAAAAAATGTCCATTTGTTTCTGATTTACTTTTTACATACAGATGCATGACTCCCATGTAAAAAGAGGGCAGTAATGAGGGGACCACTGTAAAGAAAGCCCCTGAGGACAAAAGCGGGTGGGGACATGCCAAGAGGAAACCAAATGAGGAGAAAGGTACTTGGCTGGAGAAATCCGTGAGAATCAAGACCCTTTATAGGTTGAGATCCGGCTCTACCATTTGCTAGCTATGTAACTTCAAGCAATTTATTGAACCTCAGTTTCTTCATCTGTAAAATGGGGATCGGAACGGCACCTACATCATAGGGTTGCTGTGGGGATGAAGCAGATAACACGCATCGAACACTTAGCTGGCTTCTCTTCTGGCCTCGCTTTCTGTACCACACAACTTTGGACACTACCCATAAAGGACGAAATGTGGCTTTTTTCTTTCCTTAATTTTCTGGGGGGAGATTTCAATGTTGAACTCCAATACCACGCCCTCTAAGCAGGGTTCTACGTGCATCCACGTTCTTATTTATTTATTTATCTATTTATTTATTTATTTATTTATTGCATGCACATTTTAAACACATTTTGTAATTAATGGTCTCTTTTGGAAACACTTGCAAAATAGGTTGTTTCAGAGGTGATTTCTGAAGTTATAATCGAGCATCCATGTGCCTTCAACATACAGCACCAACAGCACCTAAGAAATCAGTTCGAAAGCACAGCCACTGGGGCGCCTGAGTGGCGCAGTCAGTTAAGTGTCCGACTTCAGCCGGGTCACGATCTCGCGGTCTGTGAGTTCAAGCCCCGCGTCAGGCTCTGGGCTGATGGCTCAGAGCCTGGAGCCTGCTTCCGATTCTGTGTCTCCCTCTCTCTCTGCCCCTCCCCCGTTCATGCTCTCTCTCTCTCTGTCCCAAAAATAAATAAAAAGTTGAAAAAAAAATTAAAAAAAAAAAAAAAAAAAAAAAAAGCACAGCCACTGCCGTGCCCTAACTGGTGGCAAAAGGTTCCCACTGCAAGGTTAGACGCCTCTGGGAAAATTCACCATCTTTTTCCCCACAAGTCACAGGCTTTTGGAGAGAAAATACTGGGGAAGCAGCACCAAGAACCTGGCCTTCTTGGAGCAGATACTGGTTTCTTTGGCATAATGTCCACATCCTCTGTCTTTCAGTGGCATTATTTTACAGGCAGTCTTGCCTGATGCGTTCGTGGGCAGAGGGGTGGTGCTGCAAGGGGCCCAGTACTCTAAGAGACAGTGGCTCCCTGCTGCTGGCAAAATCGGGTCCTGGGTAAGGGCACTCCTGCAGGCAATGACACTCAGCTCCAGCAGAGGTCGCTCTAGTGCTGTGCGCCCCACGTCCCTGTCCTCCTGAGGACCTCAGGAAGGTAAAAACCGCCTCCTGACTTTCTGTTATTTTTCCTGATGACTTGGTTGCAACAATTTCACTTTAGTATTTTGAATGGGAGGAAGGCTCAAGATTATCCAGAGCTGCCTGCTACATTGGAACTAGAAAAATAAAAACAGAATCTCACCACCATTTGGTTGCTCAGTAAGTACTACGCTGTGATCTGCTTGTCCTGGAAAGGTCACTTACTGGCTCTATGTCTCAGTTTCCCCTTCTGTAAAATGAGGAATGTAAACAAAATGTAATAGGGTCTTATTTAGGAGTATTTTTGAGAGGACAGGAGGCAAAGGCAGCTTTTATTATTCTTGCTGTTGCTTAAAACGTGGGACATTCATATGCAACACTCAGAAGTTGCCCCACAGAGACGGCACTTCCTTTCTGTTGAATGCTAAACTAGAGGCTGCATCGTGGTGAAAAACTGCAATATGTGCGCTGGCCTTGTGGGAGCGGGAGGGCTTCCAGGAGACCAATTAGTTGTGTAAGATAATGAAAACACCTAGAAGAAACATGATTTCCATTCACGGCATCAACGAGGACTTGTTTACCGTGTCTGGTGTTTTATAGGCCTCTGTGCGCCAGTAATGGCCACAGTGGCTCCTGCAGCTACGCCAACTCTCAATGGGGGGACAGAAGGGTGTTTCTCAGCTTTGTGAATCCTGAGCCCTCTACCCTGTTTTGTCACTGTCTTCTACAAGTCCCCATGAGCCAGCTACCCTCTGTCATTCCTTTCATAAAATCAGTGGGGTATGTTGGATACGTTTTTCAAAGCTCTCCCTCTCTTCCCCACCTCCCATCCCCCCTCCCAAAGATTCTGATACAGTCCCCCCACGTATGGAAGTATAGTGCAGCAGTTGAGGACATATTCATTAAGAGTGTGAGCTCTGGAGCCTGAAGACCTGGGTTCAAATCCTTTACTCTTCCTCCTACTGGCTATGTAACCCTGGGCAAATTAGCTTCCCCAACTGTAAAAAGGGGATAGTATTACCTAAAGGATAGTATAGGTGTGGGGATTAAGGTCTTCAGAGAGGTCCTTGGTACACGGTAAGTGCTTAGTAAATGTTTATTGTTGTTGTTAGGAAGATATGTCAGCTCCCCAGCAACCCCCCCCCCCCCCACCGCCTGCCCCGTTTTAGAATCAGTTGCTGGATGAGACTGATCCAAAGCCCTGAATTCTGTGAATACACAGAACAGCTGGATCAGGCTCCACCCAGCATCTCACAGGATGTCTGACACTCACCCAAACTGTGGAAGGAAGGAACCAGCGAGTGGATGTGAATTGCTAACCATGGCCGAAACTCCCTAGAGCTGCGCTCCGCAAACCCAGAAGGACTATAGCTCCTGAAGACAAAGGAAACCGGTCCCTTCGCATTCAGAGGGTCTTGTCCTGACCCCCCCTCTTGAAAGCCAGCACCTGCTACTCATTGTGCAAAATATGCTGAATACAAGATCTCATTCAATTCTTACAACTTTGCTGTAAGTATGTATGATTCCCATTTTATGGAAAAAGAAACGGTCTTATGGAGGTTACACTCCAAAATCACACAGCTGGCTAAATGGCAGAGCTACAGTTGGAACCCAGTTGTATGACTGCAGTGAGTGTGCTCTTAATTGCTAATTTACACTGTCTTCTGAGATGCAGGCAGCCAGGGCAAGGACTACCTGTCAGCTCACTAGTGCCATCAGGCGCAGTGAAATCACAGAACATATGGGCCAAGGAAGACAGAACCCTCTTGAGGAAGAAATGGCAACATCATATCAAACAGCCAATTTAGATCATCAGTTCAACAAACACTGACTCAACACCAATTTATTCTGGCCTAGGCATTGCGCTAGGTGCTACAGTACAAAGCTGAATAAAACCCTCACGTGTGGGGGAGACACCCAAAGACTGTTTCAGTATAACATGGCCAGTGACAAGGTAGGGAGAGGCATGCATGGAGTGCTATGGGAGGATTCTCAGACCCTTTCCCCATCTTCCCGAAGGAGATGATTCTTAAGCTGAAAATGCAGGATGGAAGGGGAACTATCAGCACAGAAATGGCAGGTTTGGGGTACAATGGGGATTACTAGCATGGAAATCTGAATGCACATGCTTTAAATGTAGATCTATGATTAAGATACACAGTAGGAGGCAGGCAGTGGTGGAAGGTAGGACTGCAGAGGTGGAGAGAGATCATGTCAGCGAGGGCCCTGAATCATCCTGCCGAAGACTTGGTCTCCATCCAAACAGCAGTGGAAAGCTGACAAAGGGTTTTAAGTAGCGGGGAGTATGGACAGATTTGCATTTTAGGAAGCTCACAGGCGGCAGTGTGCAGAATGAATGGAGGGGGTATGCTGCAGGGAACTCTTTTTATCTCTTTGTGCATAGACTTGGACTCAATCGCACAGGCACAACAGTGAATATCTGAATATGTATGCTTAACGTCCGAATATGCACATTTAACATCAGTTGAGCATACAGAGTGTTGGAGAGAATACATTTTTAATCTTGGGTCATGTCAGTTACCTTTATATCAACTCTTCTTTCTCTACCTTGAAATACAGATTTCTTTCATACTTAATCCCAGGAAACTTGGTGAAAGCGGATGTTGGTTGAGAGGAAGGAAAAGAGGGAGAGGATAAGGGTGGCAAAGAGTTCTGGGTGGTCATTTCTCCGGAAATTAGACGTGGTGTATATGGGTGACAGCGTTTGCATTTCAGAAACTCTCATATAATTATCTCCAGAACTGCCTTCTCTTCCAGTAATTGTAAAGAGAATAACTTAAAACTCACTTGTGTTTTCTTATTTATCTGTTATTCCAGAACCCCATCTTTCTAGAAATAGCTTCTGAAATGAGCAAGACTTGCCTCCAGTTCATGAAGGAGGCTACTACACAGAGGACAGGAGAATCCACACCTCGTTGGAGCAGAGGATTCTTGGACTGGCAAGGAGTTTGTCGCCAGGTGGTGGGCGGATGGGACTCCTACATTTGGGAGGGATCATTTGTCAAGAGAGACTGGGAGATCATCTCTCCAATTTGAGGGAGGGGGATGGAAATTGGAGGTGAGGGGGTCAGGTCCCCTAATGATATACCTTAGCGCGGGTATTTAATCCTTCTGCTGCGAAATTTTTTTTTTTTTTTGGAGAATTTGACTCCTGAGGGGCTCTGACCAGACGGGGCTGTGGCGTTATGGGGCTGGCTATAGGGGCGCGGGGTGCAGCGGTGTTGGTCAGTCTGCAGGGGGGCCTGGCTGGGGGGACGGGGTCCGGCTGCGAGCGCCGGGGCGGCGGGGAGGGAGCCGGGCTGCGGGGCGTGGGGCTGGCTGCGCGGGCCGGGCGCCTCTCACCTTTGCGGGCTTTGTCTCCCGGGATGTTCTGGGCCCGCAGCCGCTGGTCCAGGATGTAAAGCATCTCCCCGCCCAAGTTCAAGAAGAGCAGCGGTAGCGTCCGCACCGACATGGTGCCAGATACCAGCGGGGCAGGCGACGAGCCCCGGGGTTGGGTGGCGGGAGGCCTAGACTCACAGCCGCCGCGTCCCCTCGCTTGGTTGCCAGGGTAACGCGGCGGGTGGCCGAGAAAGCCAATCAGCGAGCCGCTTGTTGGGAGGCGCCCGAGGCGGACGCTTATTGGGCCGCCGGCTGCCGCCTCCGTGGTGGATTGGGCCTCGCGGTTCGACCGCTGCTTTCGTCTCCAGCTGGGGTGGCTGGGCTGCCCCCTGCCGGAGAACGCGGAAAGCCCGAGCAGAACTTCGGAGTCTGCAGCCGGACCTGGGGTGGAATTCCGGCCCCGCCCTTTCCGAGCTCTGCGAGGCTGGCCTTCCCTATACGTGGAGGGGTCACCCGCCACACAAGGTTGCAGAGAGGAATCCCTGAGATCGTGCAAAATGCCCCGAAAGCCCTCAGTAATCTTTTGGATGGGTGAAGTGCCAGAAGGCCTTAACTTGCGTTTCCGTCCTAAAAGAGACTTGGAGTGAAGTCCCACCTGGGTTTCGTGCTCCGTGAAGCAAACCAGGCCTGTTCACGTCTGGCCGCCCCGCGAGCAAGCGTGCTGGGGTTTCTCTGAAGCTCCCTCCTTTCACACTGTCGAGCAGTTGTCTGCTTGGAGAGCAGCGACCCCACACTTCACTCGCGTCATGAGCTCCAGCATCACCTTCTTGTTCTCTGCTGTACGTTTTTACTTTGATGGGCAACCATTTCTGTAAATTTCAATACTTCTAAAACCTACGAATCCTCTTTCCCTCCAGCCACTCAGACTTGAAATCTGAGCCTTGGCTAACAATTCTGGTCTCCTTGGGTCCTACTATCAGTCACCACTTCTGCTTTTACCTCCAAAATCTTTTCCACACTTATCTCTTCGTTTCTTTCTCTGCCTGCATTAGTATGTTTTCTCTCCACCCGCACTGGCTGCTAGGCTAAATTTCAGCAGTTGCCATTTTCCATATGACGCATCCTGTCTGTGCTTTCCAACTGTTTGCCAGATCGTAGTCTAAGTGCTTGGCATGGCATTCAAGACTCTCCACTCTGACTGTAACTACCTTTTTAGAGACATCTTCAGCACTCCCCCATTTCCCCCTAATGCAGCAGAACTCATCTATCTCATTGGCTTTGCCCGCTCAGTGGAACAGCACATCTTCTTCATAACCACACCTACTACTGCAAAGTCTTGCCCTGACAGCTCAAGTCCTTCCCATTCCTTCTCTAGTCCCCTTCCCTTCCCAGCCAAGTTCTCAAAAGTAGTCGAGGGGCACCTGGGTAACTCAGTTGGTTAAGTGTCTGACTTCAGCTCAGGTCATGATCTCAGGGTTTGTGAGTTGGAGCCCCACATCTGGCTCTGCACTGACAGTTTGGGGCCAGCTCAGAGACTGCTTGGGATTCTCTGCCTCCGTCTGCCCCTCCCCTGCTTTCTCTCAAAAATAAATAAACATTAAAAAAAAAAAGTAGTCAACGCTCACAACTTGAATTTCCTTAACATCCTCACTCCGTACCTCACTGCAACTTGGATTCAGTTCTCTCCATCCCATTGAAACTACTTCGCCATGAAGACTGTGGTTCTTAACCAACATTTCAGTATTGGATGCTATATGGTCATTGAAAGGTGGCAGCCCAAGGCTTTGATTTGATTTTGCCTATCTGCAGTTTTAAAAGGGGAAATAATTGGGATAGGAATGTATCAAGCAGCTATACCTGGCCTTTCATACATCATGTTAACCTGCCTGATTGCTAAAGGCATTTAAGTTTGCTGTAACATAGACTCCTTCCATGGTGTCTCAGGCCATTTTTTTTTTTTTTTTTCCCCTAGGCAATGTGGTAAAATGAGCAGAACACAGGCTTGGAATAAAGATGGACGTGGGCTTGAATTCAAGGCCTGCCTCTAACCAGCTGTGTGAACTTGGACAAGTTACTAACCTCTGAGCCTCAGTTCTCACATGCTAAAATAAGGATAATTGTGCCAATACGGGATGGTTGGATAGAGAAGGTGACTTAAAAAAATTTTTTTAATGTTTATTTATTTTTGAGACAGAGACAGAGCATGAACGGGGGAGGGTCAGAGAGAGAGGGAGACACAGAATCCGAAGCAGGCTCCAGGCTCTGAGCTGTCAGCACAGAGCCCGATGCAGGGCTCGAACTCACAGACCGCGAGATCATGACCTGAGCCGAAGTCGGATGCTCAACCGACTGAGCCACCCAGGCACCCCAAGAAGGTGACTTAAAAGATTAGATGATACTGTGCCTACAAGCACTTACAACAATGCTTTTCTCATAGGGTCTGCCCTGTTGTGTCCCTTTTCTCAACTTCTCCGCTGGTCCCCTCATATGATGGCACCTGGCCCTCCAGCAAGTATCTCCATGTAGCTGTGTCCACTCCAAGTCCTGCCCCATAAAGGGCCTTCCCCGCTGTTCCTGGAGGTGTTATCTGAAGAGCTCGTCTGCTGTTCTGGGCCTCTCATCCCACTTCTGATACTGCGGGACCCCAGCCTCTCTGTCCTACCTTCACTTTACCATCCCCCACCCCTCAGCTGCTCCTGAGTCAGGCTATGCCCTCAGAGATCATCCTTCCCATCCTGACATGGCCCTTTCTTTTTCATTTACACTCCCTCCTTGGGCAATTTCACCCACACCCATGGTTTCACTCACCATCTAAACATAACCTGTAAACTTGTGTCTAGCTTAGGCCTCGCTGCAGTCCTGGATCTAAGTTTCCAACTTCTCCTCGGACGTCCCTTTAACACAACTTTCCCCTGTTCTTTCCTCCATGGCTTCCCGTCTCAGAATGAATTCCAGAATCTTTTCCCCGCTGTCGTGGACTGAATGTGTACCTCCCCCAATTCACATATTGAAGCTCTAACACCTAACATGATGGTATTTGGAGGGACCTTTAGGAAGTAATGAGTCAGATGAGGTCGGGAGGGACCTTTAGGAAGTAATGAGTTAGATGAGGTCGCGAGGGTAGAGTCTTCATGATGAGATTAGTGCTCTTATAAGAGGAAGAGATCTTTCCCCCCTCGCAAGTGAGGACATAGTCTGAAAGCGGCCATCTGCAAGTCAGGAAGATTCCTCAGCAGAAACCAAATTGGCCAGCACCTAGATCTTGGACTTCCTAGCCTCCAGAACTTTGAGAAAAT
This sequence comes from Felis catus, assembly GCF_018350175.1. Taxonomy (NCBI): domain Eukaryota; kingdom Metazoa; phylum Chordata; class Mammalia; order Carnivora; family Felidae; genus Felis; species Felis catus. Next base: position 28,002,830 of record NC_058375.1, read on the forward strand.
AAGCTGCCATTGTTTAAGCCAGTTTATGGTTTTTAATGGCAGCCTGAGCAGACTAACACACCCAGAAAGGTCCAGATTATCTGGTGTCTGCTTTTCCCTCTGACCTCATCTCTTCATTCACTGTTTTAGACACAGTCTCCCTTGCTTCTGCAAACCTGCCAAGCACGCTCAGACGTCAAGGCCTTGACACTTCACTTGGTATGAATGGGTGAACTTTGCAGGAAAAGGGGTACTCGTAACTCCCCAGAACTTACAAGGAATGTTTTGCGTATGCGCAGTTTCTCATGGATAGGACTTGTAGCTTTTATCAGATTCTTAACCTGAACACCAGCAGCTCTGCCCCCCAAACAATAAAGTGCTCTGATCGCTCCCCCTCTGATCCCCCGCCCTGCACTGCTGCTGCTTAACCATCTAAACAGACCTGGTGCTGTCTTCACTCCTTTGGTTTTAAACCACGACTGTCTCCCCACTCCCCAGAGGGCGGCCAGCATATCAAGCCTCTCACACCCCAGCTTCAACTTCCCTGTCAAGCTCTATTTCCTGTTCCCAGTGTTCTCTGGACACAGCTTGCACCTGCTGACTTCTTTGCCTGTGTACTTGCAATTCCTTCGGCCCAGGACACCTTCCCACCCCATTTCTGTCTGGTGAGCTTCTACTTCAACTTCCAGGGCCCTGTCCAGAAGGCAGCTCTTACAGCCGGCTTTCTCACTTGGCCGCCAGCCAGCCAGCCAGCCAGCCAGCCGGCCACACTTCCTCTGTGCTGCTGTGTGCTCAGTCTCCCCTCTGCAGGAAGGAGGTGGACAACAGGGCGCTGTTTATGTGAGTGTGTGTGAGGGGTGTTGTGAGAACGTGTCCTCAGGTGTGTGAGGGCAGAGGCTCTGCCTCCTAAAACCCTGGGATCCCAGAGCTGAACGAACAAACAAATTCCCCCTCCTTGTCCTCCGCGCACAGAGCCCCACCTTCTCTATTATCCTTTAAGGCAGAAAGACAGAACTCTAATACAATTTATTGGTTTTCTTTGATTGCCTCTGGTCCGGCTCTGGAAGGGCTCTCCGGGTTCTTCTGGCCTTGTTTCCGGGCTGCCGCTGCTGCAGCTTTTAAGGCCCTCTTTTGCTTCTTCAGCTTCTGTACCTCCTGGAAAACCTGGGGATGAAAGGGAGCAGGAAGAGACTGTAACCCTATGCAGAACCTCAGACTTGGAGCAGCTGGGGTGAGAACGGACTCCCCCGGATGCTCACGTCAGCCTTTCTCCACGGGGCTGACGGCCTGGGAGCCTCCTCAAGGCTTTGGGGCCAGTTCCACGCCTCGGTCAGAAACAGACTACCCTCCCTTCTGATCTCTCCACCACAGTCCCAGAGTGGGGCCAACGAAAGCAGCAATTCCGACTCGTACCCGAATGCACAGCGCCTTCTTGGTCGCCCAGCGGTGGTGGGCTTTCCGGTGGTATGGAGGGGGGAAGGTGTACTCAATCCCCAGCTCCCTGCAGATCTTCTCAAAGACACTATAGTTGGTCTTACGGAGGTTTTTGAGCATCTTGTTCCTCTGGTCGATGCTCATCAGCAGATAGCGCTTATGGGTTTTGTCCTGCGAGAGAGTTGGTATATCACTTTTAGTGTCCTATTTAAGTGTGAGCCACTATACAGTAACAAGGGATGGTCATTCCATCATCTCATTGAAACCTCCCAACAATCTTATGCAAATGTCAGTGCAACTCTCAGGTAGGTACTGTCATTGTTATTCCCATTTTACAGACGGGGAAAATAAAGGCTCAAAGATGTCACCTGATTCATAGGAGGTCCCAGAACTGTGCCAGGCAGGGACCTTGTGTGAGGTCAGGTCTTGAATCCACATCTATGGGTCTTACTCCAAGTCTCATGCTCTTTCCCCTACGCCACCTACTCAGCCTCCCCACAGCTCAGCAAAGTGTCAGCTGGGCTGGAGAGGAGGGAAGGTCTGTGCTCCTCTGTGAGGGCTGCTGTTCACATTCCAAATGAGCAAAACTCTCCTCGCCAAGAAGCAAGATCAACCTGCTCCAGGGAACCCTGAGGTGCCGCCCATGCAGAGCCGGACCACTCTGTATTTATTAAAAATATGGGCAGCTGCCTAAATTACAGTAGCTCTGTGCCCACTGCTGTGCTGAGATACAGCATCATGGTTAAGGATATGGGCCCTGGAGGGGCACCTGGGTGGCTCAGTTAAACATCCAACTCTTGAATCTCGGCTCAGGTCACGATCTCAGTTCATGAGATTGACCCCCCGCCCCCCCCTCCCCCCCCCCCCGGCAGCGTGGAGTTGCTTGGGATTCTCTCCCCACCCCCACCCCCTGCCCTCTCCCGCTCGTGTTCTCTGTCTCAAAAAACACAAACTAAAAAATCAACTTAAAAAAAAAAAAACAAAAAAACCCAACTACGAGATAATAAACTTGTGTTCTTTGCAAAACAAACAAATAAAAGAAGAATATGGGCCCCAGAGCAAGACCACCTAGTTTCAAGTCCTAGCACATCATTTCTCAGTGGTGTGCTTTGAGGAATAACTTAATCACCCCACGCCCAGATTACACCTTTGTAAAATGGGATAGAAAGATGGTTCTAAGGGTTAAATGAACTGATGCACGTGAGGTGCTCTGCACAAGGCCCAATACTTCATATGACCATGCTGGTGCTTTATTATTTCACCTAGTCCTTGCAATCCCATCAGCAGGTACTACTACGTTCCCCACTTTACAGACAGGAGAACTGAGGCTTGGGCATGTAAAGTAACTTCCCCAAAGTCACACATCTGGTTAGCGGAAATAGCAAAGCTGAGATTTGAACCGAGTGCCAACCTGACTCCCTTCCTGCATTCTAGACATACTGAGCACCCACTATGTGCCAGCCGCTGCGGTCATGCCCTGAAGTCTGCATTCTTGACCACTGGTGACAGCACAGCACCGTAAGGCTCCCATTTTTCCACTGGCGGCAGGAGGGGAATGTTTTTTGCACCGCAGCTGAGGGCCGGGCACCCTGGCGTTGTGGCCATCTGGCTTCTCAAGTTGCTTCTCTGGACCCAGAGCCCTTCACCTCTCAGACTCCTCTCCCCCGGCTGCTGGTGTTTAGCTGGGAGCAATGCCCAAGGTTTACCTTTCGGTGTTTCTGCCTGTGTTCTTCATAATTGCGGATCTTGACGGTCAAAGCAACAACTGAAACCACAAACCACAGAGGATGAGAGCTGGCACAGAGGAAGGAAGGGCCCGGGCCGGGGTTATGTTTTAAGACCTCAAGGAATAACAATCACCAGTGCTCTTGTGTAGCTCTCTACAACTCCCAAAGCACTCTGAATTTCAAGATCTCAAAAGACTTTGGACTCTCTTTCCTTCAGAAAGCAAAGTCTAAGGAAGGCAAGTTCCTTAATCTTATGAACGTATCATCCCCAAACCATAGCACATAGCATTCTTTTTTTTTTTTTTTTAAATTTTTTTTTTAACGTTTATTTATTTTTGAGACAGAGAGAGACAGAGCATGAACGGGGGAGGGTCAGAGAGAGAGGGAGACACAGAATCTGAAACAGGCTCCAGGCTCTGAGCTGTCAGCACAGAGCCCGACGCGGGGCTTGAACTCATGGAGCACGAGATCATGACCCGAGCCGAAGTCGGCCGCTTAACCGACTGAGCCACCCAGGCGCCCCAGCACGTAGCATTCTTAATGGTAAAACTTTAGAGCGTTCCTGTTGAATTCAGGAATCAGTCTACTGTCCATGCTATCATTGTTAATCATTCAATGCTGCACTGGTAGTCCTACCCAATGTAGTAAGACTAGATTCCCAAACCATCAAGGGTCTACTCCTTGCCTCTGCCCTTCCAGTGGCTACCTTTCTGTTTTTTGACTAGTGAGTTTTCAAATTCTTTTAATGTTTATTTATTTTTTGAGAGAGAGAGACAGAGTGCGAGCAGGGGAGGGGCAGAGAAAGAGAGAGGGAGACACAGAAGCCGAAGCAGGCTCCAGGCTCTGAGCTGTCAGCACAGAGCCTGACGCGGGGATCGAACCCACAAACTGTGAGATCATGATCTGAGAGCCGAAGTCGGACGCTTAACCAACTGAGCCACACAGGCACCCCTCACTAGTGAGTTTTCAGAATTACCAGCTCTCACTCATCTCCTAAACTCTTGCAATATCCTTCCTTAGGTAGCCTCATATTTGATCCCTGCCTTTATTGCAAAGACGGGGGCAAAGGCAGAAGCGGAAGGTGGCCCCAAGGAGATGCTGTCAGTACAGCAGGCCCTTCCTGGACACACAATAAGTTCTGGCAGCACTGTGGAGTGAGATGGAATCTTGGCCCTGACCACTTGCCCCTTTACACCACCTTAGCTGCAGAGTAGAGGGAGACACAGAGACAAGCTTTGGTTCCTGAGGAAACTCTCCTGAGCTCACACAGAGGTATGAGGTGGGATCTGGGCGCTGACTCTAGCATCACAGAGTCCAATTTTCATCACTCTGGGTCCTTCTTGTCTCTCCCTTTATTAAGTCACATCTAATACCTAGTGTACTTGTAGACAAGAGCCCTGGATCAAGTACCAGCTAGCAGACCCCCCTCCCCTTCCCGCCGCTCTCCCACTCCCCAAGGGTCCCCTGACCAACTTCGAGCCTCCAGGGAGCTGGTGTCCTCAGGGTTTGCCACAATCTTCTTCATCAACTGCTCTTGCTTGACTTTTAGCTTCTCCTTCTGTTGAGGATAGAGACAGAGAATCTGTGTGGTCTGCCAGCCCCTAAGAGCTAGCCTTCATACCACACAGGCCCTGGCTACAGTCATAGAACCTAGGCCATGAAGTTCAGCGCCTGGCTTCACTCTGTTCATCAGGGCAAGGCCTTTGGTCAGCACGTAGCTATTCACATCTAGGTGAGTCCAAGGCCAATGGCAGGTGAAATGGCTTGTTGGATGAATGTCTCCAAACCTTGCTCATTCATTCAGGCATTAGATCATTACTGAGTACCTACTGTTTGCCGGGTGCTAGGGATACAGTGAGAGAACAAGACCGTCCCTGCCCTCGAGATGCTCAGTCTGGGGGATGGACGAGTGGTCACAGAATGACACTGGGATAAATACTGTGACTTGAGAAGCCTGGGGTGGTGTTACCACGGTAGGAGGAAGTCCCAGAGGAGAGGACTAGGAGAGGCCGGGGTTTTGCACAGGTCACTTACCTGGTTGGCCATTTCCAAAGACAAGAGTCTTCTTACAACATCGTCAAACCTGTGCGGAAACCAGAGCAATGAGAGACAGGTGTGGGGGGACGGGGAGGAAGGGGAAACGATGCTGTTTCCATTTTAGTTTGAAAAGCAATTACGGTTAAAAAAAAAATTTTTTTTTTAATATTTTATTTTTAAGTAATCTCTACATCCAACGTAGATCTCTACGAGATCAAGAGTCTCATGCTCCACCAACTGAGCCAGCCGGGCGCCCCTGAAAATTTCTTTTATAACAAAAGAGTCTCTGTGGAAGCGGGGAGCCATTTCTCGGGGATTAACAGTCAGCATGAATCTGATGTGCTGCGCTGAGAACATGGAACGATGTGATAACTACACAAAATTGGGGCTGTCCGTGTGAGTGTTCCAGGCCCATCACAGGGAGGGCAAAGGGAAGATTTTCATTTCAGCAAAAGGTATGGTTCAATCTGTCTTGAGACATTTCAATTCTATAATCGTTTTCTTCTCATGTCACACAGGACAGCTCCTAGGGCATAGGGCAGGGACTGGGCAGAAGGATCCCGGCTTTGGTGTCTTTCAGCTCCGTCCCTTAGGAGCTGTATGACATAGGACAACTTGGTAATGTATAAAAGGGGGACACTGTTTCTTCCCTCAGAGGGCTTTTTTGAGGATCCAGAGATGAGAGATTTCACAACGACCCATAAGGTATGTTGCCTCCTTGCTAACTAAACCAGAGTACAAAAAAAGGCAAAAAATTGAGCTCCATGAATGCCATTCTGCCCTGCCACTCACCCTCACCAAGCCTGGGCTTCAAGAGTCCTCTGCCTGATTCTATAACCAAGCTTCAGATACAGTGGGCCAGGCCGGACCAGTCACTGTCTTCCCTTCCTCCTCCTCACTCCTCTTAGGGCACCCTACCTCATCAAAGAGATTTCTTTTTGCTTACTTCTCAATTCCGGGAATGTTCTGGTAGTCTTTGAGCAGCGTGGAAGGGGGCAGGTCATCTTCTTGGCTGCGCTGGACTGTCAAGTGTAGGGATGGAAAACACCAAGAGTCAACTCTCACTGCCCACCCCCTCAGTTCTGGCTTTTGTCACCAACTCCGTGAGGCACCCAGGGTCTCAAGCAAAACACCGGATATCTCTGGGCTCAGCTTCTACTCTGCAAACGCCGCAGGCAACTGTCTTGATATTTCACGCTGGGAGTAGATTGCCTTTCCTAAGATCCCATATTGTGCCTCCACCTCTTACATCTCTGACTCTACAGTTATCGAATCCCCTACCAGGATGGGGCCTTTTGTGGACGGACTGAGTTTGACTCCTTTTGAATCCCCGGTCTGGTCCATGGCCTCATGTAGAACAGGTACTTGACAAACGCTTGCTGGCTGACTGCATGAATGAAATAAGGGGATTGAGGAGGGGCCCCTAGCTTTAGGACACCTGAAATGTAAGCACAAATCGGAAACCCTCGACCTCGGGCCTCGGTGTGTGTCCTATTCCCTCGGGGATGAGGGAGAGGTACAAGGGTGATAACTTGTCCTCTCCAGTCAGACCCTGCTCTGCCGCTGTGTACATAATATTAGTAGCAATAAATGCTAATATAGACTGCATTTATTGCGCTCGGTGCTAAGAATGCTTTTCATGTGTTATCACTGAATCCTAACAACAATCCTCTCGAATAGATAACTTCTACAATCATTTTAGAATGTGACTGCAGGAAGTAACTTGCCCAATATCATGTGCCCAGGAAGAGAGATCTCTTTAGTAAGAGAGATGCAGACTGCCTTGGAACGGGAAACCAAGCCCTCCACCACGGAAGGGTAGACACAAAGTGTCTACCTAGACTCTAGGTAGGCCTGGGTACGCCCAGCACGCCCTCCCCCTGCTAGCTCACTCTCACTCAAACCCAGTCCGAAAGCTCCCGCTCCGGCTCGCCACCCCCACCCCCCACCCGGTCCCGGGCAGGTTTCAGGTTACAGCCTTTTGACAAGGCGGACGTGGGGGTTTTCTGCTCAGGACCTCTGGCCCACCCCCATCAAGTGGTTCTAAGTAGCCACCTCTGTCCCCTTGGCCACCCGGCGTCCCTCCAGACGTCCCTCTCTCCGCGGAAATCCCACCCCAAGAGCTCCTACCTGGTTTCTGGATGGCATATCCGCGAACGGCCGGAAGGATAACACCTGTGCAGAAGAGAGAGGGCCGAGGCCCATCTCCTTAAACAGTCCAGCCTCGACTCCTTTCTGTGGCCCCTGCATTTACCCTTCCTGCAAGGTCTTGGCGCTTCGGCGCCTAGCAGCCGCCCCATTTCTTCCGCACCCCGCGGCCCCACGCCTCTCCCACCTCGTCTTACTTCTTCCCCACCCAATGGCCTTTCTTCCCCATCCTCGTCCCGCGTGTCCCCCATCTCCGCCCAACCCCACCTCCCTGCTCGAGTTGCTTAGGTTCTCAGCTCCTCACCTCCAGGAGGGGAGGGAAGGCCCCACTGGCGGAAGGGAGGCCTGGCGCACGCTCCGCCCGGCAGCCCGCGGACTGGAGCCTGGGCCACTGCCTGGGTCGGAAGCGACCTCAGCGCCCTCCACGCTGTTCTCAGCATGCCGACTTGTGACCCCGCGGGGCCGGCGCCACCGCCGCCGCCGTCCCTTTTGCGGCACGGACCGCTTTACAAGGGCGCCGCCATGCTGGCTCAGGCTCGACCAATGGAGTGCAGTTGCGAGACCGGAGCAGATGAAGACCGAGAGAATGGATGGGAAAGGCAAGACCCGGGGTGCGGCGCGATTGGGTCCAGGGGAGAGGTCCGGTTAGCAGCCGTGCGGGGCTGGGGGCTGGGTGATTGCGGGCCTGGTCAGTGGTGTCCGGTGCTGTATAAATTCTAAGATGCCATCTTCCCCCTTGGGCATCCCGCCCTTAATCCCACTCTATGTACTTGGCCTCGGGCCCCGGTCATTTTGGAGGCTCCCGTGGGGCCTGCCGTATTCTTCTCCCCCAACCTAGTGTTTCCACCTCCTCTCCTCCTGTATTCCACGACGAGGCCCCCTAAGAACTACTGGGTTCCAGCCTCCTCTCGGGCAGCCTGGTAAGCCTCGTGATGAAGGTCGTTGATTTTGGAATGGGACAGTCCTGGGCTGAAATCATAGCTCATTTTACTCATCAGTATTTACTCACTGTATGATCCTGTGGGCAAGTCACTCCACCTTTCTGGGCCACGGTGTACTCATTCATCACATGGGAATGGTAATAACAGTATCAGTTTTTTGCATTGTTGGAGGATTACCTGAGGCAGTTGTGTGCCAAGGACCCGCTATATAGTAGGCATTTGATAAATATTTGCTGTGTTAATATTGGTGAAATGAGGGGTGTAAGGACAACTACAAATTAAAAGTAGGGAAAATAAATTTTTGATGACACAAAAATAAAATTTTAATCCTCCCTGGTGCAAAGAGGGAGAAAGCTCTTCTCCCCTTCACTTTGCTTAAAGCATTTACTTTTGAAAACTTGTAATTGTGAATTCTTTCTCTGCCCTTTTGAGGCACTCGTAAATCTTTTTAAAAGCTAAATAAGCCTCTTGCCAGTTTTACAACATGTTTTTCTCAAGGATCTGGGAGCCATGTCTTGAAATGTAATCATTAAGGGAGGCAGTGGCCCCGTCTCCCAGTTTCTGCCTGCCTCTGAGTTGCAAACCTGACTCTTCTCATAATAAAGATATGAGAAATTTAGTTTTCTTTTGGGTAAAGACAATTAGTAAACTTGCGTGGCTACCCCATTTACCAGGAGAATTTAGGATGAACTCTGTGTGACAAAGACAGATGGTGTCATTGAGGACAAGTTACTGTTTATCTTAAGAAAATGTATGCAATAACCTGTATCCACCTGGCTATATGCAAGGGTAAGACTTCTGTCTTTTCAAGCTCTTTAGGGGATTGCTGGTGATGCACATGCGTTTCACATTCTGGTTTAATGTTCATTCAATAATAAAACAGATTTCTTTTTCTTCTACCCTTGTGGAGAGGTTTTCTAGGTTGGCAGGATATATATATATATATATATTTAATATTTTATATTAAATAAAAAATATATATTTAATATTTAATATATATATTTAATATTTTATTTTTAAGTAATCTCTACACCCAACATGGGGCTGGAACTCACAACTCTGAGATCAAGAGTCACACATTCCACTGACTGACCCAGCCAGGCAGCCCAGGAGATTTTGTTTTTAATTATATTTTTCCAACAGGGATTGGTCTTTTCCGAAGTGTATTCCCCATACCCCATAGCATTTTGTGACCCCTCACCCCCACCCTCACAAGATAACTCTGGCCACCGTGCCCTAATGGCCAGTTTTCAAGTCTCCACCACTAGCATGGGAGCCCTTTGAGGGTGGACTGAGCCAAATCATTTTTGAGTCCCTGCTGCCAGCACAGGACCTAAATGCTACGTGTGGGCTGGTGGAATTAATGAGCGAAGGAAAGAATACACAAACGAACAGTTCTGATAAGTACCCCCATCACTGCTAGGGCCCTGAAAAGAAAAAGAACAGAGACTCAGGCACACGCAAGAGTTTCTCGAAACCAAAACAAACCAAACCTTGAACCGGTTTAAGAGACTAAAATTACAGGAATTAAACACAGAAGGCTAGTGGGCGGGGTTGGATGAAGCATTCTCTGGCCACTAAAGTGAGAGGCAGGGTCAGCCCATGGGGCCTGGGAGGTGGAGGAAGGATGCTGGGGACCAGAGATAGGGAGATACTGGTAGTCTTCCTGCCCTTCTGGGACGATTTGATTTTTTCATGATGGGCTTACTGATATTCTCCTCTCCTCTGGATGGCCCAGGCCTTTCAAGAGGCAGGCCTGGGCGGGGGTCCCAGGAAGCGCTAGATGCCCCCCAGCCCCTCCACCCCATGGACCTGGAGCCCTTGCAGGAGGGGGAAGTCAAGCAGTGGCCCAAAGACACAATCATCCTCCTGGTTTGGGACGAGGGGCTCTGGGGTCCCCAGGGGGCTGTTCTGGAACCAGAGGTTCTCATAAAACTTGGGGCTGGGAGTAAGGCCCCCTAGGAGGGGCTGAGTAGAGTCACAGCGGAGGTAGTGCCCTGGACCTGGGCCTGTGGGGCTGCCCAGCACCTGCCCATAAAAGACCTGGTCATTGGTGCTAGACGGGGGCTGGGGCTGGGTGGAAGGTGTTCTTGGGTCCCCCTGGAGCACATAGGCCTGGACCAGGGTGGGGAGGCCACAGGTCCCTGAGCTGTCGTTGGACTCCCAGGGCCCCGGCTTCTTCTCTTCTTCCTCCAGTACTGTGATCTTGGTGATGGGTGGCATGCCGGGGTCCCGAAGGCTGGGCAGCTGGAAGGCCTCCTGGACACAAGGACGTGGGGTGAGGGCAAGATTTATCTCGTAGTCATCCCAGCCACTGTGCCTTCCTGCGGTGGGCCAGTTGTGGGGATATTCCTGCTGCTCTCTGCTGGAGCCCAAAGGGTGACACTTGCAAAGCACCTCATACATTCCTGACGCGTGCTATGGGCTTCAGACTTAGCTCGGTGCATGTCCCCAATGATTCTGTGTGAGATTCACCTCAATTCACAGTGAGATGGCTGAGGCTTTGAAATGGGTAGAGCTGGGATGCAAACTCGGATCTGCTCTACTCCAGAGGGAGGGCACCTTGCTAGGAAGTGATGGGAAGGCCTGAGGACTCATCCTTGGGGGAGGTTCCTTTCACTTTGAGCCTGGGCCAGCGCCCCCGGCCCCATTTCCCTTTCCCATGGGGGTTCTTACCTCAACCATGATGGTGGGCACCCAGGAGCCCAGGCTGCTGTGGGCTGGGTCTGGGACACTTGGCCAGAGGGGATTCTTCCTGCTGGAGCAGAAGGCAGGTGAAGGCTGGGTCAGGCATGCCCCCTCCCATCTTGCCATCCTTTCTCCCACCCGCTCTAGCAGTTGAAGGCTCCCTAGTACAGAGAGAAGGTGGTGCAGGGCTGGACCCAGGCATGGGCCCTGAGGCCTGGGAAGGCGAGGAGGGACCTGGACAGTCCCGCTCCAGCCTGCAGTTCCCTGTGGGCAGGGGTAGCTAGGTGTTAGGTGTCTTGAGAGGACTCACCTGGGTCTGCAGCAGAACCGGGAAGCCCCACAGAGACAGATGAGCAGGACCAGGAGGCCAAAGAGGCCCAGGAGGATATGCAGCTCAGACTCCTCTGGGGTGAGGGGAAAGCCAGAAGAGATTAGAGTGCATGCAAGTGGGGCTGGGCCTCTTCCCTCAGATTGGGCTCTGAGGGCAGGAATGGGCCTCCTCCCTCAGCCTGGGCTTCATGGGTTGGGCTCAGTCTCCTCCCTCAGACTAGCAGATCCAGGCAGGGCCTCAAAATGAGAGATCCGTTGGGTGATGAACCTTCCCAACAGCCTTGGCTGGCCAGCCCCCTGCTCTCCTTACCTAGGGCCAAAGTCATCAGGGTAAGGCTTGTACTATTGGTGGCCCCGGCCTTGCTGGAAGCCATGAGGCATACGTGGTACAAGCTGGCAGGTTCCAGGCCGTGGAGGACCAAGCCATGGGAGGAGGCATTCAGGGTGGTGACTGGGAGTAGAAGAGAATGGTCAGCCTGGGCCCAGATGCTGAGGCTCCCTCTAAGGCTGCTGGGCGTCCCCTCCCAGGCCTTCAGGGACTGTGAGGTACTGAGCAGAGACTCACAGAAGGACTGGTCCTGAGCGTTGGTCCAGAAGACGGTGTAGTGGGTCAGGGGGCTCTTCCCCAGCTCAGGGGCCTGGGGCTCCCACTCCAGCTGGGCCCAGGTCTTGCCGATGTGCTTTAGATGCAGCTCTGGGGTGTGGGAGGGGGCTGCCGGAAGAGAGAGAGGTGCAGGGGCTGACGGGGAGCAGAGAAGAGTGGAGAGCCTAGCTGGACGTCTTGTGGCTCCCCAGAGCCCAGAACTGAGCCACACTATGGCGGGGAGTGGGAGAAGAGAGTCCAAGGGGACCCATGCCCAAGCCTCATGTTGCCAGCACCTTTGACTGAATTCCACAGACTGCTGATAAGTGGCTAAGTCAGGATTTGCACTTGGTTCTCTGACTCCAAAGCCTTGCCTCCTGATTTCTGCCAGGCTTGATTTTGTTGGGCTCACTATCTGATTTCCGCCACTCGCTCTCTGACTTTATGGCGGGCCTTCTGTCTAATTTCTGCCACTAATTTCAATCAAGTGTCTAATCAGGACACTTGATTTCTTTCAGGGAAACTGGTTGATTTTTGCCAGACTCGCTTCGTGAATTCTGCCCAACTCACGCCCCAGTTTCTGTCACCCCACCACCTGACTTCTGTCTGGCTGCAGGGGTCCACTGTAAGCCAGGGGTCATCTTAGGGTTGGGAGAGGGTCTCCTGTGGGTCAGAGGTGGGGGAGGAAGGAAATGTTCCCTCATAGTCCTGATTGTGGGGCCCCAGGCAGGCGTTGAGAGGGGAGGATTCTGGGAGGAGCCTGGTGGCTGACGCACCCATCTCTTGGGAGTAGGCATAGATGTGCTGGGAGGGTCCCACGGTGTCCTGGTATAGAGGGGTCACGGTGATCTCGTAGAGCTGAAAGGGCCTGATGTTCTCTGTGGAGAGAAAATGGGGCAGGCCGCCTGGTGAGGGGCTAACCTCTGCAGATGATCAGGAGCTAACCTCAGACCTCCGGTGGGGAATAACCCAGGCCTTGTGCTGCAGGGCTAGCCTCGTCTATCTCTTCTTCAGATCATTTGATGGACGTAAGGGCAGAAAAGGAGGAGAGCTAGGAAGGTGGCAGGGCAGGGCTGTGAAAAGGGAGGATCTGGCTAGACTGGGGGAAGAACTTCCTGATTCTGGGGGTATGAGACGAGACTAAGGAGTCAAGAAAGACTGGGGAGTCTGCTTCTTCTGTAGGGGGGTTCAGCCCGCCCCTTGCTTTCTGCCTGACAAACACTGCCTCCTTGCCTCCCAGGTCCCCAGGCCTGCCTCACCCTGCAGCAGGGTCCCGGAAATGTTCCCGTTGTGTTCCATCTTCCAGGTCATATTGCTGCTGCTGGGGCTGGGGGGACCCAGGCCCCACGCAATCACATAGCCCCGAGGCCGAGGGCTGGGGGGCTCCCAGCCCACCCAGAGGCTGTGGGGGTCTCGAGCTGTGGTGTGGAGCCTGGCCAGGGGCGGGCCTGGAGACAGGGTAGGAGGTGAGAGAGCAAAAGCAGGAAGAATGCGGGTCCCAGAGCCAGAAGCCTGGGTTCAAATCCTGGCTTTGTTACTTACAAGCCGGGTGGCCTTGAGTAAGTCAACATCAGGACCTCAGTTTGCTCCTCTGTAAGGGTCCTGGCGCAGATCAAATGAGATGATGCCTAGAACGAGCCTGGCACAGTGCGTCGTGCCGAGGAGTGTCTGACAGGGATCAGTGCTAACGCTGTGTAGTTCATGGTCTGTGCGGCTATGGGCCTTGGTATGTGTGAATTTACTGAGTCCGCTAAGCGTCGTAGGAGGGAGGCGCTACCCTGGCCCCAATTTATCAAGGAGAAAACTGAGACAGGTTAAGTAATTTGCCTAAGGTCATGCGGCTCGTAAGTTGGAGTACGAGCTCTTGTTATCGCTGGTGCCACCTTGTGAGGACCCATGTTCAGGGGAACCCGGGGCTGGTGGTGGCCGATCCACTGAGAATGAGCAATTAACTCAGGGACCGTGTTCCAGCCGGAAAAATGTAGGGCTTTCTTCCTATCTTCTTTGGCAGAATGGACTGTGTGTGTGTGTGCGTGTGCGCGCGCATGCACGCGCGTGCATACACGCACACGCGAATGCGTGTCTATGAGCGTCTGCACTTGTGAGCATGTGAGTGAATGTGAGCCTGTGTGGTACCACCACCAGCTTAACTTGGTTCCGGCTGATGATAACGAGAGTAGCTAACACATACTGAGCGGGAACGTGGTGCCAGGCACATGTCTTAATGGGTGTGACCTTCGCAGCAGGGCTTTGAGGTAGGCACTGGATTGTCCCCCTTTGCTAGGTGAGTAAACCGAGGCCAGGGGTCACTTGCCTGGGTCATACTGTTAGCAAGTGACGGGACTAGTTGTGAACCCAGGCAGTCTAGCCTCTGAACGTTACGTGCTCACCCACTACACTCTACTAGCCGCCAGCGCCCTTTACCTCTGCTCTCCAGGAAGACCACTGGGGTGGGATGAGAGGTCCCCGCTGTGTTATAGGCCACAAGGACCACCTCCCGGGCTTCCGAGGGCAAGTGGAAGGTGCAGCTTAGCTCCGTGGTGTTGCAGAGGGCTGGGACTGCCCCAGTCTGGCCTGGTGGTCTGACCAGGTACCCTTGGATCTGCCCGCTGTATTTGTCCAAGGGCACTGGCTGCGGTGGACACAGGAAGAAGAAGATAAGGGGTGGGGGCGCACAGCTCATCTTGAGTGGGGAAGGGCTTCTAGATGGGGTGGGTGGGTCATAGGAACTGAGCCCCCACAGGCTGGGAGCCAACCTTCCTCCCTCCCTTCCTTCTTCCCTGTTCCCCATGCCAGGTCCTAGGAGGGAGGAAAGGAAGGAGCAGGTTGGCACTTAACCATTCCCTGAGCTGACTCTTTGCCATAGGTGAGTCCTACATTGTAGTCTCTCCAGAAGGGTGCTACCCAGCTTCCTAGGTACATGCAAAGTGCAGGCAAATCACATACAAATGCATCTAAACCTCCCAGAACTGTTGGAGTCCTGAGCCCCAGCCCACAGGGATCTGTCTGGGTTGGGAGAAGTCTCAGGGGTGGAGGGATGGCCTTCAGAAGGGGTCACCTTCCAGAACAGCTGCACATCCACAGTCCTGGGGTCCAGCTGCCTCTGCCGCCACCATGTGTCCAATCTGACGATGGGGGCTGGGGACGGAGCAGGAAGAGCGGCTCAGGGAGGGCCCTGAAGGCTGGACTTTGTCCTGATGGCTGCTCCTGGCCCCTCCCCACCCACTTACCCTGTTGTGCGGTGGTCAGTATCAGGCTAGGGCTCCAGTCGCTCCACTGGCCAGGCAGGGGCCAGCGGACGCAGCGCATTTGCAGGACGTAGGCTGTGGATGGGAGGAGCCCACAGAGCTCATACTGGAGGGTCTCAGGGAGCAGGGGGCCCACCTGGTGGGATGGCCGTGGCTCTGAGCCTGGATCCTTGTGCCCTTCAGGCCCAGCTCAGCCACCCTCCCCTCAGCCACCCCCACTCCAGGCTCTTGAGGTTGCCTTCCACCTCACCAGGGCCCAGCTGGCTTCTCCGAGCTGTGGATGGTGGCGCAGCTCGCATTTCTGTTCTATGTAGAGGCTCGGCTTCCATAGCTCCCAGCGCAACAGCAGGCAGCCTGGCTGGGGTGGGGCCACCTCAGGGCTGGGGGCCAGGGCCCACAGTGTGGGGGGCTCCAGCTTCACTGTAAGGAGGAGGGGTTGTCAGAAACCTTCCCTGCCCCATCCTATAGGGCTCTGCCTTATTCCTGCTTCTCTCTTTGCCTGTTGTTCCGTTTTCTGCCCTGGGGTCTCCACCCCTGGGGTCTCTGTCAGCCTGCTTTTTTTTTTTCTCCGTCTCTCTGTGTCTCTTCATCTCCATGTCATCTTGTTTCTGGAGGTCTGTCTGTATATATGTGTCTGTCTCTCCCTAGGTCTCTGTCTCATCCTTCTGCCCCAGGGCCTTTGCACTCGTCATTCCCTCTGCCTGGAGATCTTACCCTTCAGCTATCCAGCAGCCTGCTCCCTCATTTCCTTCAAGGATCTTCTCAAATGTCACCTTCTTAGTGAGGCCACCCCTGACCACCTTACTGAAAGAGCAATTGTTCCCCCCCCTCCCCCCGCCGGCTTTCCCCACCTCCCCCTCTGTGTTAACTCCCTCCTCATAATTCTGGTTGCCTGACATTCTATTTTATTTATTTTGCCCACTAGAACGTAACATTCCAAGGGCAGGACTTCTGATATTTCGTTCAGGTCTCCAGCACCTAGAACAACGCCCGCCTAGCGTGCCGTGGGCACTTCAAGAAGCTTGCTGAAAGAACGTGTCTCCCTGCCTCGGTGTTTCTCCCACGTCTGTGTGTCTGTGTCTCCGCCCGTAGCTCTGGCCCCATCTGCATTCCACTTCGTCTCCGTCTCTCTCGTCTGCCTCTATCTCTAGGCCATCCGGGATCTCCTTGTCTGTCACTGGGTCTGGGAGTCCCTCTCTGTGCCTCTGTGGATCTGCCCATTGTGGGGGCCTTTCCCCTCCCCCACACCCGGCGTCACCCACCGACATCCATGGGAACGAGGCACAGCTGTGGCGACTTTCCAGTCCCTAGTGCGTTCTCTGCCTGCACCCAGATGCCCATGTGCCGGTACAACTTCAGGTATTTGCGTGGGATAGAGCAGTGGCTGTCTCCGTCCTTAGGCACACAGTCAAGGATGGAGTCCTCTTGGGTCTGGCAGTTGTCCCGGCTCCTGCCAATAGGCCAGGCTTGGGTGTCTAGCAGAAGAAGAAAGCGAGGCCCCCTTCTCCCTCCCGTGTTTGCCTCTGGCTCCCCCAGCCCCACTCCCGCCCATGCCCCACCCCAGGACCCAGAGGAACGCGGCCAGAGACCCCTCCTTACTTGAAGCTCTTGAGGGTGAAGTTGGTGGGCAGGTGGTTGTGGGGTCCTGGCTCCCACTGACAGATGAGGCTGTTAGTTGTGAGGTTCATGAGGCAGGACAGGTTGTGGGGCGCGGCGGGAGGGTCTGCACGAAGGGTGGGGAGAGTGAGGGCTTGGAGTAGGGCCACTCGGAAAGCTCTGACTGGAATCAGTTATTTTCGTTTCCTTGCTCGGGGTTGTTCCCTCTGGGGTCACCTTGTCTACTCGCTCGCCTCCTTCGGGGTGACCCTGGAGGGGCATCCCTGGGGCAAGTCAAATTATAGGCATGTACAGGGCAGGCATCACAGAGCCTCCGACCCCTTCAGCTCGGCCCCCTTTGACCGTGACAGTGTAGGTCTGGGCTTTCATCCTGGGTTTGCCATTTATTAGCCATTGTGATCTTCATGTCATTTAGCCGCTCTGTGCCTCAGTTTCGTCATCTGTAAAACGGGGCGATGGTGATATGCCTACCCCCTGGGTAGGGCTGAGTGACTCACTATGTACAAAGCGCTCAGGGCAATGCCTGGCACATGGCAGGTGCTGTGTAAGTGTTTGCTCTACTCCTAGTGACTCTTAACAAGGAAACCTGGTCTTAGTTCTTTCCTCATGCACTGGCTTGGCATCGTCTCCTTGCTTCTCAGTTTGAGCAGAGGGCTGAGACTGAATTGCAGAGAAACTGAGAGCAGGCCCAGATGGTAAAGTGTGTCCTCCCTGGGCACACCCTCCAGTGGCTGGGTAGTTGGGCTTATGTGGCAGCCATATGGAGTAGTGGTTACTACACTCACTTCAGAGCCACGCCGGCTGATATACATCTCGGCCACATCCTTATTCGCCTGTGCCCCTCACCAAACGAGCCTCAGTTTCCTCATCTGCAAAATGGGGCTAAAGAGCACTCCTCGCTGGTAGGGAAGGTTATCTGATACCATGCCCATAATGTGCTTACTGAGCAAGTGCTCGGTGAATCCTAGCTCTTATTCGTGTTGGCAGGAGGGCATGGAGGCGGAGTGGGTAGACGGCCGCAGGGACTTACAGCCTGCCCACAGCTCAGCCTGGTCCAGGATCTGCACGCTGTTGCCCCAGCGCAGGCAGCAGGAGAGAAGGTCCCGCGGGCGGTTGAGCGGGGGCAGCGTGATGGTGGATTCCTGGCTTCCATCTGCCAGACGCTGCTGCCTCTCTCCGAGCTGAAGCTGTGTTCCCAACTTCCACAGAATCTGTGACTCCGGGCCCAGGTGGCTGCAGTTGGGGCTGATGGTGCAGGAGGCTGTGATGGAGTCCCCCAGGCGGACAGCGGAGGTTGGGAGGCTGATGTGCCCGCATTCCTCCAGGCCTGGGGTGGGAGAGAACGGGCCACGAGTCACCCCTGTGCCTGGCAGAGCTGGGCCAAAAAGCTAAGTCTTTGGACTCCTAGACTCAGGGCCCTTACCTTCTTGCCTCCCCACCGAAGTTATGGGGGCTGGAAAGGGGAGACTGTCTATGGGGACGGTGAGGGGCTCTCAGGGGCAAAAGAGAGAGAGAGAGAGAGAGAGAGAGAGAGAGAATGATGTGTTGATCAATGCTTATCAACTGACTGTACAACAAAGCCACATCCTGATTTGTAGGATGGGCTGCTTTCCCTGGTGTCCAGCTACCCGTGTGACATCACTGAATGTGAACTTGGGGGGAAACGTGCGCCCTTAGGTCTCGCAAGCCAGCCCCAGCACACCGCAGGACAGAGACAGGTCCCCCCTGCAGCGCCCTCCCCAAAGGTGGTGAAAGCGGCGGTTGGAATGAGAGGCAGCCCACAGCCCCAGCTCTCCGAATTCAGATCTGATTGTGTTACTGCCTCCGGATCGCGGCGCGTCAGCACTGCAGCCGGGCGGTGGGTAAGAGCACGGATGTTGGAACTAGACCGCCTCGGTTCAGAGCCTGGTTCTATTGCCTATTCGTTGTGTGATCCTGGTATGTTACCGAGGCTTTCTGTGCCTCAATTTTCTCATCTGTAAAATGGGGATGAAAAATAGTCCCTACTTTCATGTTGCTGCAAGGATTAGATGTAATGACATGCCAGGCACCACCAATGTCTTTGCTGCCACGATCGGGATGAAAACCCAGGTCCTTCTCAGGGCCCTCCTGGCCTTGTCCATGCTACGCCTCCCAGTTCTAGCTCAGACCACCCCCTCTCGTCGGCAGTCACTCTGGCCTTCTTCCTATTCCTTGAAAATGCCACGATCTCTCCAATCTCCAGATCCTTATACCTGCTGTTCCTTTCTCAGGGGCTCTTTTTTTCCTCTCTCTCACCTGCTTAACATTTAGCATCTTGGGGGAACCAGACCAGGCCCTGATCAACCAGACCAGGCCAAGTGCCCTGAACTTTCCTAAATCTCTTTTCATCCTTCCTAATTACGGAGCCATGTGGTTAGTTGTTTGTCTGTCTCCCCAGAGATCAGGCCAGAAGTTCCGTGAGGCCAGAGACCTTGGCTGTTTGGCTCACGACTGTATTCCCAGAGCTTAGCACGGAGTAGGCTCTCAGTGAATATTTCTTGTCTAAACAAATAAGGCAGCGCTGCACTTTGCCCCCCTCCCCCCCCCCCCAAATGCCTCCTCTCCTCTGTCATGTGTTCCCGGGCCTGTTTTGCCGATGAGGAGGCTGAGGCCCTAAGAGGAGAAGGGATTCTCCCAGGATCACGAAGCAAGTTCATGACTTTCAACGTGGGGCTCCCATCACTTCACAGACTCAGAATTTCAGACTGGAAGGGACCTCGCAAAACTGTGCACTCCAGAACTTCGCCAGGCACTGCATCCTTTTCAGCAGGGCTGAGGGTGGCCTGCTTTGTATGGCTTGCCAGCGAAGAGTGGGTTTTACATTTTTAAAGGGTGAAAACAGAACAGAAAACAGATAAGAGCATGCAACAGAGACTGTATGTGGCCTCCATAGTCCTATCAAGCAAAGTGCGCTGGCCCCTGCTGCGCAGCCTCCCTGTCAACCCTGGCCTCGGCTTGCATATCCCCAGAGATGGGAAGCTCTCTACCTATCAAGATAGAGTTTCCATAGTTGGGGAGCTCTGCCTGGGCTTCCCGATTCCAGGATGAATCCTGCCTCCTTGTGGCTCCCACCCTGATCTCTTGGTTGCCCACGAAGCCTGCAGGGGACTCAGAGCTTCCTTCTGACAGCCTGGCAGAGATTTGCAGACAAGGCCTGGGTCACCCAGCCCTTTCCAGGCTGACCAGCCCAGGCCCGCTCACCACTCCTCATGGATGGTGGTTTGCCCGCAGAGGTCTGTGGGTGGGAGCCGGCTACCCCACATCTGTGGCCCAGCCTTGATTCTCTGGGAACCCCAGGAGCAGTGTGGCAGTGCAGGGAAATGATTCCCACCTCCACTCTGTCTTTCTCGCTGTGACTCCTCTCCCTCCCCACGGCACCCCTATCCCCGGCCACACTCACTTCTGGGGAGCAGCAGGATAATCAGGGCAGCTCTGGTCAGGCTCCAGGTTCCCAGCTCCACCATAGTGCCAACTTGGTGCTCACCTGGAGGCAGAGGGGGATGGTGAAGGTCATGGGCTTCGGAGTAAGAGCTGAGCTTAACCCTTGCTCTGCCACAGTGTGGCTTTGGCCAGGTGACTTGACCTCTCTGAGCCTCAGTTTCTTTGTCTGCAAAATGGAGGTAACAACCGCCTATACTGCAAAGGGCTTTGGGAAGAAGACAAGAAATGGTGCAAGACGAGGGCTTCGCATAGTGCCTGGCACGTAGGAAATGACTGTGTGAGTGACTGCCACTGTTGTTATTATATTTGCCTTCCAGGAGAGAGCGGGGACAGGAGCGTCAAGGAATAGCATTCTTCCCCCTTCCCTTTTATCTGGGCTGGGCTTGCACACAGGTAATTTAATAGGAAGGATCCCAGGAACACTGAGGGGGTGGGGAGAATGATCACAGGTAAGGAGGGAAAGCCGACATAAGGGTGTATCACAGACTTGGGGCTCCATCCTGCTGGAACCTTCCGAGGAGCCGTGTAGAATACACGTCAGAACTATCCACCCAAGGGACAATTTATCCCTTGAACAGGAGGGAGGATGGGAACATTCATCTACTGACTTCTACCCCCCATCAGTCAAGGGCTGTTCTTTGGGGTGTTAACTTCCTGGCACGTCCAGGTTGCACACGCGTGAGCACTAGGCACGTTCTCCTGAGTGAGCCATGCCAGAAAGGTTAGAGGCGCCCCTTGGCGGAAAGTGACAATTGCATGGAGTAGCTGAGGCATGTCAGGTTACACCTGGGGGAGGCTGGCCTCTGTGGCGATGGTGGGAAAGGGAGGGCACGGGGGTCCATGCACCCCCGCTTCTGGGCATAGACCTCTGGAGGTTTTCTGGGGCCAGATGCCCTGCGGTCCTGGCGACAGTGCCTGCCTGTTGGGAGCCTCCAGTTTCTGTTTCTGGAAGTATGCCAAAGGTATTCTGCCATGGCGGGCTTCTAGCCTAACCTTCCATTCTGCTCCCATTGGGGTCTTGGGGCCAGGCACCTGCTTCTTCAGCACTAACTGGCACCCTCGGTGGCAGGTCAGTGGGAATCACCGTCTAGCCTGCGTGTACATATAGGAACACATGCATGTAAGTGGTGTCCCAGCAGACCCCCTGTGCTCAGAAGGGGGAGAGTTTCTCTCCTTTTTTCTCTTCCTCCCAGGCAGGGGTATGAATAAGAACTTCCCAGATACCCAAGGCAGGGCCTTACCCCAACCCCTGGGCTATTTGTATACACTTCGGTATCAGAATGCCAAGGGACCGCTAGCCCGTAAGTCACTTTTTTGCCAATCAGGAAAAGAGCGCCCCTTCCTCTGGGCAGATGCAGGCTCACACTAAGACCTGGCAACTGAAGAATAGACTGGATTTCAGCTTCTACTTACTCCTTAGCTGGGCAGCTTTGTGCAGTGAGAAACCCGCACCACTGTTCAGAGCACCCTGGTCTACTAATCAGTGGTTGGCAGCTTTCTTACTGCATTATACCAGATTAGCATCAACCCCCCCCCTCCCCCACACTTGTTGTGGAAGATTTAGCCTCCTGGGCCCAGATTTTGGGACAGTGGTTTCCATTTCTTTGTGCTTTTGATCATACCCCAGCCCTGCTGCCCTAGCAAGGATCAGCATAAGGCCCAGCCTGTGCCCAGTGAGATACCACTTCATCCCTGTCCTCTGATTCCTGTTTCGAATGGGTAGCCAAACCCCACCCTGAGAGGCCGGGCATCCTCCCCCTGGGTTGCTGCTGAGTGTCGGCATGTCTGACATCAGTCTCTGGTCCCCCGCTGCAGCCCTGGGTGACCCCTACCCCAGTTGAGAGTGTTGAGAGTGATCTGGGGCCTGTTGGAGCGTGGTCTCACTCTCTGGGGGCCGGTATGTAGACAAGTGGGGAGTCCGGCTCTGAGTTAGACCAGCCTCCAGCCCCGACTCCGCTACTTACCAGCTTCGTGGCCTTGGACAGGTTACTTCACCTTTCTGAACTTCAGCGTCCCCATCTGTGAAAGGGGGAGAACATCAGCACCCCGTTCTCAGGGCTGTAGTGAGGATGCACTGAGATGGTCTGTGATAAACGCGCTCAGCGCAGAGCCTGCGTAGAAGAAGCCCTCGGGGACCGTCGGTTGTTTTCACATGCCATGAAGCGGGGCACTGCATCATGGAATCCGGAACCCTCTTGGCCTCCTCTCCCGCTTATAGGCTGTGTGGTCACAGCCCCCCAGGACCGCCACCTTGCTTTCATCCGTGTCACACGGCATGGCTTCAGAGCCCCATTTCTGGGTTCCCTACTTGTGGCTCCTTGGGACCCCAGCCTCGCCTTCTCTCCAGCCATCTGCCCGGTTCTCCCGCCCAGTTCCAGTTGAACCCGCTGCCTCCTGGAGGCACTGCTATCACCCACGTCTTCCTGCTCTCCTCTCCTTCCCCTGCACTCAGCCTTCTCCCCTGCTCTCCCTTGCCCAGCTCACACCCCCTCTCTCCTGTTGTGTTTACTCTCCTACATGGAGATTCTTTCTGGGGGGGAAGGAATCTGGGACTGATTCTTTCTGACAAAGAAAGAGCCCAGGAGATAAGGACGCTGACCCAGAGACCCCAGCACTCAGGGCTGAGAAGCAAGAGGTCCCCAAAATAGTTTAAGATTCAAGAGGAAAATGTAAGAGATGGGGGAAGGCACAGCAAGACTCTGAGTCAGACAGAGAGAGACCCGGAGCCCAGGCCAGGGAGGGGCTGGGGAGGAAGACAGAAACAGGGGAGACAGGGACGGGCTGAGACACAGCGTCCGAGACAGGGACGCGGAGAGGGATGGCGATTGTGTCCTTCCCCGAGCCCAACTTGATGTCCCCAAAGAAATATTCGGCTATTTATGACTTCCCCGATGCACACCCCCTGCCCCCAAAGAGGAGGCGGCCCTGGTCAAAGACACTCAGTGTCCAGGGCTCCTGGTTCCCAGGGACCAATCCGAAAGGCAGGAGCCCTGGTCCCAGGCCTGCATACGGGCATTTGGCAGAGCTTGGGGGAGAGTGGACCTGGGACTCGTCAAGCCGGAGATGCAGCCCTCCTTGGGGATCCCCTACTCACGCTGGAGCCTGCAGCGGGCACCCGCCTGGAGGACCGCCCTGGAGAACCGTCTCTGCTCTCCTTTTGAGGGCAAGTTCCTGAAAACAGCCGCAGGCCGGCTTCTCTCCCCAGCCCTGTCGTTAATGGCTCAGTCTGTGACAGGCCCAGGAGCTGTGGATTGCAACACCTGCCCGGCCTCCTTCTCTCCCTTGCGCTCTCAGTCGCTGAGGCACAGGAAGGAGCCTGGGAGGGAAGCCGGTGGGGCCGGGCAGCCTTCCTGCCTCGGGGGTCTCAAAGGGGCCGGGGAATGTGGCAACGGTGTCCCTCTCCCCTGCCTCCGGATTTCCTGACCTCAAAGCTTTGAGGCTGGCCAGGGCCCAGGCTTCAACCCGCCTGGGTGCCATTCCCATGGTCCACTCCTGGGGGAGCATCAGTCAGAGACAGACCCTGGCTCGAAGACTCGCTCGGCTCTAAGTCTCTTTGGCTCTAGCCTTGGGGCTCTGATCCTCCCAGTACTCTAGGCGGCAGCTTCCAGGTGACAGGAAATTTTGTGACCCGGCACCTTACTGACAGTGCCCCTCTTTGCTACGTTTTCCACCATGGACAGGCGATGGAGAAATGGGGATTCTGGGAACAAAATAAGGGGACGGGCTGGTGAGGCTCAGCCTTCATATGCTCACTTGAAATTGGTTTACTCATCGGGGCGCCTGGGTGGCTCAGTCGGTCCGACTCTTCATTTCGGCTAAAGTCATGATCTCACGGTTTGTGAGTTCGAGTCCCACATTGGGCTCTGTGCTCACAGTGCAGAGCCTGCTTGGGATTCTATCTCCCTCTCTCTCTGCCCCTCCCATGCTCTCTCGCTCTCTCAATAAATAAAATTTAAAAAAACTTAAAAAAAAAAAGAAATTTGTTTACTCGCAAGGATTCTGCTACCCTGAACATTTTTTGATTGAGTGAAGTAGACTGCATTTAGCGTCTTCCAATGTCTGTATCCATGATTCCCCCGAAACTGTTTACAAATAATTTTCTGTGCATTTTTCCAAGGAGGGTTCAGACTGTTCATAGTTTGTTGGATTTATGACCCAATAAGATTAGGTGCCAACTGACTAGGAGAGTGTCCCTAACGTATGATCCTTTTTAGAAAAAAGCGGGCTTCTGAGTCTGGGGTGAGGGACAGACCTGGGCTGCAGTCGAGGCTCCAGATGGAAATACCCAACTGTCTGTGGCAACCTCCCCAAGATGTCCCATAGGCCCCACATGCTCAGCAAATCCCACGGACTGTTCTTTCAAAATATAACCAGAATCCCAGGTAGACGGATATTCCCTATACAGTTCAGCGTGGCTCTGTGTGTCAATATATTCATGATAAAATGTTGGAAAATATAAATATCACTTAAACCAATACCAGTCAGGACAAACTACCCTTCTCTCCTACTTAGATCCATCCAATAGTCCCCTTCTTGGTCCCCTATTTCCATTTATCCTTGTCCCCCACCAACCTGTCTATTGTAGCTTCAGGAACCAGTGTGATACTGACCAAAAAAAGTTGGTTCACGTCAGCCTCTGTCTCAAACCCCCAATGGCCCCCATATCACTCAGAGTCAAAGTCCAGGTTCTTTCGATGATCTGCAAGGCCTCACCCAACCCGGGGGGGGGGGTGCATTCCTTCCCTGGCTCCTGTCCTATTCTTTCCCTTACTGCTCTGCTCCAGCTACTCTCTTTTTCTTGAACTTGTTAGGCTCCCTCCTGCCTCAGGGCCTTTGCACCTGCTATTTCTTTGCTTGGATTCTTTCCCCCCAAATAATGACAGGAGTCACTTCCTCCCCTTCTTCAGGTCTTTGCTTAGGTATCACCTCAGTGAGACCTTCTCTGACCACCCTTTTAAAAAATTGACCCCCCCTCATTTCCTATCTCTCTTTTCTTCCATATCCCCTTTCATTATCTGTCATTGGCTTTCTCCACCCCCCACCAGAATGGAAGCTCCACAAGTGTAAGGGTTTTAGTCTCTTTTGTTCCCACCTTTTCCTCCACTGTCTGCAATCCTGCCTGCTATCTAGTGAGCCCTCGACATATTTTTGTCGAATGCATGACTGAATGGATGAATCTTCCCCCCACTTTGCCAAACCTGTCCCCAGTCCTCACGTGCCTCATTTTGGTAGAGTCTTATCACCATTCCCACTCCTCCCAAGTCACCCACCCCAGGGGCCTAGGAATCCTTCCTCACACCTGCTTCTCCACACTCCCACATCCAACCAGTCCTTAATGAAGGAGAACGGGCCTTCGGTTCATCATTCAGAAAACCTGCTCCCAGAACAGGTGCGGGGGTACAATGGTGACCAAAAGCAGCTTTCATTCCTGCCTTTATGGAGCTCTTGGGCTTGGCCACAGCTCTGAAATTCATCTCCTGACCCCACCTTTGTCAGGTCTCCCCACCCCTCACCTGGGCGTGCCCCAGCCTCCCCGCGGGCCCCCTGTTCGGGGCTCTCTCACTCCACCCTTTGTCAGCACCTGGCAGAGTGAGTGTTCCGACACGCAGGCACGGGTGACCATGCCAGTCCCCTTTCTTCAGAGGCCCTATGACGCACCCTAATTCCTTAACGGGACAATCAAGATACCCCACCAGCTGGCCCCACCTCCCTCTCCTGCCTTATCTGCCTCCACTTCCCCAGACACGTTTTTTTTCCGGCTGTAGTCGTGCAGGATTTGCTTACATCTTCCTGCCTGCCCCGGGCTCTGGAACACCTCTGTGTGTTTGCTTTTGCCGAGCCCCTGGTCGCCTCTGGCTGGCTGAGTCCAGCCTCTGGCCCCACTCAGACCTCCGGCCTGCGCTGGGCACCTCTCTGGGCCGGGTCAGGTGCCCTCCCTCGTTGGCGATCCTGTACTATTGCGGTGGGCTGTTGGCTGTCTGCCTCCTCCATTAGACTGTGCACTCCTTGAGGGCAGAAACCCTCTTCCCATCTCCGCCTCCAGCCTCGGCACAGAGGATTCCCAGTGAGGATCTACTGGACTGCAGAAACTCCCTCTCCAAGCCTCCATTTCCTTATCTGCCACAGAGATGATAACTCCTCCCAGGGGTTTTGGGAGGATTAACTGAGCTATGGGAGGTACGAAACCCAGTGTGCTAACTAGCATGTAGTAGGTGTTCAATAAAGTTCCTTTCCTTTTCCCATCACCGCACAGTTCAGTGTTTCGGAGCAGGATTTTCCTGCTCATGTGTGCTCCATTCTCCACCGAGGCCCTGCACCAGGAAACAAAACTGCCGCAGCTGAAATGCAAGTGAGATTTAAGGAAGAACTTTCCTCAGGGCGAGAGACGTTAGAGACATTACATTAGCATAGACAGGTCAAGAGAGGGGCTGAGGAGACTGCTCGGGTTTGCCACTTACTAGCTGTGTGACCCCGGGCAAGTTGTGGAACCTCTCTGAGCCTCAGTTTCAGCGTCTATAAAATCGGGAGAGTAGCGTTTGCTTTATGGGATTCGTGAGAGAAACTGGGGAAAGAATGCACGTGAGGCCTGTGGCACCGAGCCAGGCACGCGGTAAAGGCTCAATAAATGTGTCCTCTGGTGAGAGCTGGCAAACACGAGACACATGTGGAGTCCACCCCTCCATCACCTAGTGTCTGCTTTGTGGATACTTCCTCCTCCAGCTCTCCTGCTGGGGCCAGGGCCCCCTCCTTCATCGGACAGTGACCTCTGAGGGCTGGAAAGCCCAGTCAGGGAGCCCTGGGGAGGGCGGCCCTCCGGTGGGTCGGATCGGTTCGGTGTGTTATGGCCTGTTGTGCGTGGGGCCAGGGGGTGGGTCAAGGAGCAGCCTGTTCCTGAGGGGCGGGAACCGGTGGGCCAGCCAGGGTGAGTGTCCGGAAGTCGAGGCCGTGCTCATCCGCCGGGGCCTGGTTTGGCTGGAATATAGCAGTCGGCTGAGATTGTGCAAACAGGTCGTTGTGCAAACACGTCCCTGTGTGTGACCTCGATTGTGCAAATAGATGTTTACTGGAGGCTGCCTGGCTCGGGCTGCCTGCTTACAAAAAGGGCCCGAGCTGTTGACTCAGAAAAAAAAAAAAAAAAAACCCCAAAAAACAACAACAACAAAAAAACCCAGAATCTGGACACTCATTCTTTCTTGGACACACCCTGAATTTTGCGCCTCCCAGCCGTTGCTCGGAACGTTCTCTCTGTCTGGAGGGCCCTCTCCTGCCTCTATCTCCACTTGCTGAAATTGTACCCATTCTTCATGGCTCGGAGAAAAATACCACTAAGTCTTTCTCCATAAACTTTTTCCTGCTTTGCGTGCCCAAGGGATTCAGTACACCTCAAGTCCCTGGTCTCACGGCGCTTTCTAGACCTTGAGCTTCCTGGGGCAAGGACCTTTCCTTGTTCACCTCTGAAAGGTTAGGGAACAGGTCCAGAGAGGGCAAGGGACTGCCCCATGTCACACAGCCAGTTCGCAGCAGAGCTGGGCTCTGAGTCTGGTCTCTGCGCCTTCTCTTATATTCTCTGCCTCTCTTTTGAACCCCACCCACCTCCGACTGTGGATCTGCGCTCCGGCCCTTAAGCTGAGCTGGGACTCCAGTTGGAACTGGAGGGTGGGTGGGATTATGCAGAGGAGGAAGGGGTACTCTGGGCAAGAGCAAAGGCGTCAAGCCTGGGAGCAGGAAGAGTGTGGATGGAGGCCATCAGAGAGGTAGGAGGAGGTAACAGGAGGAACCGGCTTGCATTCTAGACCCAGCAGTGACATTGACTGCAGGATGGTCCTGCCTCTCGGATCCCCATCAGCTCCTCGATACTCCAGAGGCCCCCCAGGCTAATCGTGCCCCACACTGGGCCCCTCCACATTTTCCCTGAAAATTTCTGTCCTGGTGGATGGCATCTGGACCTGCCCTCCTTGCTGTCCCTTATGCCCCACATGTAGCCTGTCACCCCTTTGTGTGGGTCCTTTCTCTCCCATCTCACTGCCACTGCTGGAGTCAGACCACTGTCCTTGCTCTTCGGGATGACTGCGGCAGCCTCCGCCTGGTCTCCCCACCTTAGTTCCCGGGACGCCGCCCTTGCTATACTCGGCTGGAGAGCTTCTTCAAAACACAATCCCGGCTGGCCACTGTCCGAGTGAAAACCCTCCACTGGTGCCTCGCTGCCCGTGGGATAAAGTTCCAAGTCTTCCTCACGGCCTTTGAGGCCCTTCAAAACCAGCCCTTAACCCTCCCTGATGCTCGAGCCTCATCCCTTCATGCTCCCTTTCTAAACCTCCTCTTCCCCTTCGTGGGCCCGACAGCCCCACCACTCCATTTATCGTCGCCGTCCTATCGCATGCTGTTTTTTCACAGCGCCAAGACTTCTCCACACTGTTCCCTCTGCTTGGAATGCCCTTCCCCTTATTTCTGTGTCTGAAGAAATGCCTTTTATCCTTTAAAACCCAGCTGAAATGTCACCTCCTCTGTGAAGCCTCCCTGGATTTCTCAGGCTGGGTTAGGTGCTGCTCACCTGAGCTCCCAGGTGTTCTGTGAAGGCAGGGACTTGATACGTGACTCCAGTACCCAACGTGGGACTTGGCATAGAGGAGGGGGTGCGTGAAAGGGTGCAGAACAGTTTGGATATTGGACCTGGGTCTTCAGGCCCAAGGGGTCCCCGGGTTTCCTGCCAAGATTCTGGAGGAGTCTTTTCCACCTGGTGGCAGCTAGGACTCCACTATCCTGCTTCTCTGGTGCTCAGGTTGGCAGGATTTTCTCCCTTTGATTGCTGCCCCCAAATGAAAAATGAACCAATTAGGATGTAATCAATGCTGGGTGCTAGATCAAAAAGTGCAGGGCCCAAGCTGTGAAGGGGCTGGGCTGGCTGTCCAGATGCTCTCTTGGGGCCTGCCTCTAGGGAAGGAAGCAGAATTCTAACTTTGGGTGGGCAAAAGGGAAGACAGCCCCCATCCTCCCTTGTGGTCTGCTGGCCAGGAGGGCCTTATCTCTGCTCTCCATAGTGTGGCCGGGGAGGGGGTACAGTCTTGGGGGTAGGGTGTGGGGAGATCAGAGGCTGAGGGGAGATAAAGCTCAGATACTTATCTTGGCTTGGAGGAAACCTATTCCCTCTGCAAGCCTGTGGCTGGCAGGAGGTGTGGGGGGTGGCCAGATAAGGGGAGAGTCCCCAGGCCAGGCCAGCATCTGCCCTCCATCATGGGGCTTCCTTGGGGGAGGGAGCTGGATCAAGGCAGCTGGTTCACATCCTCACTGGGGTGGGCCCACGGAAGGGATAAGACAGGGGCATTTTTCCTAAAAATCTTGTGAGGAAGGGTATCCAGGAGAAACAAAATGACCTGTTTAAGGCAAGAGAGAGGTGAAGACGGGTCCATAACTCTGTGATGACAACTGGAGTCTGCGTTCTCCCCTGCTTCCTGGGGTGCTCGATCTGGATGCTGAGAGGGAAGAGGGGTCCTCAGTGGTTTCTAGTGCTCCTCTGCCTTACCAGTCTGGGTCCAAGGGCCACAGGTGGGGGCTTCTGGCCACAGATTAGCCTTTGGGCTGGGGGGCACCAGGGAGCAGAGGGATGATGGCTTTTGCAACCTCCTTGTGCCTATAACTGTCCTATGAGTGGTTTGGACTGCTAGGGTAGGGCTTCCCATATCATCTCCCATCACCTTTTTGGTCTCCCAGGCTGGTCTCTCCTGGAATGCCCAGTTTATTCAGTTCTTGCATTTGTTGACTCACTCACCCCCATCCCCACCTTCTCATTCTTTTTTCTGTTCATCCCCTCACTCACCCATCCATCCATCCATCCATCCATCCATCCATCCATCCACCCACCCACCCACCTACTCACCCATCTAGCCACCCACCTATTCATCACACTCACCCATCCATCCATCCACCCACTTTAGCCACCCATCCATCCATCACACTCCCATTCCTTCATTCATTTACCACTCAAGTGCACGCACCCAACCACCCATCCATCTATTCAGCAAATATTTTTGAGTATTTACTACCAACCAGGCCCTGCGCTTGAGCCTGAGGATAGTGTATGAATGGTGTGGTCTTTGACAAACAAACTTCCCATATCCTCAAGCTCTTTGCAGAACCTCTGAGTGCCTCCCATCCCTAAGGACGCCTCCCTACAGCCCTTGCGAATGGAGGCGGCTCCTCCTCTCAAGCTCCAGGTAGACCAGGAGCCAGAAGCATGGTTAAATTTTCTCTTGATCCCAGTGTTGGGTCTAGACATGGCTCCTGGGTCCTCATTTGAAGCTCTTGCCTGCGAAGCTGTGACAGCCTCTTCCGCCCCATCACTCTCATCTACTGATCTCCTGTCACTTGGCCTTATTCTCTTGACCTGGGTGCCTGCCTCATGGTCATCCTCTCCACTACCATCCTGCCACCATCTGGGAGGTCTTCTCAGCCACATGGATGATGCACCCACACCTTGGTTGTTCAGTTCCTTGACCAGTCATCTCCAGGGGCTTTGTCACTTTAGCCACCAATACAGTGGTCACACTGTGGACCTTACTGGCACCTGGAACCGCTCAACTTCTACGACCTTATACCTCATACCTCCCTCTTTGACCATAGCCCTTATTTGTCTAGGATTCCCCCGTCCACCTCCAAGGTTCCTGCTCTGTGAGCTCAGGGAGGCCTCCAGGCCCCAGTTCTCCTATTTCCTTGCTATCCGCCTTGACTTCATCTCTTTCCTTCTTCCCGCTTTGGGAGCCCAGCCTGAACTCATTAGTGATTCTCTTACCTGTATGCTCAATACTTTTGCAGCCCTGTGCTCCCACCTCCCTGGCCGGAAGGGCCCCCCAGATCGAGCTGTCGTCAGCTGTTTCCTCTTCCCCACCCAAGCCGGGCTTGTTGTGGGTCCTGTGAAGACGCTTGTGGAAAATCAGACGGGGGTCTCGTCCAATTTCCCCTGGGCCTTCAAGCCGTCTCTCGAACTCTGTTCTTGTCCTTCGTCCTCAAACTGTCCCTTCAGTACTTTTGAGACCCTTGAGGCCCCTTCTCAAGAGTTTCCCCCACCAACTCTCAGTTGGCTAGGAAGCGAGACCACTCTTGGTTTTGTGCCATCAAAACATGCCTCTCCGGGCGTTTCCCAAGGATGGGGGTCCTTCTCATGGTCCTCCTTCACCCTCCACTCCTCTTCTAAGTTCCTTCATTTCCCCACCATCTTCTCCATGACTTCTCCTCCTGCTTTTGTGCTGACTGTAACCACCATGACTTCCTTGAGGTGCTTTATATTTATTCATTGATTTAATCTTTATGGCTGTTCTATGGGTGGGGTCTATTATCACATGAACCCATATCACAAATGGGAAAACTG
Organism: Felis catus; assembly: GCF_018350175.1. Classification (NCBI taxonomy): domain Eukaryota; kingdom Metazoa; phylum Chordata; class Mammalia; order Carnivora; family Felidae; genus Felis; species Felis catus. The sequence goes on from NC_058375.1 coordinate 28,034,386, forward strand.
AGAGAGCCGGCAAGTGGCAGAGTCAGGATCTGGTTCTGAGCCAGGCAGCTTGATTCCACTGTGTGTATACCATGGGCTTCTAGGCTTTTCCTGCTCTGTGGTTCTGCCAGCACATTTCACCGTGATCCAGCTTCTTCCACTCCTTCTTCCTTTCACGTGATTTCCTTTTCGGTACGACTCTTTCTCCTCCCATTCAGGCCAAAATATGGTAAAGAGTTGTCAACATTTGCTATTTCCATCTCCTTACTGCCCAATCTAATCTAGCTTCCACCTCGTAATTCCCAAAGAGTGTCTTTTTTCAGATCATCCACAACCTTCCGGTGACCAGATCCTTCTCAGTCCTCTCCTTACTCAGCTGGGCTGTTGGCTTTGCCAATGTCAACCTCCTATTCCTTTTGACTTCATGGGTTTTTGTTGAGGAGTAACATACATGCATCAATGTACAACTGTAATTGTATTTTTGGCTTTGTTTTAAGCCAAAGCGTATTTAACTATATACGTACGTGCTTTTAAGCTGTTCATTTTGAGATCATTTCAGGTTTGTAGAAAAGCTCCAAGAATAGTACAGAAAACTTTACAGAAAAGGGTAGATATACCCTTTGCCCAGATCTTTAACATTTTACCAAATATGCTATCTTCTATCTATCTAATCTATCTATCTATCTATCCGTCCATCTATCATCTACCCTTAATCTATCATGGACTGAGTTGTGTGCCCTAGTCCTTCAATTTGTTGTTGAATCCCAACCCCCAGCAGAATGTGATTGTATTTGGAAATGCGGTCTTGAAGGAGGTGATTAAGTTAATGTGAGGCCATTAATATAGGGCCCTAATTCAATATGACTGATGTCCTTATAAGAAGGGGAAGAGACACTAGAGATGAGCACATACATTGAAAAGACCTCACGGTGAGGACACAGTGAGAAGGTGACTGATTGCAAGCTGAGGGGAGACTCCTCAGAAGGAACCAGCTTTGCTGACACCTTGATCTTAGACCTCTGGCCTCCAGAACTATGAGAAAATAAATTTCTGCTGTTTGGGCCATCCAGTCTTTTCCTATGACAGCCCTAGCAAGCAGTTTGTGTGTGTGTATACATCTACATCTACATCTACAATCCATTTCTGAACCATTCGAGAGTATGTTGCACATGTGATTCTCTACTATCTTTAAGTGTTTTCACTGTGTACTTCCTAAAAACAAGGACATTCTTTTACATGACCATGGCACAATGCTAAACATCAGAAAATTAATAATCCTATTATCTGATCTATAGATCTTTTTTAAAAAGATTTAATTTAATTTATTTTTATTTTCTTATTTTTGAGAGAGAGAGAGAGAGCATGAGCAGGGGAGAGGGGCAGAGGGAGAGAGAGAGAATCTTAAGCAGACTCCACATGGGGCCTGACGTGGGGCTTGATCCCATGGGATCATGACCTGGGATCATGACCTGAGCTGAAATCAAGAGTCAGACGCTCAACCAACTCAGCCACCCAGGCGCCCCTGATCTATTGATCTTACTCAGATTTCACCAATTGTCCCTAGACATATTTTTAAAATTTATTGAAAGACTATTCTCTAATGTTTGATACGTAAGAATGCTTGAAAATTATGAAGCATAATCATAAAATGACCATCTGTCAACCAATCACATAACTTAAGATCTAGAATACGGGTCAACAAACTATGGCTTATAGGCCAAATCTGGCCCATTGCCTGTTTTCCTAAATAAGGATTTATTGGAACACAATCACATCCGTGCATTTACTTGTGGTCTGTAGCTGCTTTTGAGGTACAATAAAAGAATTAGTTGTGACAAAAGACCTCATGTTCCACAAAGCAAAATGGGGTCAAAAGGGCCTTTTACCATGTGACACTTTACAAAAAAGTTTGCCAGCCTCTGGCCTCCAACAGAGCTGTCCAATAGAACTTTCTGCAGTGATGGAAATGTCCTAAAAATTTATGCAGTCCAAGACAGTAGCCACTCGCCACATGCAGCTCTTCAGCACTTGAGATTTGGCTCATGTGACTGATTATATTTTATTTGATTTTAACTGTTTTAAATATAATCAGAATAAGCACAGTGTGGCTAATGGTTATTGCATTGGAAGGCACAGCTATAGACCATGGGCCACACCTTTATATCCACTCGTAAACTCCTTCCTGCTCTACCCCCCACCCCCTGGTCTCCTCAGTCCCCCAGAGGTAGCAACGATCTTGAGTGTTATATTGCTTATTCTCTTTCTATTGAAAAACATATATTTAAGGTACAGTCATCACACATTTATGTTTTTGTAAACAACATACTGTTTGGTTTTCTTGTTTTCGAACTTTATAAAAATGACGTCATACTGAATGCAGTCTTCTGTTACTTGCTTTTGTCTCTCAACGTTGTATTTCTGCCATGTTGGTAGGGGTGATTGGAGCTTTTTCACTTCACCTCTGTAGAGTTCATTGTGTAGCTATACCAAAAATTGGTTTTATCCATTTCTTATCAATAGCAGTTGAGGTGGTTTCCTTTTTTTGTTGTCGTCGTTGCTCCTAGGGACATTCTTACACAATTACCTGGTGCACGCGGTCATGAATTTCTTTGGAGACCTTACTGGGCAAGGAGGATTTGCAAATGTTTAAACTTACAAATGGCACCTTCGTGTCTTCCAACATGCCTCCACTCATTTACATTCCTACCAGCTAAGTGTAAAAGTCCCTACTGATCCAGATCCTTACCAACCCATGGTGGTGTCAGAGTTTTTCATTTTTGCCAACATGGTGTAAAATTGTGCCTCATGTCGTCTTAATCTGCGTTTTACTGATTATTAATGAGGTTGATCTTTCCATGTGTTGATTGTCTTTAATGTCCTACTTCTGAGAAATGCCTGTTCCTGTCTTTTGCTCGTGTGTTCAACTGGGCTGTCAGTTGTGTGTGTTGCAAATAACTTCTCCCCCAGCTGGTGGCTTGTCTTTTCATTTTCATTGCAATGTCTTGATGAGTAAACGTTCTTAATTTTAACGTAATTGAATTTATGAATATTTTCTTTCATGGTGGGTGCTTTTTATTTTGGGTTTAAAAGTTTTGCCTTTCATATTTAAAGCTTTAATCCACATGGGGCTGATATCATTTGTGGTTCGGGGAAAGGATCCAATTTCATTTTTTTTTTTTTTCTGTGTGGATATCCAATGACTCACTGATAACAGCACTTGCTTTTTCCAGTGATCTGTATGTAATGCTTCTTTTATCTACATCATATATCAAATTTCCATATATTTGTGGTTGGAGGCTCTCTGTTCTGTTGGTCAGTTTGAGCATCTCTATGTCAATGCCATATTATCTTTGTTACTTGACCTTTAAAAGTCTTGATATTTGGGAGGGCAAGTCCCCTCACCTTATTTTTCTTTGCCAGCCATGTCTATTTTTGGATGTTTGCTCTGCTAAGGTGATTAGAATTAGCTTGTCTAGATCCCCAAAAATTCTGTTGTAATTTTCATCGGAGGTGCGTTGATTTTACAGACCAATTTAGAAGGAATCGACATCTTTAAATGCTAAGTTTCCACCCAGGTCTTATACATCTTTTGTTAGATTTACTCCTGGTTACCTTATAGTTTTGTTGCAATTGTAAATGATACATATTTTAAAATTACATCTCCTAAATACAGTTGGTTTTTTCTCCCCTACAGGGAAAGATAACTTCTTTCTTCTGTCTTATATGTTGTTTTAAAAATCTAGCAACTTTGGGGTACCTGTCTGGCTCAGTTGGTAGAGCACGGGAGTCTTGATCTTGGGTTCTTGAGGTCAAGCCCCACGTTGGGCATAGATTTCACTTAGAAAAAAGAAAAAAATCTGGCAACTTTGTTACATCTCTTATCCTAACCCTTTGTAGATTTTTGGGTTTTCTATGTAAATAAAGGTATCATCTGTGAATGATGTACATTTTTTCCCTCTGATCTTTACATTTTTTACTTTTTTTTTTTTTTTTTTTTTTGTCTCACCACACTGGCTAGGACTACCAGTTTGGCTTTGAAGAGAAGTGTGGTAAGAAGTAGCATCTTTGTCTTGTTTATTATCATTATTATCATGATTATTATTACTTTAAAGTTTATTTATTTCTTTTGAGAGAGAAAGCAGGCACGCAAGTGGGGTGGGGCAGAGAGAGAAGGAAAGAGAGAGTCCCGAAGCAGGCTCCCCATTGTCAGCATAGCACCCGACTCAGGGCTCAAACCCATGAACTGTGCCCCAAACCCATGAACCATGAGATCATGACCTGAGCCAAGATCAAGAGTCGGATACTTAACTGGCAGACCTACCCAGGCCACCTCTCTTGTTTTTTATTTTATTTTATTTTGTTTTATTTTGTTTTATTTTATTTTATTTTATTTTATTATTTTATTTTATTTATTAAAGTTTTTTTTTAATGTTTATTTATTTTTGAGAGAGAGACAGAGCGCAAGCAGGGGAGGGGCAGAGAGAGAGGGGGACACAGAATCCGAAGCAGGCTCCAGGCTCTGAGCTGTCAGCACAGAGCCCGATGCAGGGCTTGAACCCACGAGCCATGAAATCATGACCTGAGCTGAAGTCGGATGCTCAATGGACTGAGCCACCCAGGCGCCCCTCTTGTTTATTATTTTAAAGGAAATTCTAATGTTTCCCATTAAGAATAAAGTTTTCTAAAGGTTTTGGGTAGGTAACATTATTATTTAAGAATTTTCTCTTCTAGTTCCAGTTTGTTAAGCATTAAAAAAAATCACGGATAAGGTTTTAAATCGTATCAAATGCTTCTGCATCTAATGAAAAGATAATGTGTTTTTTCTCAATTAATTTGTTAATGTGATGAATAACATTTATAGGTTTAAAGTATTAAAACACCCTTGCAATTCGAGGATAAACCCAACCTAGCCAGAATATATTATCATTTTTATGCATGGCCGGGTTCAAGTTGTTATTACCTTGTTTAGGATTTTTTGCATCTATGCTCTTGAGTGAAATTGGCCTATACTTTTCCTTTCTCATATTCTCCCTGTTAGATTTTGGAATCAAGGTTATACGGTCCTCATGAGATGGGCCGGGAAGTGCTCTTTTTCTAGTTTCTATAAGAGTTTGTATAAGTTGGAATGATCTTTTCCTTGACATTGAGTTGTTTATGGTATTCCCTGTCTGTCTTCCTAATCTCTTCTGGATAATATACATATGTTCCTTAAAAATTTTTTAAAATAATTTTTTAAAGTTTATTTATTTTTGAAAGAGAGAGAGAGAGAGTGAGTGGGGCAGGGGCAGAGAGAGAGAGAGACACAGAATCCGAAGCAGGTTCCAGTCCCTGAGCTGTCAGCACAGAGCCCGACACGGGGCTTGAACCCACACACCATGAGACCATGACCTGAGCTGAAGTCAGACACTTAACCAACTGAGCCACCCAGATGCCCCCTAAAATTTTTTTTAATACAAAATTTTGGTGACTTCTCTCTTTAATTTTGGATCAGTCTCACCAGAGGTTTGTCTGTTTATTTTTCTTTTCATGAAGCCAGTGTTTGACTTTGTTGATTGTTTTTGCTTTCCTTTTCATTAATTTGTTTTGCTTTTGCTTTGACTTCATTAATTTCTTAGCTTTATTACTTTAAACATTTCTTTGGGTGCTATTCTGTGGTTCTTTTTATAAATTCTTAAGTCGGGGGCTTAGTTCATTAATTTTTTTGGCTTTCATCTTTTCTAATAGAAACTTTCAAGGCTCTGTATTTTACAAGAGATACTACTTTGGCTCTGTCCCACATTTTTGACAGGCACGATTTTCGTTGCATCGTTCTGTTCTAAATGCTTTGAGATTTTCACTTGGATTTCTTCTTTGATTTATGAATTACTTAGAAGAAAACTTGAAAATTTCTGAATGTATGGGGATTTTAAATGTATCTGTTTCTTACTGAGTTCTATTGTAAACGCACTGCAGTCAGAGTCCATGATTTGTGTGATGTTTCTTTGGAACTGAGACCTGCTTTACACCCTAATACATGACGCATTAAAATAACTTAAAAACACTACGTGCTTGGGGCGCCTGGGTGGCGCAGTCGGTTAAGCGTCCGACTTCAGCCTGGTCACGATCTCGCGGTCCGTGAGTTCGAGCCCCGCGTCAGGCTCTGGGCTGATGGCTCAGAGCCTGGAGCCTGTTTCCGATTCTGTGTCTCCCTCTCTCTCTGCCCCTCCCCTGTTCGTGCTCTGTCTCTCTCTGTCCCAAAAATAAATAAACGTTGAAAAAAAAATTAAAAAAAACAAAACAAAACACTATGTGCTTGAGATGTACAGTCTCTTATCGTTGGATGCAGAATTCCGGAAACTTCCATTAAATCTATTTCTATTATATTGTTCAAGTCTTCTGACTAATTTTCTGTCTGCTTGGCCTACCGATAATGGAGAGATGAGTATTCAAATTTACCCCCCGCAAGTGGGTTTTTCTATCTCCCTCTTCACTTCCATCCATTTTTGCTTCCTAGTTTTTTAGGCTATTTTACTAGGTACACGTAGACTTAGAATTGCTGTCTTCCAAGGAAACTGAATTTTTTAGTCTTTGTGTACTGACCTTTTCTCCCCCTAAGAATGCTTATGGTAAACAGCTTTTGCAAACTGTAAACAGCAAAGAGCTTGGTTTTTAAAAATCCAGTCTAACACTCTTTTTGATGGCCCATTTAGTCCTTTTAAGTTGATCATGGTTATTGGTATTTTTGATTTACTTTTGTTTTCTTACTTGTTGTGTTTTTTCCCTATCCTTTCTCCTCACTTTGGAGTTTTTGTTTGCTACTTTTCTGTTTTTAAGTTTATTTACTTATTTTGAGAGAAAGAGAGAGCGAGTGGGGGCGGGGCAGAGGGAGGGAGAGAGAGAGAGAATCCCAAGCAGGCTCCAGGCTGTCAGCATAGAACCCAATGTGGGGCTTAATGTCATGAACAGTGAGACCACGATCGGAGTGGATATCAAGAGTTGGTCGCTTAACTGACTGAGCCACCCAGGCGCCCCTGTTTGCTTATTTTAGCCTTCTGTTCCTGTATGTTGTTATTATTTTAAATTTTTTTTTCAACGTTTATTTATTTTTGGGACAGAGAGAGACAGAGCATGAACGGGGGAGGGGCAGAGAGAGAGGGAGACACAGAATCGGAAACAGGCTCCAGGCTCTGAGCCATCAGCCCAGAGCCCGACGCGGGGCTCGAACTCCCGGACCGCGAGATCGTGACCTGGCTGAAGTCGGACGCTCAACCGACTGCGCCACCCAGGCGCCCCTGTTGTTATTATCTTATACAATGTTGTAGACCTAGCTACATGTTTATCAGCGTCTTTACTCGCTGCTCTTTTCTGGAACGCCAGATCTTTCTTTTGGGGTAAATTTCCTTTTTCTTACAGCACATCCTTCAGAGGCTCCTTCAGTAAAGACTTGCTGGTGGGTCTTTTTGTTTACTGGAAAAAAAAAAAAATCTCCATTTCAGCCTCAGCCTGGAAAGATAGTTTGGCTCAGCTCATAATTCTAGCTTGACGGTTGTTTTCTCTCAGCGCTTTGAAGCCGTTCCCTGTCTTCTGTTTTTCACAGCTGCCTCTGAGAGGTGTGTGTTGTCTAATTATCCTTTCTTTGTAGGTGGTGCGGCTTTTCCACGTAGCTGCTTTTAAGATCTTCGTCTCAGGATGCACTTTGCTATGTGGTTTTGCCACGTATGGCTGGACGCGGATTTCTTCTTATTGGCCTTGTGAGATGTTATGTGTTGCTCTCCGCGTCTATGGAGGCATGCCTTTCGGCAGTTCTGGAAAACGCTCAGCCATTGTCTCTTCAGATATAGCCCCGCTCCCTTTCTCTCTCTCCTCTTGCAGGGGCCTGGGTCCTGACCAGCTTGGCCGTTCACTTCTCTTTCACATTTTCCATCTGCTTTTGCCTGTGCTGCTATCTGTGTGACTTCTTCGGATCTTTTAACTCACCCTTTGTCTCTTACATCATGTCCAATATACCGTATAGTCCATTGTTGACTTTCAGTTTCAAGTTACCATTTTCATTTCTTTAAAAAAATGAAAAAAATCTTTATTATTTATTTTTGAGAGAGACAGAGAGAGAGAGAGAGAGAGATTATGAGCAGGGGAGAGGCAGAGAGAGAGGGAGACACAGAATCTGAAGCAGGCTGCAGGCTGCCAGCTGTCAGGACAGAGCCCGACGCGGGGCTCGAACCCACGGACCGTGAGATCGTGACCTGAGCCGAAGTCAGATACTCAACTGACTGAGCCACCCAGGCGCCCCTACCATTTTCGTTTCTAAAAGTTCTGGTTCTTTTCCAGAGCTGGCTAGTCACTTTTTAAATTGCCTTCTGTTACTTGATAACTCTTATGATTTCGTCTTTTATCTCTTTGAAAATTTCAATCAGTTATTTCATATACTATAATTTTAACAGTTACAATTTCTGACATCCTTGGGGATCTCAATCTATTGTCATACCTGCTCTGGCCTCCTGGGTGTATTTGGTTTTTCAAAAAATTGCGGGTCTATATGTATATTCTTTGGGAACCCCGAGTGCCCAAGTTGGGGATGCTGTCCTCCAGCGAGGGTTCATTTGGGTTTGCCAGGGGTCGAGGGACACCTCTGCCTGGGGTCACTTTAGACTCTGTTGCATTGTGGGTCCTGGCTTAGTGTTAAGGTGATGGCCCGCACCTTGCTTCTAGCCCCGTCTTGGTCTCTCGATGGTAGAATTTGTTCTTACTCTCTTGTTTTCCCTCACCTCTCCGTTTTCCTATCTCTCTGCTGATGGTGCTTGTGCGCTCAGAGCAAACCCTTATGCCTCTACACCTAGCAACATTTTAAAAGGCACTTTCTTTCAAGGATCTGGTTGATCTGTATTGTGAGGGCCCAGAATCTACGCTGTTGCTGGGAGAGGACTCGTCTGTTTTGCGCAACTCCCTACTCCCTCTTCTGTGTCTTGTATGTTCTTCTTATCTCTGGGCTATTAACCATCCTCCATACTGATGCTGGAGAGAATTCTCAAAGCACACATGTGATCAAGTCGCTTCCCTGGCTAAAACCTTCCAGCGGTCCCCGCTGCCCACGGGATAAAGTCCAAGTTCCTCAAGGCCTGGCCCCTGCTGGTGGTCTTCCTGGTGTCATCCCCACGGCTTCTAGCCGCAAACTGTATGCTCCAGTAACTCCTAACTTCTCCGTGGCTCCTACCCTCTACCCCGACTTCTTTCCCATGTTATTTGTCTATTTCCCAAGCTTTTTCTACTGCCTGAGATTCCCTTTTCAACTGTCTCAGCCGTCACCCCTTTTTCCCCACCTGGATAAATCTTATTCATTCTTTTTTAAAAAAAAATTTTTTTTCAACGTTTTTATTTATTTTTGGGACAGAGAGAGACAGAGCATGAACGGGGGAGGGGCAGAGAGAGAGGGAGACACAGAATCGGAAACAGGCTCCAGGCTCCGAGCCATCAGCCCAGAGCCTGACGTGGGGCTCGAACTCACGGACCGCGAGATCGTGACCTGGCTGAAGTCGGACGCTCAACCGACTGCGCCAAGATTTACCTCTTATGCCATCTCTTCCTCCTGGAAGAGCCTCCTGGATCAGCCTTTACTGATCCTCCTTCAGGTTGGAAGACTCCTCTCTCCATTGGATAGACTCCTCTGTCTTCTCAAAGCCCCCTGGGCTTACCTGACTCTCAGCAGCCGTCGACTCGTGTTGAAAGTTACCATTTATGCATGTGCTTCTCCGCTAAAATGGGGGTGCCTCTTGAGGTCAGGGATGGTTTCTCACTGGGTATTCACACTGCTTGGCACAGTGCTGCCATGGAAAACTTGCTCCGTAAATGTTTGTTGGATCGAACAGAGACCCTCTGTGCCCATCCTGAAATGTCTCTTGCTTCAAATTATTTGTTGATGAGAGGCATTTTTACGTATGAGGACATCATTTGATGTCTTTGATGTGAGGTTCCCTACCAGGGCTCAGGATGAGAAAGTGTCTTTAACTAGATGAGGTCTATTAGATGCACAGAGACTATGAAATGGGTCTCTGGCTTCCTTTTGGGGCATGTACCAATGTGGGGTCTAGCACTCTTGTCAGTTTCTGTCTGGTCCTGTGTTGTGGCTAGCAACGATGATACATATTATATAGCTTTGTTAGAAATAGTAAATGAAGTGCTATGCGCCAAGCAGCCAACTCAGTGCTTGGCACACAGTAGGTGCTCAAAAAAAATCTAGGTCCTTTTTTTTCTGTTAATGATTGAATTCCTTGAGGTTGGGAACCCTGTATTACTTCTTCCATTGGTTCCTCCCGCGTGTAGTACAAGACCTGCCGCAAAAGGGACGTAATAAATGTCTGATAAGTGCATGTGTGAATGAAACCTTGGGGCATCTCTGGTTTCCATAGCTGTGGCTCTGCCCCACCCCCACCTCGTAGTACTTGGGGACCTGTCAAAACCAATTATAGCTTTCTGTTCTCAAAAGACAAAACCCAGCAAGAGTTAAGACACATGGGGGAAAATTCTAGCTTTCCTGAGCTTTAGCCGACAGGCAGTCCACATGCTGGGGTCCCTGAATCTTGTTTCCAAGACTGCAGGATGCCCTCTGTGCTTATATTGAAATTCTCCATTTCCTCTGTCAAACTGTTAAGAAGGCTGCTTTCTTGTTATGTCACCCCGTGTCCCCGACATGAGGCCCTGTATGAGAAGTCTCTTTCAGAATTAGTTCCTGGAAATATTGGTACCTGTGCAGGAACTGATCTGCTTCCTCCTTTCTCATAATCAGTGTCAGAACTTACTGTTTCATTTTTTGCCCTGGCTGCCCGGAAGCTCAAAGCCAAATTTCGGGATCAGTTACAACAACGATGGCAACCCTTAAGATTGCTATTTTTTTTTTTCTCTTGAGCAATACGAATCTGTCGAATGAATTAATCTTTCCTGTTGTAAGCCATCTTATGTCCTTTTGGGACCGAGATGCAGCACACAAGGGTTTCAAGACGATGGCAACAGCAGCAGCAGCAACAACACAAGGAGATGGTGGGGGGAGGACAGAGAGGAAGAATAAGCCATCAATCGAGGCACGTGGGACGCTGGTGAAAAGCTGTGGCTTGGGTCACGCTGCCCCTATGCCAACCCCAGCTCTGCCTATCACTCCCCCAGGGCTCTCCTGCCCATCTCATAACTTTTCTGAGCTTCCTCAGTTGTACATAGGGACCGTCCCTGGATCTACTTTATAATGTTTTTTTGTTTTTTGTTTTTTTTTTAAATTTTTTTTTCAACGTTTATTTATTTTTGGGACAGAGAGAGACAGAGCACGAACGGGGGAGGGGCAGAGAGAGAGGGAGACACAGAATCAATCGGAAACAGGCTCCAGGCTCCGAGCCATCAGCCCAGAGCCTGACACGGGGCTCGAACTCACGGACCGCGAGATCGTGACCTGGCTGAAGTCGGACGCTTAACCGACTGCGCCACCCAGGCGCCCCTATAATGTTTTTTTAAGTTTACTCATTTTGAGAGAGAGAACGTGAGTGAGGGCGAGCGGGGGAGGGGCAGAGCGCAAGGCAGAGAGACAGAATCCCAAGCAGGCCCTGCCCTGTCAGCGCAGAGCCCGACGTGGGGCTCGAACTCACAAACTGTGAGATCGTGACCTGAGTGGAAACCAAGGGTCGGTCGCTCAACCGACCGAGCCACCCAGGCGCCCCTTACCATGAGGATTAATGAACAGATTTCCTGTACACTACTTAGCCTGGGGTCTGCCACAGAATAAATGTTCACCTGTTCCGAAGGTGCAGCTCTGAACATCTGCCCTGGGTGTCGGGACAATGGGACAAGAAGCAGGGAAGAAGGATACAGTTGTAAGGAAATCGCCATGTTGGGGGTGTCCGGGCACACACGCTTTGTCTAGAGTTTCCCCCAAGGCCCCAGCAGCCCGGGAAAGGTACCCGTGGAGTTGCGGTAACAGTCACGACCTGTCCTTGGCTGGCTGCTATCCCCATCTGTTCGCCAGGATTTCCAGAAGCCTGCAGGTCTCGTCCAGTTATTTCTGGGCGCCTCCAGGGGGTTTTGCCTGGTGTTCACGCAAGATCCGACCAGCTTGAGTTGTCTCGTGGCATCGGCCGTGTCCTCTGGCCCCGGCTCCCGCTCCCTGCCCCCTTGGTGCCCGCTGTCTGTGAGGTTGCCGGAGGCTGCCTCACCACCTCGCCACTGCCAGGGCCCTCTGTGGGGCACCTCCGTCCTTGAGATGAGACGGCTTTTCTTAGCAAGGCACACAACTCGGAAGCTCTAAAGGCAAACACTGTCAGGTTTGAACTCATAACAATGAAAATCTAGAAGACAGATGACACCATAAACAAAGCTAAAAAGACAAGCCACAGACGGAGTTTTGAAGGGGAAAAGAGAAAATAGTCTCAGCTCTTCCCCAACGTGCCTCGGTATCAGGAGGAGAGGGAGGAGGGGGATTTCTCTGAGGGTGGGTCTCGGTGCCGGCTCTCCCCATTGGGCTGACTCGGAGTTAATCCGACAATGCTTTCTCTATCAGCCAGAAAGGAGCCTATTAACCAGAGTCCAGCGTGGGCCGGAAGCCTGACACCTCGCGTAGAGCCCCACGAATCACCCCCTTGCCGTACAGCCTGCTACAAAATCCTCCTGGTTCTAGCTGAGGTTCTGAACCCTCTCTACCCTCTCCTGGCCGTGATCCCAACCAGTGGGTCCCCACCACCAGCACGGCCCGAGCTGTGCCGTCCCCATTCCTTGCCCTAGTTGGCGAGGAGGATGGGGCACTGTGGCGGGTCCCTACTGGGATGCTAGCCAGCAGGCATCCGAGGCCGTCGTTTCTATTCACGTGGCAGATGGGAAGGTGTATTTGTCGGGGGAGCCTGGACAGCAGAGAATTTCTTTCTCTGTCATGTACAAGTCCAGGGCTGGAGGGGCTCGGGAACGTTCAAGGACACAGGCTCCTTGCAAGCTTCCTGTCCCCCATCCCCAGGGTGCGCCTCTCATCCTCGTGGTCCCAGATGGCAGGTTCCCATTTTAGGGAACAGGGGGGAGGGTGAATGAAGAAGGAGTGCAAGGCAGGCTCCAGCTTCCTTTAAATAAGGCCCCCGGGGCTGGTGCGCGACACTTCAGAGCCAGGACATAGCGACGTGCCAGAGCTGGCCGGAAGGGAGGCTGGAGCATGTGCAACCTGGATACATAAGTGGAGGACATCCCAACTCGAACAGAAGTGGAGCCAACTGGCAGCATTTTCATTTTATTTAATACATTAATTTATCTTGCAAGTAAGCTGTATGCGGGGCTTGAACTCATGACCGCAAGATCAGGAGTCACACGCTCTACCGACTGAGCCAGCCAGGCGGACACCTTGACGCCATTTTTTTTTTTTTTTTTTTTTAGTAATCGCTACACCCAACGTGGGTGGGGCTCGAACTCATGACCCCAAGATCAAGACGGGCACGCTTTACTGACGGAGCCAGCCAGCCTCCCCTGACAGCATTTCTGATTCATGTAATGTTCGTGTCTGACTTTTCGTGTGCCATTCGTTATTTCCAACTAAGCATTTTACGTGTATTAACTCATTTAATCCTTAAAAGACTCGACAAGGCAGCTGCGAGCAGCACTCCCACTTTATAGATGAACGGGAGAGGTTCGGTAACCAACGTGAGGTTGCCCAGTAAGTGTCTGAGCCGGGCATGGGACCCAGGCACCCTAGCTTTAGAAAGTTTGTGTGCACAGTTCCTGCGCTGTTCTGTTGATCGCCCACATGATACTGCTGCCGTCGGATCCACCTTCTGCTGCCCTTCACCCGGCCGTGGGCTGGCTTTGCGGGGCGCCAACCTCAGGGGTAAGTTAAGGGCCTGAGCCAGCTGGCTGCAAGTGCCCTTTGCTGCAACGTAACAGGACAAGCCCTGGGTGATGCCGGTCACTGCGAGAAGGGGCATGAGTGCTGCCTCAGAACCCAGGGTTGCCCAGGGAGGATAAAGTGCTGTAATTCTGAAAGCTGCCCCTTACTTCTTGGGGGTGGGCGGAGATTGGGGTTTTGCCTGTGTTTAAGGGACAGGTGGAGGGGGACGGGGCGGGTGGGAGGGGAGCCACGGAAAAAGTGACGGGCTGCCTGGAGGATGAACAGGCCCCTGTGTAGCTCAGGGTGGGTGGGGATCATCATGGCAGAAAATGGGGGCACCCCTAGACAGAATCTGATGACTGTGACCCCAGTGCTTTAGGGGGTGAGAGGTGAGGACAGGCCAGCGAGAGTCAGGCTCGTGATGTGGGGGCAGTGGCTTCTTGGACGGGGCGCTTAATTTTGTCCCCCTTTGAGAAGTACTCACCTGGGGTGACTGGGGGGATGGGAGCACTTGGGTCTGCCCACACAGCGGGCAAGCTGGGGGCATGAGGAAAGACCACGGCATCAAGCAGGAGGTTAACAAGATCTGGCTCCTTCCCGGATTTACCACACTATGAGGTCCTCTTTTTCAGGGGGCAGTGATTGAGAGCCTCAGCTGCGAACAGGAATATCCAGGGTCCAGGCTGCACAGCCGGCCCATGTCCCCCTCCTCCTGGGTCCATGCTCTTTTCAGGGCTCAGAGGCTGTAGCCTGCAGGTGGTCTAATGGGGGGGGGGGAGCATTTTTTTCTTCTTTTCTGAAGCCCTTCCTCCTGTCCTGGCCAGGGAGGCTGAATCAGCAGGGAGAAACGAAAAGACATCACTTCTCTGTGGAGGGCCAGATCCCTTTGTGTTTCCAGGGGCTGGCTCCCCCTCTGAACTCAGGGACTGAGTGTGTGTGTGTTTGTGCCCACGCACGCACGCATGTTGGGAGGGCTGGGGCGGTGGGGGTTTCTGCTGGTCCTTTGAGCTCTCTGTCAAGTGCTACTGTGAGAGAAGAGAAGGGGAACCAGATCACCGTGTGGCACACCCCTACAGAGGGAAGGGCCAGCCAGGAAAGCGAAACCATTCAGAGTATTTCAATAGAGGGAATTTGGTGGGGGGCCTGGGTGGCTCCGTTGGTTGAGCGTTTGACTCTTGGTTTCGGCTCTGGTCATGATCTCGCGGTTCATGGGATTGAGCCCTGCAGTGGGCTCTGCGCTGACAGCTCGGAGCCTGCTTGGGGTTCTCTCTCTCTCTCCCTTTCTCTGCTCCTCCCCTGCCCATGCGTGCGTGCGTGTGCGCGTGCTCTCTCTAAACAAATTAATTAAAAATAAATAAATAAATAGAGGGGATTTAGTGCAGGGATTTGGCTGCATGGCTTACAGAAGGGCTGAGAAGCCAACAAGGAGGCTGTTAACGGCCGGGAGCCGTTGCCCCTCCTGGGAAGGAGACACAAGGGAAGAGGCAGGGTTCCTGAAACTCAGGGGCTGGGTCAGCCCCATGGAGGGCCTGTCAGGCACAAGCTGGAGCCACAGAAAGGGACAGAGCTGCTGCCAGAGATGGTGGCTGAGAGGGAAGGAGGGCGGCTGAGAAATGTCCCGGCCTCTCCCTTCATCCTGTCCTCTAGTCTCCCATGAATGCCTCTTACTGTCCCCGGGGCCTGGACCACACGATCAGCAGGGGCCAGCCCCTGGGAGCAGGGAAGGACTCTGAGGGCAAACAGTTCTGGGACTGACACAGGGAGAAACTGGAAGAGAAGGGGTGGTGGGGAGGGAAGGGGTCAGGGGTGGGCTCCTGGCCTGGGACCCCTGGCAGACTCCTGAGAGTGGTTCCGTAGCAGGGCATTGCTCTTGGGCTGCTGGGTCCTCCTGCCGACCCCTGGGACCTGAGAACAGACCCCAGCACTGTGTCGGGATGCCTTGTTGGGGTGCTCTGTTCCCTGGTGAGGGGACATTCAGTCTGCGGCTCCTGTGTCCTCCAGGTGGGCCTGGGGGAGGTGACAGAGGAGCTCCTGGGGCTGTCCTTTGCGGTTGGAGAGGGGCACGTGGGTTGGAAGGCACTGATCGTTGTGGTGGTGTGGAGGGAGCCAGGGGGCACCAGCAGAGGCTGCTGTAGGTGGCCAAGGCCATGGGAGTAAGAGAATGGCATGGATTTGCAGGATTTCAAGAGGATTTGAACCCTCTTTGGATGTGATCGGGGGGCACATGACATGGGATACATTTTTCCTCCAACTGGAGGAGGAAGTAGAGATGATCCCGGCTGCTTAAGTGTGATGTTGGTGGCCATACCCTGTGGGGACTTTCCGAGGGCGAGTCCCCATGTCATAAACCATACCTACTTCAGAGAAGGCTTCTGGGAAGAGGCAAAAAATGAGCAGGCCCTGCGGGAGGTCCAGTGGGGGCTTCGGAGACTGCCTGCCACCCTCCTCCAGGTGGCCAGTACCTCAGGAGTCAGAAGGCTGATGGGACAGGCCGAGGAGCCCCACATTGAGTGGAAGGGTGTGGGGAGTCCCTGGAGCTCTGGGGCCCAAGTCTGAGGACAAAGGCCGTAGCGGGCCCCAGGCCAGTCCCTCAGGCTGGTCCTCGAAGCTCTCCAGGGTCCTGGGACATCCTGACCTGTGCTCATCAGCCACCGAGCCAGAGTCCATTGGTCTGTAGGCTGTGAGCCTTTGCTTCCTGGGCTGAGGCTATGTGGTCAGTTCTTCTCGGCCCTGCTCAAACCCTGGCCTGGACATCAGTGCCCCCTCCTCCTGCCCAGGCTCCGAGCTCACCGCCGGGCTTGCCTGCCATTCCTGGGAAAGAGGAATTACTAGCAGGTCTCAGAATAGCACGGCTTCCTCCTGGACATGAGAAAGCAGAAATCAGAGGTGGCACTGTTGGGCTGTAAACCCTGGGCTGGGGTCAAAGACCTGGGTCCCCCTCCCTAGTCCCATTTCACAGATGGGGAAACACAGAAGGCTCGGGAAGGAGGTAACACTTACAGTCAGAGATGGGAATAGCCCCGTCCTTCGGCCTGGCCCTTGGAGGAACTGAGTCTCGCAGAGTGAGCGACAGTCATGATGGGGTTCCTTTTACTTCCAGAGCCCCTGACTGCACCCTGCACTCCCCCACGGCCCAGGTTCTTTGTCCCCTGCAGGCCTTTGCCTGTGTATTCCCCAGCTGGCTTGCCTTACGTCACCTACCCACAAGAAGCTCTGCTTTCAACCAGACTGTGGCTCCCCTGGGACCAGAACTGAGACCCCCCTCCAGCCCACCAGAGTCTGGCAGACTCGAATTGAGGATGTTCCTTTCACTGTGATGGGCCCAGACTCTGGGGGGCTTGGAGGGAAATGTGACATTTATTTTTTTAAGTTTATTTATTTATTTTGAGAGAGACAGAGTATGAACAGGGGAGGGGCAGAGAGAGAGAGAGAGAGAGAGAGAGAGAGAGATTGGGAATCCCAAGCAGGCTCTGCAGGGTCAGTGCAGAGCCTGACGTGGGGCTCGAACTCACAAACTGTGAGGTCATGACCTCAGCCGAAACCAAGAGTCGGTCGCTTAATTGACTGAGCCACCCAGGTGCCCCGGGAAATGTGCCATTTAGGTGATAGAGCTGCTGTTGCTCACTCCCAACTTGGAGAGCTGTGACCCGGTCCCACCTTCTCCTGGGCCTGACCAGGGGAACTGGGTAGGCTCTGAGGCAGGGAGAAGGACCCAGAGACCCAGCATGATGCCTTCCTGGGTAGGCCCCCAAAGCTGGTCTTCCTGCAGGCAGAGAACCCGGCTTCCCTCTCTGGCAGGACTCTTGTGTCCTCCCCTCAGCGGCCAGCAGGTGGTGCTGTGTGCCCAGCTTTGCCCCTTCTTAGCTCTTGTTCTGCAATCCGGCTCTGGAGGTATTGGAGGCTGGGCTGCAGCCCTGGAGGGATCCTGAATCTTGCCTGAATCTTTGTGGCTCTCTCCCTGCCTCTGCTGGTGCTTTCTGGTGGGACAGCGTGTCTCCCAGGGCTGGAAGAGCCAACACAAGTTCATGGCATGCCCTTTACCCCAGCTCCTCTGCTATCCTGAGAGGTTTCTCGGCTGCCCAGGTGGCCGTTCTCTGTGTCCTGGGTGTTTCACTTCCCACCGACGTCTATGTGCTGTGCATTGTGCCGGCGTGCGGCGCACACATCAGTTCAGGTACTCATCGCACAACTGCGCGAAGTAGGCACCCATTGTGCAGATGAGCACATCAAGGTCAGGGTACTCAGCTAACAGGTAGCAGAGCTCTTCTCCACCCTGACCCTGGGACACTCTGACCATCCACACGAGACCCTGAGCTGAACCTGACGGGACAGCTCGAGAGAGCAGCCCGGGCCTGCCTGGTCACCCTGACTCTCCACACCTGCAGTCAGTGCGGGGGGGGGGGGGGGAGGGGGGCAGAACGAGGGAGTGACAGTGGGCACCCCAGGGCAGCAAGGGTGCCTGTCCTAGCTGCTGCTCGCTCACTCTGCTGCTTCTTCACCCCGCTTCTCCCTTGCTCATCTCTCTTCCTCTTCCTGACCTCATTTCCAGTTCTTGGCTATCTAGATGCCTCTCCCCCCCGCCCCCCACCCGACTCTCTGTCCCCAGTTCTGCCTTTTACTCTGTCTCTGCTGCTCTGCCAGCTCGTCTTTCCCTCTTTTTGTGTCTCTGTCTCTCTCCAACAGAATCGGAGTTAAGTGACAAAAGAAAAATGATGCCCTCCTGCCAGGGTTATTAAAATCATGTTCTACAATTGAGCCGCCAGGAGAGCCCCAGTTAATGACGGATGATGAGGCCACAGCTTCCCCACAGCTGGGAGTGAGGCGATAGGCCCGGCTGCAGGATTACCACCAATTACTCTGGGAAGAGAGTGAGCCCCTCTCCTCGCCTTCCAGATCACCTCCCTCCTGCTCTGGGAAGATAAAGCCTCCCTCCTGCCAGGGAGGCTGGAGCTGGGGTATGGGAGAGGAGGGGACTGCCCCCCTAGGAGCCAGGCATCCCTCAAATTGGCAGGGATTATCTCAGTTTACCCAAGGCTTCCCCATCTCCCAGCGGCCTTGGAGGCAGGCAAGGCAGGATTCTGAGCCCCATGGAGATTAGGGCTCAGAGAAGTCAGGCAACTTGCCCCAGGTCACGTGGCCAGTAAGTGGCAGAGCTGGTACCTGAACTCCCAATTCCAATGTCTTTTTTATTTCTTAGTCAGCCTTGTGGCCACGAAAGGAGCATTGGAAAAGAAAGGTTTGTATGGCAGAAAATGATAGACCAGGCTTTGGTCCAATTGGGACTCCAAGAGGAGTGAGCAAGTACATGATAGCAAGATGGATTTGAGTTAGACATTGGGAAGGACTTCCCAAAGGAGTGGGCACTAACACAGATGAACAGCAGCCTGTGATTTTGCCTTCTTTGGTGGTCTTTCAGAACAAGAGAGCCCACCTGGGCAGTCTTTCTCAGCTAGGTGGGGTGTGGGCGCTATGGAAATCCAACCAACCCAGTGGGGTTTGAGGGTCTAGGGAGGGGATGTGACAGATTCAGGGACACTTGACAGGGTAAACTGCAGAAGAGATAAGGAGGCCCACACAGCCTTGGGTGGGTGACGCCAGGGCCCTCAGGACACAGATACCGCCTCTGTGGGTCGGGGGTCACATCTCACGAAGCCCTCCCGTGGGCAGCTCATTTAAGTCTCCCGTCATCTTTTCAGGTGGACCACCGAGGAACTATCATCCTGATTTTGCAGATGAGGGAAATGGGTCTCCAAGAGGGGAGTGGGTTAAAGTCCTAAGACCCTGATGTCCCAGCTCCATACCCTGGCTCTTTCCACCATGCAGGGAGGAGGCCATTGGGGGCTGCAGTGCTCCAGGGGGCTGTAAGCCACCTGCTGACCCATCCTGCATCCCGGTCTGGCCTGACTACTTGCTCCCCTATGCCCCCCCATGCCCCCCCGCCCCCAGGGGTTGGGGGGGGGGCTGCTGCTGGTACCACAGTCTGTGCTTAGAATGAATGACTATCCTTTTCCCATCTGGCTTCTATTATTTTTTAGTTTATCCTGGTCAAAAAGCACAAGATGAACGTCTAGAGGAAAAAAAAAGAATATAATCTTTGAGAAAATTGAAAATATCTATCATTGTTTGGGGCTGGGGGCTCGGGAGCCCGGCAGGCTGGTTCTCTATGGCTGATTGCTTGGGGCCTGGCTCAGCTCATCTCTGTACACATGGCTTCTTTGCCCCACTGAGGTCCACAGGGGATCTCGTTCCCACCCTTGGGGCTCTGTTCAGGACCTGGTCTCTGAGTTGATGGGGTGGGGGACTGGGAAGGGAGGAGACGTGGAGCACAGGCCTTCAGTTTCCTTCCCTGGGAACATGGGCCTGTTCTGGATATTTCTGGGACCTCCAGATTGTTCCGTGTAGGAGAAAAACCCACCTCAGTGCTAATAGGTAGGGCAGATGGAACCTTTATTATGGTCCAGGTATCTTCCAACCACCTTTCATGTATTCTAGGGACTTTTCCTCTCTTTTTTGTTCCTCACACCAGCCCTCTATGCTAGCCACCATTGTCTCCCTCTTACAGACGAGGAGACGTAGGCACGGAGAGCTTAAGGAACTTGGCCAAGTCCACATGGCTAGGAGATGGCAGAACCATTCGAATCCAAGGGGTTGAACTCCAGAGTTCACTGTGCAACCACTAAGCCATAAAATCTCCTTTCTGAGAAAGAGCCAGGGGAGAAGGAAGAGAGAATATGCACCTAAGTGAGTGTGTGATTATATGGCCCAGTGTCCAGAACATAGCTCTGTGTCCTTGTGTCCTTGACTGTATGTAACTATATTTGTCCCTTCATCCATCAGTCTCCCATCTACCTACCCACTCACACCTGTCTGTCTGTCTGTCTATCTATCTATCTATCTATCTATCTATCTATCTATCTATCTATCTATGTATCTATCAACCCATTATCTATTTATTCATCCAGTATCTACCTATCCATCCATTTATTATCTCTCTCTTCCATCCATTCCTGCATCATTCATCCATTATCTACCCTTCCGTCCGTCCATTTGTCTATGTATCTATCGTCTGTTTTTAAGTGTGGGGTCACACGTATGTGGGGACACTCCTAAGTATGTCTGTGCCTAGGCACGCATGCATCTGAATGTACGTGCTAGCTGCCAGCGTGTATCTGGTGTCCGGACGTGTGACCGCCTTCACTCCCTCAATGGGGACCCTTCCCCCATGCCTGGGAAGCTACCTGAGGGAGGAGAGAGAGGGAGGCCCAGCCTCAGCAAGCCTGCCCTGGGCCCTGACTCCCCTCCGAGCCTCAGTGGAGGGTTAATTGAATCCTTTCCCCGACAAGGGTGGTAATTAGCGCTAATGGCTGGGCCGCGGTGAGGCTGCTGGAGGTCCTGCTGGGGTGTGTTTGCGTGTGCGTAGGCATGTGGGTGTGGGTGTAGCGGGGCCTTAGCGTGAGGGGCTCGTGGGACCCGGGGAGGGGCCTGGGAGAACTCCCCGCTCTCCTCTCCCTCCAGATCTCCTCATCGGAGGGACCCCGGAGGCCTGGGCGGTGGTGGGTCTCCCGCCAGCTTGCCTGGGAAGGGCCTGCTTGTGGCGCCCTTGGCCGGAGGACTCTGGCTCTCTGGGCGTCCACGTGCGACTGAGGGTGTGCTTCCGTGTGCGTGTGTGTGCGCACGGGACACTATCTGTGAGCCTTGCCGCGTGCGCATACAGGGCCCTGTGCAAGAGGGGCAGTGATGTGAGGCCGGGCCCCACGTTTGTGCGTCCGCGACGTGTGCGTGACGGTGCGTTTCCGGGGGTGCTCTGCGTGCCCCGAGGGGCCCCTGGATGTGGGTTTCGGTGGGCGGGTGCCTCTGTGTGTGTGTGTAACGGAGAGCGAGGAGCCGCAGGGCAGCCGACTTCCGGGGCCTGACTGACACCCTTTGCAAATAAATGTGACAATGAAATATAGTCCCGGAATTGCTTTGGATGCTCCGTCAAGCAGGCGACGCGGAATAGGTGAGGTTGTAAAATGTTCCCCGGGGAGCCGCGGCGGCTGAGTGACAGCCGGGTCCTGGCTCCCGCCTCTCTGCCCGGCTGTCCCCCTGCGAGGCCCTGGGGCTGACGGCGTTCGTCCTGACCCGCAGCCCGGGAGGAACGTGAACCCCACTTCGCGGCCTGCCTGAGGGGTGAAGGGCAGAGTCCGTCTGTCGGGCTTCTTTGCTTGATGTTGGCCTCGCCACCCTCCCCAGAATGGAGAACCCCAGAATAGGGCCATGTCCAGTCCCCCATGTCGTGCACTCCTACTGGGCCCTGTCTCCTCCCCCTCCCTCAGACTGGATGCCTGGAGGGCATCAGGCATCGCCTCTTCAGACTGGGCTCCCTGGGGACACGGCCCTGTCTCCCCCCGGAGACTGGGATCCCTGAGGACAGGCCCATGCCTCCCCTCCACCTCACACAGGGTACCTTGAGGACATGACCACGTCACTCCTGGGAACCAGACCGGGTTCCCTGAGGACACAGCCCCATCTCCCCCTTCAGCCTGACGTTCCAGGGGGCACAGCTCTGCCTCCTTCTCTGACCGGGGCTGCCCTGAGGTTGAGCGACCCCTGAAGAGAGTGTCAGGAGGTGTCCCTAGGCACACCCCAGCACCCTCCAGCTTGCACACTGTGAGTGCGTGTCTGGTGGTGGGCACATTTGGAAGCCAAAGAGCGATGTTTGCATGAGCCTCGGCTTTGGAGACCCGGGTTCAAACCCCACATCTGCTAACTTCTGGCTGTGACCTCACTGAGGCCAGGGGTGGAGTGGAGGGAGGAACAGCTTCCACGAAGCCATGATGCTGCTTTCGGCTCTGGCTGCGGGGCCGAAGGGGGTGCTTTTTTCCCACAAGGATGCCTTCGTTCAGTAGAGCCATGCGTCCCCCCCCCCCCAGGCCGCACCTGTTCTAGTCTGTTAGCCCAGGGGGGCCGTGTTAAAATCCCCCCCAAACAGCAGCACAGGCTGTGGTGGCCGTGTGCGGAGGACAAATGAGACTGGCCACGTGAAACACTTGCTCAGCGCCTGGTCTGTGGTGAACGCCATGGGGGCCGAGCTCTCTGGCGAGGTCTTCTGTTGGTTGGCGGTGAGGGTCAGAGTCATCTCTGGGCCTGAAGACTGTGTGGGGGACACTTTGGCTTCTTTGCTTTACCTCTTTACTTGTGCGGTGGCCATTTGTTCTGAGAGCCAGTGTGTGTGTGTGCGTGTGTGTCAGAGAGAGAGAGAGTAGGAGGGGAGAGGGGAAGAGAGAGAGTGTGGGTGTCTGTGTGTGTGTGAGAGAGAGAGAGAGAAAGGGGGAGGGGAAGGAAAGAGGGAGAGAGAGTAGTGGGGAGAGGGGGAGAGAAAGTGAGTGTGTGTGTGAGAGAGTAGGGGTGAAAGGAGAGAGGGTAAGAGGGGGAGAGAGAGAGTAGGAGGGGGAGAAAGAGCAGGAGAGGGAGAGAGAGTAGAGGGGAGGGGGAAGAGAGAGAGAGAGAGAAGGAGAGGGAGGGAGAGACAGGGAGAGATACCGAGAGAGAGGAAGAGAGGGAGAGGAAGGGAGGGTAGGAAGGAGAGAGAGAGAGAGAGAGAGAGAGAGAGGAGAGGCACTGGTAAAAGAAGACAGGGGTGGGGTTGGGAGCGGGGACGGGGGATGACAGGGTGACTGGTCATTTTCCCTCAAGCTGGGCCCTCTCAGTCATCTGTCAGGAACATCACTGGGGTTTCCACTGCCCTTTCTGGGAATGTCCCTTCATCTCTCTGTGCACAAGGCATTCTGGGCCACGTGTCGGGACAGCACACGGGGGAAGCTCTTGCCATCTGCCCTGCCCCTCCCACAGCAAGTCCTAGGAGGGTACGTGGCCTGGGACAGAACCCATCCTTGCCCCTAAGCAGGCCATGGCTTGTCACTGGGCAGTGAAATGTCTCCTGTTCAGAGCCTACAACACTGTGAACCCCATGAGGGCCTGGACTATGGTTTCTTTACAGTCAGACATCCTCAGCTCCTGGCACGTAATACCTGCTCAATAAATACCAGTCTCACAAGTGTGTTTCAATATCAGGATCCGCCCCTCCACAGCTATGGCTTCTGGCGTTGTGCGTGGCGTGACAAAAATTAAGACCAAGATCACTTGGCTGGCAGAATGTTCTGGAGGTTTTACGGACAGGTAGTGAATTCCACAGGATGAAGGTCAGCGAAGTCTTGGGTCCAGCCTGACTCCGAGAGAAAGATTCCCTCGCAGCCTTTATAAGCCCTAAAGGGACAATAACTTCCGTGTCTCCTTCTACCAATTTCACCTCCATTTCCATGTGACACCCGGGCCTTGGCAAGAGAGGAGATTTGTGGCCGTGACTTTTGCTGTTCGTCCTGGAGGCTCTCCGCCCAACCTTTAATCTTCCGCACGGGCCATCAGCCGACCTCTCGGTGCCCTCCGCCAGACTTGAAAAATCCCGGAATTCTAGGCTGCCTACCAGACGGACGGGAAGAGACATTTCCACCTTTTCCACCCGAACACTTGTTGACAGGTGGCCGTGATCAGACCCGGATGCCTCTGGGTTTTAACAGAGGTGTGCGTTCTGGCCAATTTAGTCAGGAAGAAAAAGAAGAAAGGGAAAGCCATTATGTACGTCTGATCGGTTAGAACCACTCTGGCTTTCCCCGCGAAGCGCATGGGGGAGGGAGCCAAGTTTCAAAGCGTCTGCCCACGCGTGGGTCGCTGCTAATTTCATTTTGATATTAGACCATTGTATGACGAATAATTACATACCTGCGCGCAGCGAAAGAAGGATGGAAGGAAGGTGCGTGCCGGGAGGCATGGAGCGGATGGGTCAAAAGCGGGGGTTTGGCTCTTCTGCTTAACAGCCGGGGGGGGGGGGCGTGGATAGGTTACTTAGCAACCCCGTGCCTCAGTTTCCTCACCCGTAAGACAAGAATGGCACTTACTTTACAGGGTATTTGTGAGTGTGAAATGAGATTACGCACACGCGAAGTCTGTGGTCAGGCAAAATGTTGGCCATTACCATGTCGTTGCCTTTAGGTATCTGCATGCGAGTGCACGTGTGGGTTGTCCCGGAAACCCCTGTACGTGTCCACGTGATGGGCACTGAGGACGTGCGTGTCGGATGGGCACCTGCGCATGTTGGACCGCGCACGAAAGACAACGCGTTAGGAGAAAAAAGCTTGGCTGGGGAATTCAGCTCTGTGAGTTCTGTTTCTATTTCTACCATATATGTATTATGTATGATGTCGAACTGGCCGTTTACCTGTTTCTTCGTCTGTAAAGTGATAAAGACGATGGTGATAATCACGGCACATGTTTAACCAGCGCTTCCTCTGTGCGAGGATGGTAAACCCGGTCCTGGCTACCCCACAGGGTTGGCATTAGATTCCGATTCAGAAGTGCGTTACCAACCAACATGATCTGGGCTCCTAGGATGGAAGTCGTTGTGGATGTGCATACGTGAGTGTGCGTGCACAGCCCAGTGTCTTTCTCGGTTTCCAGGCTGGGCTGCATGAACACGCACCTGTGTACCGACCACCCCACCCGCCTGAGTGCACACCCAGCCCACCCACGTGGCCATGCCCGTGTTTCCACACATGTGCTCATGCGTGTACAACCAAGTCAATGCATACTCACCCACCCACGTACCGCCCCCCCCCCCCCGGGTGCAGGTAGATGTACACACACGCGCATTCTGGCATTGCCCTGTGCACGCGCACCTGCCCACTAGCACGAGCACATCCCCCCAAAGACGGCTGAACAACGTGCTATTCCCCAGACAGCCATTTGTAACTGACCGGTGTGTTAATTTCTAAGGGTGTCATAACAAAGTACCACAGACAGGTCTTCTCTCACCGCTCTAGGGGCTGGAAGTCTGAGATCAGAGGGCCAGCAGGATTGGCTTCTTCTGAGGCTGCTCTCCTTGGTTTATGGGTGACCGTCTGCTCCCTGTGGCTTCCTGGTCCACCTCTGTGTGTGTCTGTGTCCTAATCTTTTCTTCTAAGGACACTAGTCATACTGGATGAGGGCCCACCCTAAAGACCTCATTTTACCTTAATTACCTCTCATTTATTAATTTTTTGATGTTTTATTTTTGAGAGAGAGAGAGAGAGAGAGAAAGAGCGTGAGTGGGGGAGGGAGAGGGGCAGAGAGAGAGGGAGACACAGAATGTGAAGCAGGCTCCAGGCTCTGAGCTGTCAGCACAGACCCCGGGGCGGGGCTTGAACTCACGGACCTCGAGATCATGACCTGAGCCACCCAGGCACCCCCTTAATTACCTCTTCAAAGATCCCATCTCCAAACGCAGTCATAGTCTGAAGGTACTGGGGGCTAGGACTTCAGTATGTGAATTCTGGGGGGACACAGTTCAGCCCATAACACTGGGGGAGAGAAATTCTCTAGCACAGTTTTCTCTGTACAGAACACCTTGACTTTGGCCTTGCTTCAATGTCCTCGTCTGTAAAATGGGGATAATAACTGTACCCACCTCGTAGAGTTGTTTTGAAAATTAAATCAATTAATCTATGGAGGTGCTTAGGGTGATGCCTGCCTGGCACACAGTATGCGCTCAATAAACATTAGCTGTTTTTATGATCATTTATTATGATAAACAGTTTTGTATTTGTTGCATCACAGGTGACACTGCACCTGTAACGAATGGTAGCAAGGTCCACACCTCTGAGGTGGGCTTCCTGCTTAGCATCCCTGGGCTTAGAAAACTGTATCCCTGAGATCTGACCTTGAACCCCAGAGCTCCTAGACTGTCTGTGTCCTTTGCTGAACAGGAATTCTCACTGGAACGCCCTGACAAGCACATCAGGGTTTGTTTGTTTGTTTGTTTGTCTTTTCGTTTGCACACCTCCAGTGATGGGGAGCTCATTTCCTCCCAGAGCAACATTGATAGAAAGTTCTTTCTGGCTACTGCCCTGAGCAGCGACATGTCATTCTGTCCATGATTCCTCCTTCTGCCCTCTGCAGCTATGCAGCAAGCCTTGTCCCATTTCTAAATGGATTCCCTTGAACTGTGGCCTCCAATATTGCTTCTGACGCATGAGTTGTGGCCCAGTGAAGTCCTCAGCCTCTACAAGTGAGGCAGACTTTTAAAGAAAATGTTAATAGTCTTATTATTTTTCTTGACTTAAAAATGTAATACATGGTCCCTAAGAAAATTCAGACAATACAGGAAAATAGGAGGAAGAAAGTAAAACCACCTATCACCCCAGCAACGAGAGATAACCAGTGTTAACATTCTTTAATTTAATTTTTGAATAGGCAATACATTCACAGGGTTCAAAATTAAAAATCATAAAAGGGTATTATTCAGGGGAAAATTTCCCTCCCACACCTCTGTCTGGTAGCCTTAGTTTTCCTCCCCACAGACTAAAAAAGTTATTAATTTCTTATGGATATTTCCAGAGATATATTAAGATATATGAGGCTATTTTAAGATCTTTTAAGATACTGTTGGGCTATTTTAAAGGGTCTTTTTTTTTTTTTTCAACATTTATTTATTTTTGGGACAGAGAGAGACACAGCATGAACGGGGGAGGGGCAGAGAGAGAGGGAGACACAGAATCGGAAACAGGCTCCAGGCTCTGAGCCATCAGCCCAGAGCCTGATGCGGGGCTCGAACTCCCGGACCGCGAGATCGTGACCTGGCTGAAGTCGGACGCTTAACCGACTGCGCCACCCAGGCGCCCCTTAAAGGGTCTTTTAAGCCATGTGAGGACACACACACACACACACACACACACACACACACGTTTTCCTCCCCACCCCCCATTTTTGTTCACTGCTTTGTTTGCTAAACAGCATGTGGAACTCTCTGTCTGTTGGTTTTCAAAGATCGGATCTTTCAACACTTCCTGTTACACTTTGTCTTCTTGGTCTGAAGGCACTGTTCTGGACTTTCAGGGTCATTTGACATTCTTCTGTCGGCCCTTCCAGCTTTCTGACATCTTGTCATTTTCAGGTGTGTTTGCGGTGACCCTCTCCAATGACACGGCCCCACCCCATTTAGTCAACGCTCAGCACAGCTTCCATCAACGTAGGACAGTATTTCGCCCAGCCCACATTTTACAGAAACCAGTGTGGCTCTCTTAGGAGAGCCTCACCTGTGGTTCTCAAGTATCCCCACTGCTCTTTGACTCGTCGTTCCAGAAACGCCATTCAGTGTGGACGTTAGCAGGATGTAACTTTTTCAAGTGAACCATGGTTGGCTCCTGGCCACTTCTCTTTTCTTCCTGAAGAGCTAACAAATGGGGCGCCTGGGTGGCGCAGTCGGTTAAGCGTCCGACTTCAGCCAGGTCACGATCTCGCGGTCCGTGAGTTCGAGCCCCGCGTCGGGCTCTGGGCTGATGGCTCAGAGCCTGGAGCCTGTTTCCGATTCTGTGTCTCCCTCTCTCTCTGCCCCTCCCCCGTTCATGCGCTGTCTCTCTCTGTCCCCAAAATAAATAAACGTTGAAAAAAAAAATTAAAAAAAAAAAAAGAGCTAACAAATGAGCACAGAACGGCTAACACAGTGAGGACTCTCCCCCTGCCAGGCATGGTTACCTCACGTACCTTATGTCATTTATTCCTCCAAAGACCCTTACAAGAAAGGGAACGTTACTACCCCTATTAAAAATTTTTTTTGGGGGGGGGTTGCAGAAAGGTGATTTTATTAAAGCATGGGGACAGGACCTGTGGGCAGAAAGAGCTGCCTTTTTTTTTTAATGTTTGTTTATTTTTGACAAAGAGACTGAGTACGAGTGGGGGAAGGAGGGCAGAGAGCGGGTGGAGGGGCAGAGAGAAAGGGAGAGGGGCAGAGAGAGGGGGGAGGGGCAGAGAGGCAGAGAGGCAGGGAGACACAGAATCTGAAACAGGCTCCAGGCTCTGAGCTGTCAGCACAGAGCCGGGCGGAGGGCTCGAACCTACAAACCGTGAGATCATGACATGAACTGAAGTCGGACACTTAACTGAGCCACCCAGGTGCCCTGTTACCACCCTGTTTAAAGGTTAGGAACCAGTCTCAGAGAGGTGAAGTAACTTGCCTGAGGCCACACAGCTTGTAGGAGGCCACCCTCTGGCTTCCCCAGCTCTGCCGCTAGGTGTTGTCTCTGTCATCCCATCAGTTGGCAAATGTGTTGCAGAGCTTTGTCAGGCATCTGCACTGAGTTGCTGCCCCCGGATTGCCACCATCCTGATGGGCCCCCTGGGCACGGTGGTCCAGGCTTCTTCATGGGGTCTCCTCTCCGCGGAGGGGCCTTCCCTCATTGGCTGACCCCTGCTCTGCCGTTGTGGGTGTCCTGCGTGCAGTTTGGTGGACAGGGCTTTCGTTCGCAGGAACTGTGGCAGCAGGTGTGAGCCTGCCATCCCCCGGGACCAGCAGAAGGGCACGGTGCAGGGAAGGGTAACGATCAAGACCACCGCATTTCGGCCAGGTTCCACTCCTCGCTCCTGTGTGACTTTGGACAAGTTACTTAACCTCTCTGGACCCCAGTCTCCTCCACAGCTGGGGAGAATAGCTGAGATGATGTGTGGAAAATGCTCAGTGGCAAGGAGGCAGCCAGGAGATCCCCCATCGTTGTTATGGTGGTCATCCCAATCTTATTTGTCAGACCTGGGCCTCCCTTTTACTCCCCAGTTTCCTCAGTTAGCCCTTCTTCAATGGTGCAGTACAGGTCCTAGCCGGGCAGGGTGGGGCTGGAGACGTGAATAATCTTGGTCCCGACCTTGAGGTTTCCTGTGTGTGGATAGAGCAGCCGGGCCTGGGCGGGGAAGCCTGGGATTGGCTCTGTCTGTCCTTTCCCTACTCTGCCCGTCCCTTCCCCACCAGCCTCTGAGGAAATGTCCACTCCCTGGTCTCTTCTGAGGGAAGGACATTCCAGACACCCCCTCCCTCACCTCATGACTGCTCGGTCTTTCTGGGCTGTGGCTTTCTCTGATGGAGATGTTCTGGCCTTGTGCCCTGTCTCCCTTCCTGGATAAGGGTCTCTCCTGGGAAGGGACGATGTGTCCTCAGATTGGACTTCCCACGGCCCTGGCTATGTGTCTCCCTTCAGACTGGGGCCTCCAGTGATGCTTGTGTCTTTCCACCAAGGCCCTCCAGAACAGGGGTGAGGCTGCCCCCCCTGATTGCTCTCCTGTCCATCTCAGAATGGGGGTACCCAAAGAAAGAGTCTGTGTTTCCCCAGGTCGGGGCCCCCAGGGCCCTCCAGGGACATGAATTAGGTCTTCCCCCTCAGGAAACTCCTTGGGGGTGAGAAATTTCTCCTGTCACACTTGGAGATGGTCAAAGATAGAGGCCGTATCCTCCCCCTCAGTTTGGGGCTTTCCAGGGACAAGGGTTGTGACTTCCTGCTCAGATCTGGGCTCCCTGGGGTCAACTTGTGTCTCCTCCCTCACGCTTGGGCTTTTCTGGAATAGGCCTATTTATCCCTTCAGACTGGGGCTCTCAGGCTGGGCATTTGTAGCCTGCTCCGCCCCCCCCCCCCCCTCCATGCCCTGGCCAGGAGTTCGGTGCCAGGCAAGTAATTGAATTCCTGTACGTTAACAAGTCAATCATGGAGTCTTAATGAGTCCTGAGTAATCTCAGACATGCGTGTTAATTAAATAGCTGTCCTGGTTCTAATCCGCTGGAAGTTAATCATTGGGGAATTAGGAGGTGTCAGCTGGGGAACTTCATTAAGGTGGTGAGGGTGGGGTCTAGCCGGGGGAGGGAGGGAGCCAGGGGTGGAGTCAGGGAGGTGGGGGCACGACCTGTCCCGGGGGGCTCCTCAGAGGGTGGGGGTGGAGGGGCACGTGGCAGCAGGGGTCCCAACCACCTCTGGGCATCGGGGTCGGGAGCATCCCCACCCTCAGTCTTCCCCAGCCCCTTGTGCCTGGGAGCCCCTCAGCTCCCAGCCCGGTTCAGCGCAGCCCCTGCCCTGCCTTGGTCTCCAGTCCAGGAAAGCTCAGGAAGAGGTACAACATACAGAAAGTGCCGGGCACACAGTGGGGGTGAGCACAGGCGCGCTCTGCAGATACACGTTCTCTCCATCCTTCTGGTGTTTGCCCACTCACTCCCTCACCCTGCCTTCACCCCCCTCCACCCTCTTCTGTACCTGGGAGGCAGAACCTCTAGGGAGGTTCCGGCAAGGCCAGATCTAAAGAGATTTGTAACTGCCACTTTTGTTGCTTATAACACGCCCTCTTGGAAGCCAGGTGCTGTGTAAGAGGTCTGACTACCCCGAGGCCACCACGTTGTGAGGAAGCCCAAGCCAGGCGCACAGAACCGCGTTGGGGCACCAGACAGGTGAGCGAGACGTTGGGCTTTCCAGCCTGAGCCACTTGTCAGCTGGATGCAGCCAGCATGTGACCTCGGCTGAACGCATACGGGGCAGAAAAACCACCTAGGTGACTCCTGTCTGAATTCCCAGCCCACCGAGTTACAGACGTGATAGATGGTTGTTGTCTTAAACCATGACCTTTTGGGGTAGTTTGCAACGTGGCAAAACCGAAATGGTCACCAAATGTGTTAGTTTCTTAGGTCTGTCCTTACAAATGACCGCAAGCTTGGCGGCTGAAAACCACAGAAATTTATTCTCTCGTGATTCCGGAGGCCAGAAGTCCAAAATCAAGGCGTTGGCCGGATCGGTGCCCTCTGGAGGCTCCGAGGGAGAGTCCGTTCTGCACCCCTTATTTGTGCCTTGCGGCTGCCAGCAACCCCCCGGTGCTCCTTGGTTTGGGCTCACACGGCTTCAAGCGTCACTCCATCTCTACGTGCTGCCTTCTCTCCGTGAGTCTGTTTTCTCTTTTCTGTTCCTTCTGAGGGTAGTTGTTATTGGGGTTTAGGGCCCACCTCATCCAAGATGATCGTCTCTTGAGATCCTCACCTTAATTAAGGTAATTAAGACCCTTATTTTAAGTGAGGTCACATGCTGAGGGTCTAGGTGGACATACTTTTGGGGGCTACAATTCAGCCCCCTACACTGGATAGCGTGGCCCACTGGGACTTCCACGAGGCCCATGCTGGTGGTCCCATCTGGGACATGCCAGCTGTAGCCAACAGTGATTCTCAGACCACTGCCAGCCTGCATTGTTGTCCTTGACATTTCTCTTTCTTTTTTCTTTTTAGAAGAGGCTTTACGTTTATTTATTTATTTTTGAGAGAGAGGGACAAGAGAATCCCGAGCAGGCTCTGTGCTGACAGCACACAGCCCGGTGCGGGGCTCGAACCCACAAACTTGCGGGGTCACGACCCGAGCTGAAACCAAGAGTCAGAGGCTCAACCAACCGAACCACCCAGGTGCCCCTGTTCTTGGCATTTTTCTTCTCTCCCTTGGAGAGTGAGTCAGGGTGCCTTCTCTGGCTGTATCCACGCCATGGCCACACATGCTGACCCGAGCATAGGGCACTTCATTACACAGGTAGTCACCAACGGTCCCCTTTCCCCACCGCCCACCTCTCCTTTGTGTTCCCATAGGACAGCATGAGGTTTTGTGGGAAGAGCTGTCTGCAACTCATATACCTGGAGATGGTGGCCTTCCCTGATGGCTGGGTTGTTCCAGAACAGCAAATGGGGGTCGTGGGATGAGATATAATCGCGACTTCTCTGAGTCCCCACGGTCCAGCTCTTTGAAATCCGCCCCGGAGTCTGCTTGAGTTTTGCAGGATTAACCTCTCTCTCTTCCGGGCTCTCGCAGGGCTCTGGGGGAGCACCTATTACTGCTTATTTATTCTCTGCTCTTCTCCCATCAACTCTGAAGTCCTACCCCAGCCCTGAGCTGGGAGGCGACAGCTGGCTCGCTTCAGCTGGGAATTTCTTTTGCTGACTTCTGGTGTCTAGATGTTGGGAGGGACCCTTCCTTACTCCCAGCCAGATGGCAGAAGTGGCTATTTTGCTGGACCAGCTCACTATCTCAGAAACTTCTAAAGCTGAGCCCTCATTCTGTAGGGCTTCCCCCACTGGGTCTGGTCTTGACCGTATCTTTGTTTGGATTCGGTTTGTCCTGGTTGGTGGCCTCCGGGGCCATCAGCACTGTCTCCGGGTCCCGATCGCAGTCTGAGGTCTCCTTTCCCAAAGCCCTGGCATGCTCTGGATCTGTGTGAGGTCTGGGTCTACGTGAGGCGACAAATGTCTGAGGGGCTTTAGTGATGCCGATGGAGCTGAGGACCGTAAGCCTCTGGCCCCCGGTTTCTCGTGTCTTCCATCCCCCTCCCCCTCGCCACGTTTGCTCCGCCCTGTCTGCCCGCCTGTAGATCAGTGATAGGACAGCTGCCAGCCAGACACGTGGAGTGGCTTTTACTCTGACGTGGACAATGGACATGCGGGCCCAGAGCACGGCCGCCTTCCTGGGCCTGGTGGGGGCGACAGCCCCTTTGTCTGCTCCTCCCTGTTCCTGCCCCTCGCTCACCAGGGGAGTCCTTTACCAGGTGCATCCCTCTGGGTGGCCAGCTCAGCCCAGAGCGGCTCCCCAGTGAACTTACCTGCTGCCGAGGGGCAAGGAGATTCAGTCCTCTGATCTTTGTAGAAGAAATCTGCCTTTCAAGAGGCAGTCTAGGACAATGATAAAAGCCCAGACTTATCAGTGCCCGAAAAGCTGTGTTATTTGTTGCTTGTCCCCTTCAGATAATATAAACTCCCGGAGGGAAGGGTCTTTGTTTTGCTCACCTCTGCATCCTGGAAGGGTGTCTGTTGCCTGGCTGTTAAGGGAAGGAATGAATAGCGTCTTATTTAAGCTTCACAATCACCCTTGAAAGTAGCCACTCTTTTTTTTTTTTTTTTTTAAGGTTTGTTCCCTTTTGAGAGAGTGCAAGTAGGGGAGCGGCAGAGGGAGAGGGGAACAGAGGATCCGAAGTAGGCTCTGCCCTGACAGCAGCAAGCCTGACGTGGGGCTCGAACTTATGAACTGTGAGATCATGACCGGGGCTGAATTCGGACGCTCAACTGACTGAGCCACCCAGGCACTCCTGGAAGTGGTTACGCTTAATGAACCCCATGTAGAAATAGGGAGACAGAGGCACAGGGATAGTAAGTAACTTGCTCATCAAGGTCACAGAAATGGTAAGTGGCTTAGCTGGTTCACAGACGCAGTAGTCTCACTCCAGAACCCTCGTTTTTACCACTTTTTTCCCCCAGTTTCCTGTTTATACCTGACACAAGGGGGTGGGCTGGCCTCCTGCTGCTCTCTGCTGATAGGTCAGGGGCTGGCTGAGTGGCTACAAAGGGCAGAGTTTCTCATGGACGCCACTCCTGTGCCTCCCATGGACTTTGCAGGAAGAACCCACCTGGCTTCCAGCCTTCCTGGGGTCCACACGGCTCCAGGCGAGGAGCCCAGGATAAGTAAGCACTGGGGGTGGGTTGCCCTGCAGGTAAGAGAGGAGCTGTCACCAGCCCACTGCTCAACTCACTTGCCTGGCCTATCCCCTTGTCTTCATTATCCTGAGACATAATTCTTTCCTAAGAAAAGCCACACCTAGTGCAAATCATAGGATTCAATTCAGATTTCTCTGTTTATTTATTAAAAAAATTTTTTTTAATGTTTACTTATTTTTGAGAAAGAGAGAGAGCGTGAGCAGGGCAGGGGCAGAGAGAGACGGAGACACGGAATCCGGAGCAGGCTCCAGGCTCCGAGCTGTCAGCACAGAGCCTGACGCGGGGCTCGAACTCACAAACCGTGAGATCATGACCTGAGCCGAAGTTGGAGGCTTAACCGACTGAGCCACCCAGGTGCTCCAGATTTCTCTCTTTTTAAAAAAGTTTTTTGTTTAGAGAGAGAGAGAGAGAGAGAAAGAGAGAGAGAGAATTGGGAAGGGGCAGAGAGGGAGGGAGAAAGAGAGAATCCCAAGCAGGCTCCACGCCACAGTGCAGAGCCTGATGCGGGGCTCGATCTCATGACCCTGAGATCGTGACCTGAGCCAAGATCAAGAATCAGACACTTAACCGACTGAACCACCCAGTTGCTTCCAATTTAGATTTCTCTTGCCAAAGGAAAGCCTTGTGACTTTTACCCCTTCCTACCTGTTTTTTTAATTTTTATTTTTATTTTTTATTTTTGGGACAGAGAGAGACAGAGCATGAACGGGGGAGGGGCAGAGAGAGAGGGAGACACAGAATCGGAAACAGGCTCCAGGCTCCGAGCCATCAGCCCAGAGCCTGACGCGGGGCTTGAACTCACAGACCGCGAGATCGTGACCTGGCTGAAGTTGGACGCTTAACCGACTGCGCCACCCAGGCGCCCCTACCCCTTCCTACCTGTAGCTGACTTGACTAGTGTTTATGCAAATCGGGTTTGGACACACGGAAGACCACAGTTTCCAGCCTCCGTGCAGAGTGACATTTCTAGCCGATGCAGTGAGTGCAGGTAGCATGTGTCACTTCTGAGCTGAGGCATTTCAGAACCTGGGTGCTCACTCTTCTAATTCTGGGGTGACCCTGGAGGTCCTGTATTTCAGCTGGTGTAACTACAAGATGGCCGGGTCTCTCTCTGCCAGCCTGGGTCCCTGAAGTTCACCGTGCGAGGCAGAGACCCTTGTTTTGCTGACCCAGGTTGAGCCTGCAGTGTGGCCTGAAATAAGTCTTTGTTGTCTTACACCACTGTGATTTGGGGTTAATTTGTTACTGCAGCTTGGTCTAGCCTTTCCTGACTAATGCGCCGTTTCGGACCTATTTTGTATACCTTCAGAAATGGTGGCTCATAGCTCATTCTCTGCCCATGGGAGCGTGAATCGGTACAGCCTTTCTGGGAGACAATTTGGTAGTACACGTATATGAAAAGCCCTAAATAAATGTATTGTCTTTGACTCAGAAATTTTACTTCTAGGAATTTATCCTAAGGAAATAATTGGACAAGTTCAGAAAGTGGCGTGGATGAGAAGGATATTCATCACATAAAATGGTGAGAATTGGATCAGACTAAATATCCCACAACAGCAAATTGGTTAAATAAATTTTGATTCAGCTCTACAATAGAATACTATAGCTGCTGCCCGTGGCACAGATTTATTGGCACAGAAAGAGAGAGCCCCAGTCTATTATAGTGCAGTGTATGCATAATGTGAGCCCATCTTTGTAGAAAAAAAAATATATATATATATATGTGCATGAAGAAAGTCTCCATGATAGTCAGCAAAAACTTAATGGAAATTTCTGGGCGTGGAATCCCAGGTGGTTTTATCTTTATTGTTTTTATTTTGCCTCTCTCTCTTTGAATTTTTTCCTCAGTGATTTTGTATCGTGGGTACAATTAAAAATGAGAGGGGAGGAAAAAACGACTATGTGCTGTTGGACACTTTAGCCTCTAAGGGTCACGATTTCCTTATCTGTGAAACAGGCGCGACCATACTCACTTCGCTGGATTTGGGGAAGTTTCCGTGAGATCACGTGTTACGAAGCATCTGGCACCTGCTAGGTGTTCAAAATCCATAGCCGTTGTTCTCGGTTATCAGTGAACTAAGGAATCTTAGAGGTTGGTTTGTTTATTAATTAACCCTCCCATCTATTTATTAATGCAATAAGTGTGGTCTGGAACATACTGTGTGCATGGCTGCGTGCTGGATGAAGACAGTAGGGATGATGAGAATAGCGAACCCTTCTATGTGGTGCCGGGCACTATTGTAAGTACTTGGAGTTTATTCACTGTTTAAATCTACACCATAACTCTGTGAAGGGACACCGTTCTTAGCCGTTTTATAGATTCTGAAACCGAGGCACAGAAAAGTCAAGTGACCTGCCTCACGCCACAGGCCTAGGAAGAGGCAGAGCTGGGCTCCAGAGTCATTGCTCAGCCTCCAGATTACATGCCTGAGGGACACAGGGAGTCCCCTGTGGGTTCCACCCTGCTCCCCAACTGGGAGCGCAGGGGCGAGGTGGGAGGTGCCTGCTGGGGGAGGAGCAGATCTCTCAGGGCTAATCCAGACACTAGAGGGTGGTTAGCAGGGTTAGGGGATTCCTATTATTTTGAAGCCCCTGGCCGAGCTGGGGCTCTCTGAACCCAGGCTCCCAGGAGACCCAGACTGAGGGCGACACCAGTCTCCTGGTGAGCAAACAAGGCTCCCCACGGGCTGGATACTGGGCAAAGCACATTCACGCAGTATCTCATTTAATCCTCATGTCAACTCTGAAGGAGGTGCTGTTTTGTAGAAGTGTATGCATAACGTGAGCCCATCCGAAGCTCGGCCAGGTGGAGGGACCTGCCCAGGGCCTCACGGCTAGCAAGTGAGGAGACCAGCTTCACACTAGGGTCCTGAGCTACTGTCTTAACCGCTTTGCTTAATATCCCCTTGTGTGGGGCTCCCCTGTCTCCTCTCCACCCGCAGTGGGGGTCCTGGGGACCCACAGGGGAGCTGGGAGACTTCCTCTATCAGGCACACCATTTGAAGATAATTGCTACTCCTCAGCTGCCATGGTTTTGCTGGGCCAAGGGACAACATCGTCACATCAGGGCAGAAGCAGGGGAGAGCTGGCAACGCCCAGGGCCAAATAGGCACACAGAAGGGAGTAAGCTAGGGGAGGAAACTGGGAGGCTGGGGTAATCCCCCTCTACCCCCTTCATTTTACGGCTGAGGAAATGGGGACGGGGGGTACCTGTCCAGGGTCCTGCATGGGTACTTGAGCCCAGGCTTTCCTAAAGTAGGATCTACCGTTCCACCGCAGGGGGAATGAACTGAGGCTGTGGGTGAGGTGGGGGACCGTGGCCCCTCGGCCGTGACTGGAGGTCTGGGACTCCTCTGGGGAAGGAGAACCATCTAACATTCCTAGGAATCTCAAGCCCCAGGTGATCACTCCAGCCCTACAAGTGGGGGCTTTGTAAAAAAAAAACAAATCCCCTGACAGGTGCTCTGTGTGTGTCTGTCTTCCCCGCTTCACAGCAGGATCTCTGAAAGGCAGCGCCAGCGCGTGTCCTCACCGTCACCACGTCCTCCCTCCCCTCTCCTCTCGAACCCACCCAGTCTGTCCTTGTCTCCCACCAGCCTAGTGAAACAGCCCTTGTCAAGGTCCCTGGGGCCCTTACAGTGGCGATTCAGCAGTCACTTCTCAGGCCTCAGTGGCCCATTCTGTCTTCTCCTTGAAAGAAACAC
Source organism: Felis catus (assembly GCF_018350175.1). Lineage (NCBI taxonomy): Eukaryota > Metazoa > Chordata > Mammalia > Carnivora > Felidae > Felis > Felis catus. Next base: position 28,072,211 of record NC_058375.1, read on the forward strand.
TCTCTGCATTTGGCTTCTGCCCCCAGGCACGGCACACCCAGGCTCTCCTTCCACCTCCCTGGCCCCCTGCTCTTCCCAATCTCCGGCCATTAGGAAGACGAAAGTCAGATTCTTCTATTTGGGGGGATTAGGTACATGTTTTCTTGGGTGTAGGAGGCTGGACCAAGTGATGGTTCATCCATATAGATACTCACTGAACAAACAAACAAAAATTAATTCCATCTTAAAAAGAACACCTTGACAGCCGCTGCCCTCAACCGCCAGGAGTCCTTCCCTCCCATGATGTTATGCTGTTGGCAGCTTTGGAGAGGGAGGAGGAAGCCAAAACCCAAGAAGCCTCTAGGAAGCCACAGGAAGCCTCTAGAAGCCAGAAAAGACAGGGAAACATCTTTTCCCCTCAGAGCCTCCAGGAAAAATGCAATCCCGCTGTCACCTTGATTTTAGCCTAGTGAATTGAAACCCCTTTGGACTTCTGCCCTTCACGACTCTACGATAGTAAGTTTGCATTGTATTAAGCCACTCAGATTGTGGTAATTTGTTATAGCAGCCGTGGGACATTAATAATTTCTGTTGATATGATGAATTACACTGGTTTATTTTTGAATGTTAAACCAACTTTGTATTCCCGGGATAACCCTCACTTGGTCATTATATATAATCCATTTTATATATTGTCAGATTCAAGTTGCTACAATTTTGTTTAGCATTTTACTTCTATGTTCATGAGGGATATTGGTTTGTAGTTTTCTTATAATGTCTTTGGCTTTGTTATCAGAGTAATGCTGGCCTCACAGAATGAGTTGGAAAATATTCTTTCCTCTTTAATTTTCTGGAAGAGTTTTTGTTGAATTGGCATTATGGCTTCCTTAAATGTCTGCTAGAATTCTCCACTGAAATCATCTGGTCCTGTAGCGTTTTTTTTTGTTGTTGTTGTTGGAAGGTTTTTATATACAAATTCAATTTATTTAATGGATACAGGCTATTTAGGTTGTGTTTCTTTTTGAGTGAACTTTGATCGTTTATGTCTCAAAGAATTTGCCTATTTCATCTAAGTTGTCAAATTTATTTTAAGAAAGCTGTTCATAATGTTCCCTTATTCCTTTTAATATTTGTGAAATATTATGGTGTCATCTCTCTCATTCCTGATACTGATAATTTGCATTTTCTCTCTTTTTTCCTTACTTGTCTATCTAGAGGTTTATCAATTTTACTGATTTCTTCAAAGAACCATGTTTTGACTTCAATGGCTTTCTCTATTATTTTTCTGTTTTCTGTTTCATTGATTTCTGCTCTAATTTTTTAGTATTTCTTTTCTTCTGTTTACTTTGGGCTTAATTTGCTTTTCCCACCCTAATTTCTTTTCTTCTTTTTCAAATTGAGGTATAATTGATGTATAACGTTATGTTAGTTTCAGGTATACAATAATATGATTAGTTATTTATATATATTGCAAAATGATTACCACAGTAAGTCTAGTTAACATCAGTCACCACAAATTGTTGTAAATTTATTCTTGGGATGAGAGCTTTTAAGATTCACTCTTAGCAGCCTTCAAATATACAGTATTAGTAATATAACCAGGCTGTACATTACATCTCCAGGATTAATTTGTTTTATAGCTATAAGTTTATATCTTTTGTCCCCTATCACCCCATCCCCTTCCCCAGTTTCTTTAGGTGGAAGTTGAGGTCAGTGATTTGGGACCTTTTTTTCTTTAAAAATTTTTTTTTTTAACATTTATTTATTTATTTTTTTTGAGAGAGAGACAGAGATAGTGCGAGTGGGGAAGTGGCAGAGAGAGAGGGAGACACGGAATCCAAAGCAGGCTTCCTGATAGCTGATAGCTATCTGTTCTGATAGCTCAGAGCCTGACCTGAGGCTCGAACTCACGAACCGTGAGATCATGTCCGGAGCTGAAGTCGGACACTTAACCAACTGAGCCACCCAGGGGCCCCAAGACCTTTCTTCTTTTTTAATATTGGTATTTAGTGCTATATATTCCCTCCTAAGTATTGTCACAGAAGCATACCATGAATTTTGTGTTTTTATTTTGTGTTGTGTTTTCCTTTTCATCCGGTTCAAAATACTTTGTAATTTCCCTTTTGATTTCTTCTTTGAACCATGGGTTAGTAAGTATGTTTTTTGTTTGTTTTTGTTTTTAGCTTCCAAGTATTTGGTGATTTTCCTCATATCTCTCTGTTATAGATTTCTAATTTAGTTCCATTGTGGTCAGAGACCATTCTTTGTATGACTTGAATCTTTTAAAATTTATTCAGAGTTGATTTATGGCTCTATCTTTTAAAATATTCCATGAGTACTTAAAAATCATGTATATTCTGATGTTGAGGAGAGTGTTCTATAAATGTCAACTAGGTCAAGTTGTTTTAGAGTGTTGTTCAAATCTTCTATATCATAAATGCTTTCTGTCTACTTGTTCTATCAACTTTTGAGGGAAGAGGTCTTCAACAATAATTGTGGATTTGTCTATTAATCCTTACCATTATGTTTGTGCATCCCGTATTTTGAAACTCTGTTATTAGATGCACAAAGATTTTAGATTGTTATGTCTTCTGTATTAAGTGATATCTTTATCATTATGAAATGAATTTCTTTAAGATTTACTTTACCTGGTGATAGTTTTTGCTCTGATATCACTCTGGTATCTCTTTAAAAAAAATTTTTTTTAATGTTTATTTTTGAGAGATAGAGAGAGAGAGGGAGAGGGAGAGGGAGAGAGAGAATAGGGTAGGGGCAGAGAGAGAGGGAGACAGAATCTGAAGCAGGCTCCAGGCACTGGGCTGTCAGCACAGAGCCTGACATGGGGCTCAAACTCCTGAACCATGAAATCATGACCTGAGCCGAAGTCAGATGCTTAACTGACTGAGCCACCCAGGTGTCCCTACTTTGATATTTCTTTTGTTTAGTGTTAGCATGACATAGCTTTTTTGGCATCATTTTAACCCCTATGTGTCTTTATAGTTAATGTGTCTTTTTTGAGACACATGGTTGGTTCTTGCTTTTCTATCCTGTCTGACAATCTCTGTCTTTTAATTGGGATGTTCGGATCATTTACATTTAATGTGATTATTGATATGGTTAGGTTTCAGTCTATCATCTTGTTATTTGTTTTATGTTTGTCTCATCTGTTCTTTGTTTCCTTTTTTATATTGTTTGGTTCTTTTGGGTTTTTTTAATGGTTCCAATTTATGTCTATTGTTGGTTTATTAGCTATAACTTGTAGTCATTATTTTAGGGTGTATAGTATGTATCTTTAACTTACCATCGTCTACAAATGGTATTGTGCTATTCAGGTGTGATATAAGACTTTTATGATAGCATGCTTCCATTTCCCATCTCCTAGCCATTTTTCTATTGTTGTCATACATTTTACTTATAGATGTTATAAACCTCATAGTATACATTGTTGTTTTTGTTTAAATAGTGAATTATTTTAAAAATTAGTTTAAATAATAATAAAACTAATATATTTACCTGTGTAGTTATCATTTCTGGTGTTTTTCATTCCTTGAATCCATATATCTATCTGGTATCATTTTCTTTCTGATGGAAGGGCTTTCTTTAACATTTATTATAGTGAAAGTCTGTTGTTGATGAGTTTTTTAAGCTTTTGTATGTCTGAAATAGTCTTAAATTTGTCTTTGTTTTGAAAGATATTTTTGCTGGGTTTGGACTTACAGATTAACTGCTGTTTCTGGAAAATGCCAAGGATGTCCCTGCATTAGGGAATACTTTCTCTTTCCATTGCCCAGAATGCTTCCCCGCCCACCCCCCACCCCCCCCAGACATTTCTCTGTCTCTTCATTGTGTCTCAGCTCAAATGTCCCCTCCTCATAGAGCCCTTCCATGGCTATCTGATCTAAGATAGCAACTCTGTTGCTTCTCTTCTTACCATATTTTATTTTGCATTGTAAAACTTATCCTTACCTGACATTCTGCATTTTTATTTACGTGCTTATCATCCCTTCCTCAGTGGAATACAGGCTTCACGAGGGCAAGGACTTTGTTTTGGTCACTCTTGAGTTATCTACGCTTAGAACAGTGCCAGACATATTGTAGATGCTTAATGAAGCAGATTGAATGAATGAATGAATGAATGAATGCTCTTTTTGGTCATTCGGTGCAATCTGCTTGCTGTGTGACTGTAGACAAGTCCTGTTCCACCTCAGGGCATGTCCTTTTCTAGTGGGCAGTGGCTGAATGTCAGCTCACCCTCCCCGCTAACCTCCCGCACTGGGCACTGTGACAAATGTGCCCTGGGTTTCGCCGCTCCCACCCTACCAGAGGGAGTAGGGCCAGATGTTTTCTCTCCAGGGCTTGAGGGCACCAAGCTTTGTATTGTCATGATCACCACCAGGGGGCGCTGGATACTTAGATTCTGGACCATTGGGCTCTGTGCCCTCGCTCCTCTTTGGGTTGGTAGAAGTCACTGTGAGTGACTGTCGATTAGGATCTCTGATGCAGGTGGTGTAAATGGACGTGGGGAATGGGAAGGCATTTCTAGGATCCCTGACTCCCAGGCTCAAGGTGTGGGGTTTCAGCTCTCGCTGTTCACCCTCCCATGGCTCCCCACCCATCAACCGACCCCTTGAAATGATTCACCTGTGTCTTACTGGAGACGGGAAGAAGTGGGCCCGCTAGGATGGAAACCGTGCAGGGTGCTTGGTGGCATCTTACATGTCCTGGACCCTCAAATCAACTTGCGGCTTTGGACAAGTAAACCCTTTGGCATCACTGAGCAGGGTGACCCTGTTATCCTTGGGGTCCCTCAAAGAAGCTAGAAACCTGGCAAACCTGTTCCAGCTCTTTGGCTTCCTTTCTGGTGTTTTCCTTTGGCTGAGCTCTTCACTGCCCCTCCTCAGGTCATGGAAGAGCCCCGGCCTGCAGATTGTCCCTCAGACTCTGAGAGCCAGGAGGAGTGGGGAGTTGCCTTCCGCGTGGAGAGGTTCACATGTTACAGAGGCTCATTTAGTTCTCTTAAGAAGTGGGAATGTTTTTGCTACTGACCCATCGATGGGTGGGGAGACTGAGCCCCAGAGAGTAGGATGATCAGTCTGCGGTCGCATATCGGCATGTCGTATGCTTGGTTCTACTCACCTTCTGTGTTGGGTGTGTCCAGTGCCCCCTTGGGCCATTCCCTTTCCAGAGAGCTAGCTCCTTTAGCTGACGTAGCCTCTGAGCCTTTGCACTGCTGACTTTCCTCTGCCTGGAGTATCTTTCCCTCACCCCTTCACGTGGCTGGTTCCTTCCCGTCATTTGAATGACAGGCCAGATGTCACCTCCTCAGAGAGACCTTCCCTGGCCACACCTCGTCCCTCATTATCTCGGCAGCTTGCTTTATTTCTTCTAGGGCACTCGTCACCATCTGAAATCAGCTGATACCCTGGTTTATGGTTTATGCTCCGTCTCCCCTGTCAGAATGAAGTTGCCAGCAGAGCAGGGACCTTGCCTGCCTTGTTCCCTGATGGGCCACGTCTCACACATGGCACACAGTCAGAGGCATCCCATGGGTGTTATTGAAGGAGTGAGTGAGGACGATGGAGAGTTGCCTGTCACCCATGCAGGTCTCCAGATAGTAGTGCAGAGTCACGCCGACCCTTCCCGGGAGGCCCCAGGCTCTGGAATCCTCTGCGGCCGTTGTGTCCGTTCCTCTCTGGGCTTCTTAGTCCTTCATCGTCTCCCCCATGAGTAGCATACTCCTCAGACAGGAAGCGTGTTTGATTCACAAACCAAAGCCAAGATACGAGAGGAGGAAGGAGGGGAGCCATGGGCCTCGAGGGTGGGGTGTTCTAGAGCGGAGACCAAGGATTGCAGACATGCTCCATGCCTTTCATTTTCCAAACTCAGGCTAAGGGTGCAGATGGGGTTTCTGGCCGTGATGACAGCCCCGTGTGAGAACGCGAGTTCCCTGTTAGAGGACCAGTCTTGTCAGGAGGCTGCCCAGGGCACCCTTCTCACCCTGTGCGTTCCTGGGATCCCTCCCAGAGCCTTGAGTACTTACCTGCATGACAGCCTGGTGACCGGATGGAGAGCAGACAATGCAACAGGAGAGGAGTCATGCTTTGGGCCAAGGAGACCTGACTTAGATAGGGTCCTGGCTCAGTGGCTTCCATGCTGTGTGACCTTGAGCAAGTGACTTTCTCTCTCTGAGCCAAGAAGAAATGAGCTCTGCTTTCTGGGATCAGTCATCCAGGCCCCGCCTTTTCTGTTGAGGTTCCTAGCCATCTTTGAATGTTCAGCATCAAGGGTACCTCTGGGAAAGCCACCCCACCCCCATCTGGGGAGTCAGGTTCTCTCCTTCCCCTGGACTTATCCTGTTCTGCCTATGTCAATAGCACGATGACATTGTCTGTTCAGATGTCTGTCCCCCTCTCCCACTAGACTGGAGCCCCTTGTGGGCGGGACTGAAACTTTGTTCATTTCTGCATCTGTCACGTGCAGCATGAGGACAGGTGCACCACAGGTATGGTAGTGATATCGAGTGAGTTGGGTCGAGACTGGGTTGATTTCTCCTCTCAAGGATCTCTGGGACGAACTTGCCATCCACTGAGTTCAGAGAGCCCTGAACTCGTCCAGCACTCCCGGCCCTCCCCTTCCTCTTCAACGATGCTGTCCAGAGTGGAACAGTATCATCAGCGGGGACCCCTGACTTATCACGCGCCAGGCACGGTGCTGAACACTCACCTGAGTTATCTTATCTAATCCTCAAGGCCACACCGTGATTCGATTTTAAGCCCACTTTAGACACAAACATACTGAGGCTCAGAGAAGTCCAGTGACTTGCCTGAGGTCACACAACTCATAAGGGGCAAAACCCAGTGGTATGCTGGTCCATGCTTAACAACTGGCTCTCACAACTGGCTCTCAAAAAGCCTGGATTTGAGGTGTTTGCCTCTTTCTGTGGTGCTCATACTCCCACAGAATTTCAAGCCCCCAACATGACATCCCTGAACTTGAACTTGGGAAGACATGCTCACAATTGGCTCTTGTGGGTGGGGACGAGCCAGCTTCAGCACACCGTGGGGCAAAGCTGAGATTCAAACCCAGGCCTGTTTGGTGCTGACCAATTAGCATTCGAGATTCCTAAGATTTGGTATTCAGTGAAAAAAAGCAAGGTGTATATATACATCCACACAAAAGAATATACATGTACGTATATACGCATTATGTATGTGTGGGTGTGTTTGCTTGTGTGTGTGGATCTTGAAGGATTTGCTAGAAACTGATAACACCCCTGTGTGTTTTTTTTTTCCCAGGGAGGGGAACCGTGTGGCTGGGAGATGGCGGGGACAGGGGCTGGGGAGAGGTTTACTCGGGGTGTCCTTTCTAGTTTTTGAATTTTGAACCATGCGAGTGTATTAACTATTAAAAAAAATGAACAAACAAACAACAAATCCCGACAGCCAACCTACTGCGGACGGATGCTGGGCCGGTAGCTCTTTGCGAGGCTGGTGGCCGGTCTGCGGGCCAGGAGCTGGGCGGGGCGTGCTGAGTGGCTTGGTTGGGGCTGGTGTTTTGGCAGAGGGGGACAGATAGGGAGGCCCCGTCTTCCCACAGCATGAGGAACAGGTGTACTTGTTTCAATTCTCATCCATGCGGTTTGGTCACTGAGACTATGGCACTGCACTGTAAACTCAATTAGAAATTTAACAAACCTTATAAATCCTCCCCAGCCTGAGCCTTGTAAATCTCCAGAGCAGGGCCAGCTTAGCACTTATCCATCTCTGGCTTAATGACCTCCCCAGCCCGGCCGAGAGTGATTCAGGGCCAGTGACAGGTCTAATTAGTGAGCACAAAGTGTAGCCGCGGGCAGGCCGGCAAGGTGAGGAGGAAGAGGGAGCCTGGTCCTTGCCCGGGGGCATTAGGGAAGTGAGTCCTGACCCTCCCTTGTCCAGTCTGGACCTCGTGGCTCTGGCACACAGGAGGAGAAGCAGGGAGGGGTGGCAGGTGCCTGACTGACTTTCATAGTTCATGTCGCCCTGCTGGTGGTGAGTCTCACTCGGGGATGGCTGTTGAAGGCACGCCACTGGTACCGAGATTGCGTCGAGGGCCACGTGGGAGCCAAGAAGTCTCCTAGCCAGCAAATCTGTGGGCAGATTTGAGGCTGTGTTGATAGCCAGTGTGGTAGGTGTGGGAGAGTTTCGAGGGTGGGTTCTGATCTTCCAGTGCCTCGGGGAATTATATTCCAGAGCAATTCATGTGAGATCACAGGGAGTCCAGACAGCCCCATTTTTTTTTTTAATTTTTTTTTTCAACGTTTACTTATTTTTGGGACAGAGAGAGAGACAGAGCATGAACGGGCGAGGGGCAGAGAGAGAGGGAGACACAGAATCGGAAACAGGCTCCAGGCTCCGAGCCATCAGCCCAGAGCCCGACGCGGGGCTCGAACTCACGGACCGTGAGATCGTGACCTGGCTGAAGTCGGACGCTTAACCGACTGCGCCACCCAGGCGCCCCCAGACAGCCCCATTTTTAAGAGTGAAGGGTTCAGCTTTAGTGAGAAGATAGCTGACTATCCTTGTGAGGTAGTGAGCTCCTCGTCAGTGGATAGACAGCCCAGGATCCTCTATTTTTTTTTTTTTTTTTTTTTAAGAGTTCAGCTTTTTACTGAACAGGTTACGGGAGAGGTGTGGTCCAAAAGACCAAAACGTGTGTCATCACCAGACTCGTCCGATTCTTCTTTCTTTGCTTCCACTTTCTTCTCCGCAGGGGCAGCCCCGGAGGGGGGAGCGGGATCTCCTGCTGGGGTGGCTCCTCCAGCCCCTACCTCGCAGATGAGGCTCCAGATGTTGACTTCGGCCAGGGCCTTTGCAAACACGTTCCTCCAGAAAGGTCCCACATTTACACCCGCTGCTTTAAGGAGGGCATTGGTCTTATCCTCTGTGACTGTGACCTCATCGTTGTGCAGGATGAGGGCTGGGCCTGAGTAGATGCAGGCAGGCAAGCTCTGAGCCGGAGACCTTGGTGCCGGGGAGTGCTGAGTGGGCTCTCCTGGGCGGGGGCTCCTCACTGGTGGATAAAGCGAGGGCCCCACCCCAACGCGACCTTAGCTTCCTTGGAAGGACCGAGCACCTCAGCGGCAGCTGGGAAGAAGGGCCAGGATCCTCTACTATTAACCCCAGCTGTGTGTCGGGCCTTTTATACATCATCTGATGTGATCTGCAGGCCCCCATCCTACAGGTGAGGAAACTGATGTTCAGGGAGGTTATGCGACACGTGCCAGGTCATTCCGCACCAGGATTTGGATGCTGGCCTGCCTGGCTTCAGAACCCGTGGCCCCTGGCTCCCCCTCCACACTTCTCTCTATCTCTGCTGAAGATGCGCCCTTCAGGCTGGGCACAAAATGATTAAAGGCCCCACAGCCAAGGGCCACGATCTCCTGGCCACAGGGGCTGCCTTCGACAGGTTGTTGCACCGTGTTCCGCGCCGGGGTGGGAAGACGTGGGTCCTCTCCCTCTGCAGTCTTTCCCTCCTCTCCTGCACTCATTCTGAGGCCTCATTTTCCTGTCTTCTCCCAGCCTCCCTCTGGCCTCTCTCTGGCCCTGATCCCAGCTCCCACTGGGTTATTCGCCAGGAATTTGGGGGCGGGGTAGTTCTGAGCTCCCCCTCCTACCAGTCACCTCCACTGCTTGGATGTAGGAGGCAGAGCTGATAAGGCTGCCTGGGGAGATGGATGCCGGCTCTGGTCCCCGCCGGCCCTCTGACCCCCTCCCTGCCCTCGACCCCCCCGGAGCAGTCACCAGGAGGAGGCCCGGGTAATTGGTTCCATCCAAGACTCATCCTCAGTGGCGCGAAAGGGAAAGTTATAAATATTTTTACCTATAACTCATGACGAATAAAAATTTAATTACACTGAAAAATTTAAATTTCATAAGAAATAAATATTAATCCTGGAGAGTGACTTCTGTGGGAAGTTAACTTTCAAATGTCGTCAATCTGCAGGTGCCTGGGGTCTGGGGGGGGAGGAGGAGGCCCCCAGTTCTGGCTCCTGGTTTGGAGTGGGAGTCTCCCCTCCTGAGACTGAGGGTTCAAAGACTCTGATCTCCACCCAGGGAAGAGTCCGCCCTCAGCTCGCTCCCTCTCTCCGACGATAATTGCTTACCTACCACGTCGAGAGATTTTTCTAGGTGCAGCGAAACTGCGGGAAAGGACACACATTGTTCTTGCCCCGGGTCACGTGGAGGCAGACGTTAAATGAATAATCACCAGCTACAGCCCCGTCGGTACCCCTCTGCTGGGCACAAATCCCTGCTTGGTTTTATTATTATTGTTATTTTACTTTTGAAACATTCAAGGCTAACACACACCTAGAAAGATGCATAACAAACACATAAGCATGCAGGGCAGGGAGGAATGACAGCGTAGGGGAAGGCACGTGGCCCGGGTCAAGGAAGCTAGCGTGGGCTCCCACGCTAGACGCTTGAGGGAGGGAGAGGCCCTGCCTTGAGGACCTTCACAGACCATTTGATGGATGGCTCCGGCTGCCTGGCCAGGGAGAGGCGATTGGGGGTAAGGTGGCCTAATATTAGTAACAACATCTCAATACATACTGGCGGTTTATCATGTGCCAGGCGTGATTCTAGGCCCTTGATGGGTATTAGCTCATTTCACCCTGACAGAACCCCACAAGGAGAAAACAGAAACACAGAGAGGTTAATTAACAAGTCCAAAGTCATAGCTGGTGGAAGGCATGGCTGGGTTACGCTTGAGTCACCTGGCTTAGAGACTTCTCTGAGTTTCTCTGAAGTGGGACAGCCCAGGTCTTGGCCACAGGTGCCTGGCTTCCAGTGCCCTCTGGAACCTCTACAAACGCGCTCGTGTTTCACATCTGCTGTGTGGCCTCAGTCAAGCCTCTCAGCCTCTCTGAGTTTCAGGTTCCTCTTTCGCGACCCAAGGATTAAAAATCCCCACTCTGTGCCTCCGCGGGTTTGTACGGGGCTGGAAAGTGGTGTTGTAATTCTGGTCACAGTGACAAAGCTGATTCTAGCCGCGAGTCACTCTGGCCCATGTGCTGGTGGGGATACTGCAAACCACCTCCCTGTGAGGCAGGCTTTATTCCCATCTGATGCTGGGGACACTGACATCTCAGGAGGAGCCTGAGGAGGGCGAGGTGATTAGAGAAGCTGCCTGTGGGCAGTGGTGGGGGTGGTGGGGTATTGTTCCAGGCAAGGGAGTTGAGGGCAGGATTTGGGACCTGCTCCAGGAGGGCTCTGACATGAGCAGAGGCAAGGAGAACGATGTGTGCATGTTGTGTTGGGGGAAGGGGAGGGCAGGCCGGGTTCTGAGCTGCCCACCTCAGCTGCTTCCCCATTCCACAGATGCTAAAGTTGAGGCCACCCTGAGCTGGGGCTACGGAGCTGGGTCTGGGTCTGGGTTGCACCTGGGTAGAGGAGGGGGGCAGTGGGGATCTTGGACTTGGGCCTGGCAAGCAAAGTCCTTGGCTCTTGAACCCGAGACCAAGGCTGAAGGGGGTGGCTGGGCCTGGTGCCAGCTTGGGGCGGTGCAGTGGGGCCCTGAGGGCCTTGTCCTGCAGCCGTCAGTGATATGGTGGGCTGGAACCGCCATGGCTCACATGTGAGAGAGCCCAGAGGAGGCTGGGGCCCCGAGTCTAATTTGCCCCTTTATGACCCTCCATGGAGGTAGGTGACAGACACTTACAGCTCTCCAGGGACTAAACAGACCAGGTCCCCCTTAAGTATTGGGAAATACTCTGAGACCTTATTTGGCTGGCCCGGGACCCTGAATGGGGGTACTTTAGGAGGGAGGTGGGGAATCCACCCTGTGTGGCAAAAACTCAGGAATGATTCACCCTTTCCCCCAGGCCCAGACACACGTGTATAGATATTCACATATTCAGACGTGGACGTGCACGCTGACACGCGTGTGCACATAGCTGTGTGTGCTCGCGCAGACACGCATACACACGGGTGCTGGTACGCAGGCGCCCACACAACCACAGATAGATTCCCGGGTATCCGTGGATCTCCGGCTGCCCCCGCCTGACAGCATTCCGCTGATGGAATGCTGTAATATTTTTCTATTAAATGTTGCATTTGTTGTGCCTTTTAGTAGCTCCCCTCATTAAAAATGATATTATCCCCATAAATAAGCCGGCTCCTGAGAAGAGTGCCCGACTCCATTTCTCTTCCTAATTGAGACACTTAGCTTTGATTTGCTCGTTGGCACGTACCGAGCGGATTAATTTTCAATTAATGCTCGTGGGCGGGTGGCTGCAGGCAGTGTGGGCTTGCAGCCCAGTGGCCTGGGAGCAGGGGCAGGTGGGAAGGAGCAGGGGCAGGAGGACCCAGAGAGGGTGTCTTTATGTTTCCTGGCCGTGTGAAAGAGAGCACTGGGGACTCCCTGGAGCTTCGTGGTTTTGTTCTTTGTGGGAGAGTGGGCCCTGGAGGGCCCTCTCTGGTGGGAAGCACCCTCTTCTCTTACTAAGTGCTATGGGCTCAAAGTTTATGTCTCCTCCCCCCCAAACCCCTCCCACCCATTCCTATGTTGAAGCCATAACTCCCCATGTGATGGCATTTGGAGATGGGTCCTGCTCATCCTCAGAGACCTACCCCTGGTCATTGACTTTCTAGGCAAACGCTGGGGAGGTGTTAGGGCTCCGAGGGTAAGTGGGTAGACGGGCCAGCTGACCTGGGTTCAAATCCTGGTTCTTCTGGTTAGCTCATGACCCGATCAGGTTATTCTATCTCCCTAGGCCTCAGTTTCCTCTGTAAACAAGGGTGATAATAAGAGTACTTATTTCTTTTTTTTTATTAAAAAAATTATTTATTTTTGAGAGAGACAGAGGCAGGGCATGAGCGTGGAGAGGGGCAGAGAGAGAGGGAGACACAGAATCTGAAGCAGGCTCCAGGCTCTGAGCTGTCAGCACAGAGCCTAATGCGGGGCTCAAACTCATGATCTGCGAGATTGTGACCCGAGCAGAAGTCGGCCGCTCAACTGACTGAGCCACCGGGGCGCCCCAAGAGTACTTATTTCATAGGGGTTGTTAAAAAAAAAAAAATCGACCGAGTAAATTTGAGCATCTCATTGGCTCTGTTAAGTGATTCATGAATCAGGAAAGGATTGTTTCAGGCAAGGTCACCTGCACTTAGGTGGAAGGGCAAGGGGTCTCATTAAGTGGATTACTTCATCTTTGGGGGATGGAGAGGGCCTATGTATGTGGAGATTGCCTCGTTGGTGCTGATCACAAAATTCCCAACTGACTGGTTAAGCCTTACATTTCTGGGGAGGCTGAAACCGCGATTATGTTAGATATTAAGCCTCAGGTTTGATGGCTTGGCCTATGTGATGCCATTTTAAGCCTGTGGTTTTCTTTTCCTCTTTTTTTTTTTTAATTAAAGATTTTATTTTTAAGCAATCTCTACACCCAACATGGGGCTCGAACTCACAACCCCGAGATCAAGAGTCACATGCTCCACCGACTGAGCCAGCCAGGCGCCCCAAGCCTGTGGCTTTCTTTTCAACAGGGTGTTGTGCCAATTAGATGAGAGAAAGCATTTATACTTGGCACTCAAAGTATGGTGCCTAGACTGGAAGCATCGGCATCTCCTGGGTGCTTATTGGAAATGCAGAATCTCAGGCCCCACCCCAGACCCGCTGCACTCGAATCAGCATTTCAACACGATGCCCAGAGGTCCCTTGGTGCCCAGCCAAGTTTGAGAGGCTCCGATTTAGCATGACTCTTGGCACAAAGTAAGCACTTCCAAGCGGCAGTCGTCATGATTATTAGTCTAATAAGAATCCCTTACATGAAGGCAGATTCTGGTGCCGGAGTGAAGCCCTGGGGCTCACATTCCGGCTCTGTGGATGCGCGGTGGGTGCCCACTTCAGCTTTGGCACTGGCCTCACGGGTCTCCACCTGTAAACGCGGAGACCAGGACGCCACCTCCCGGAACAGATCGGAGAGCTCAATGAGATGAAGCAGAAGGTAGCTCCGGGAGTTGTGCAAGGTGATTCTGAGATTGCGAAGCTCCAAAAGCATTTTTGCGCATGTTTTATTTACTCTTCCTTTGTCCTTTAATTTACTCTTCCATTGTTCGCATTTTAAACGTGAGCCATGGAAGCATTTCAAACCAAGTGATGAGTCCAAGCTCATTTGGTGAGTCAGCCGCAGAACTGGGTCTGGTCCCAGGACTGGTGGCCGTGAGCGGCGCCAGACCTCAGGGAGCTCCTAGAGCAGTGGGATCAGGCCACGGCCCCTCCCTCCAGCCACTGAAACCCTCCGGGTGCCTCTCTCTCCCTGGATTGTGCTGTTGGCCGGTTTCTCCTTTTGTGTGTGTGTTGGGAGTGGAGGTGGCTGCAGATCGGGGAGGGTGGGTGACAGGAAAGATGGGGCAGCTCTGGGATCTGACGGTTAATTAAAATGTCCTCATGGGTGATCAATCCACAGTCAATGGCTTGAATCCACAATGACCCAGCTTCTTTCTGGCTGAGCACGTGGCCTTCCTGGTGGTGCTGGCAGGAGGCCCTGCTGTCTTCCTCCTGGTCCTTGGAGGCCCGGGACGGGATGTGCTGTCGATGCTGCCTCCAAAATATTCCCATCTTGTTTCCATAATAGCTTCTGTCACTGCTCTTGACAGGCCAGCCATTAAGTCTTTGGCAAAATTGTGAGAATTATTAACATATGAGGTTTTATATTATTTGACAGCTGTCGGCTCCTTTGGAATCCACATCACCCTGTCCCCTCTCTCCCCTCCCACCCTCTCCCTTGGCGTCACCCCTCTTGGCCCAGAAGGATGGGAGGGGCCTCCCAATCACTGGGGAACCAGGGGGAGACAAGCCCATGTCAAACTTCACTCACAATCGCTCCTGCGCATCTGTGGGATGTTCCCTGGGGTCTTGCACACCACACCTCTCGCCCTAACCTGGATCATTCCTCAGCATGGACCCTCTCATCCACACTCCTGGCTCCGATGGCTTCAGTGATGACTCACCACCCTCTACTTACCTCCCAACTGTGCCCCAGACCCAAGTGCCCATCTGTTTCCTGGACATCTCCCTGACGCTTCAAAGACTCCCTCCTGGCTCTGCCTCTTGAGTTTTCCATTTAGGTCCTTCCTCCACCATCCATCTGTCTTCTAGGCCAGAAATCTGAGGGTCACCCCAGTCTCTTCTGCCTCCCACACCCTCACAAGTCTCAGGTCTCCAAGCCCTGCCCATTCTGCTTCCTAAAGGCCTCTTGACTCTCCCCTCCCCTCCCTTTGCCCTTGTCTGGGTCTTGACCTCTGCTCCTGGGCCACCATACCTGCTTCCTCGCTGGTCGGTGCCCAGACCCCTCCGGCTTTCCGGGTAGCGCATGCCTGCCCTGCTTCCAAAAGCCCGCAGCGTTTCCCTGGAGCCCTCCCTGCTTTCCAGGTCCCCTCTTGGTCGGTTGCTGAGGGGAGTTGCTGCATAAATGCCCCTGCTCCTACCCCTGTGGGTGGGATAATTGAGGTCCAGGGTCCACACAGGTCCCCGAGGTCACCAGAATGAAGCTCCACTGTAGTAACTGGCTTGCTGAAGGCACGCGTCTCATCTTCCTCCCTCCCCTGCCTCCCTCCCCAACTCCCCTGCTGGGTTTCTGGGATGCCTCCCAAAGAAACTGCTTGCACTCAAATCCTTGTCTCAGAGTTGGCTTCTAGGGAGCCCAAACCAAGACGGGACTCATGATTTGTCCATCCTGCACATCCCAGGGTGACCCTTGGGCTATGCACATCTGATTCTCTCCCTCCTTAGGATTACACGCTGTGGCTTTTATTCCTCCACACCGCTGCAGCGAAAGGAGGTCTTTGGAAACCTGAATGTATACAGCATTTGGGGACTGCTGCTTACGTTTCCAAAGCGGTTGCCACAGGCTTCAGATAGTATGCTTTTTTGGTGCCATCATTAGATAAAGTTATGCTTTTACACAGCTATTAAATAATACAGATAGAGGGCCATCAGTGTTAAAGAGAACCACGTTCTCAAATATCGAAATAACATCACGAAGCTATCCTTACTAAAACTTGAGTTGGTTAGCACAAGAATTAACCAGGTAACGGAGATGGGCAAAGTCGGTTCCTCCTAAATGCTAAACGTGGCATTTCAAATTAGTGTAGACATGGAGGCAGAGAATTAGTTAATCGTGGGGGAAAAACGCAGACACCTACTTCATGCAAATTCCCGATAGATAGAAATGTGAATATAAAAAAAGTGAAATCATGAGAGATCTAGAGGAAACAAAGGCGATCATCTCCAGATGCGGTGGGCCTTCCCAGGGAGACAAGGGAAGAAGCCACAGGCAGGATGGTGAGAACCGCTGGGATGAACAAAGAATCCCGAAGTCAAAAAGACCAGGTGGGAAACTCTACTGGCAGCATGCACTATAGAAGGAAAAGAAGAAATTGAGTAGGGTTTGGTCGAATCAATCTCCATTTTTGTTTGTTCCTGACACCTAGTTAAAAAAAAAAAAAAAGTCACCCAAAGCTGGAACAAATCCTGGAAAGGTGAACCTTTGGTCGTCCGCTCACGAAAGCGCTTACCCTGGCGATCAGGAAGTTCTTCCTGGTGTTCACCCTGCATCCTTCTTGCTTCGGTGGGAGCTTTTCTATGCTTTAGGCCTCAGGGGAGAGGGAGGGCCTTTTCTTGAAGTGACTTCAGATAGTATGTGTGGTTCCCAGGGCGTCCAGGCCAAGAGGCTTCGGGAATTCATGCCTTGCCACATACCAGGTCTGGGAGGTTCCGGCTTCTTAGAAGTTCTCCTGGGTCTTCATCCTGGATCCAGAGCTGGCCTTCCCCTCATGCTGGCTTCCTCCCTGTCCCCATCTCCTTCCGGAGCCTGCTGGGATCCCACCTGGAGCTTGTCCCGAGACCCATTCTGAACCGCATCTGGATCCTGGTCTTGAGCCATCTCTGACCCCCAGCGCACCCATCCGGGGCTGTGGCTGGAGCCCCCATGGCCAGATCCTGTCGGGCTGAGCTGCTGCTCTGAGCCAGGCCGGCTGTGCAGGGAACAGATGGGCTCCCCGTGGACGTGGCAGCGGCACAGAAGTTAATCCACTTTTATCTCGTTATGGTGACAGCCACCCTGTTAAATGGAATGGACTATCGATTCGGGGCTCACTTCCAGCCCGAGGATTTTCCATCACAGGCCTGAGTAGAATAGGAGAAAAGCAACACTTATTAACTCGGATGCCAGTCAGGGGAGCTGGGGGTGGGGGGGGGGGGTAGGGGCTGGGCAGGCGCAGGCGCGAGAGGCGCCGGGGATCGGGGCTCAGACCTGGGGTGTGGGGAGCCCCTCCTCGCCTCCTCCCTCAAGGAGGACGGGGAGACGAGGGACGGGTGTGTGCATGCACACGTGCAATGCTGATACGTACACGCACGCACGTGCAACACTGACACACATATGCACCCGCCGTGGACACATGCCTGCACACGTACCCATCATCGACACACATAGAGTCCAAGTGTTGACACACAGAAATGCACAGTCCTGACTTACATAAATAAACACTCCCTGTCGACACACATATGCACAACCCTGGCACAGGCTTCCGCGATGCTGGTAGATACACATCCGTACGCATGCTGACACATATTCTGATACATTCTTTTTTTTTTTTTTAAACATTTATTTATTTTTGAGACAGAGAGACACAAAGCATGAACAGGGGAGGGTCAGAGAGAGAGGGAGACACAGAATCTGAAACAGGCTCCAGGCTCCGAGCGGTCAGCACAGAGCCTGACGCGGGGCTCGAACTCACAGACTGCGAGATCATGACCGGAGCTGAAGTCGGCCGCTTTACCGACTGAGCCACCCAGGTGCCCCGATACATTCTTTTTTTTTTTTTTTAACATTTATTTATTTTTGAGACAGAGAGAGACAGAGCATGAATGGGGGGAGGGCCAGAGAGAGAGGGAGACACAGAATCTGAAGCAGGCTCCAGGCTCTGAGCTGTCGGCACAGAGCCTGATGCGGGGCTCGAACTCACGGACCGTGAGATCGTGACCTGAACGAAGTCGGACGCTCAACCGACTGAGCCACCCAGGCGCCCCCCGATACATTCTTTTAAAAGAAATTTTTTTTAATGTTTATTTATTTTTTTGAGAGAGACAGAGACAGAGCTTGAGCGGGGGAGGGGCAGAGAGAGAGGGAGACACGGACTCTGAAGCAGCCTCCAGGCCCTGAGCTGTCAGCCCAGAGCCCGACGCGGGGCTTGAACCATGAACGGAAGCAAGTGGCTTCCCATGAACGCGGGGCTTGAACCCACGAACGGAAGCGAGATCATGACCTGAACGGAAGTCAGTGGCTTAACCGACTGAGTCCCCCCAAGTGCCCCTATACTGATACATTCTTGCTCATGGTGTTGACACACGCCCAACACTGACACACACACAAACGCTGGCTCGCTGACCCACATTCTACAGACACACCCACTACCAACCAGCAGTCACATCCAAGGGACACATACGTGCCCTGCTGGTAGCCTAATACAGACAGAAACACAGTGGCGGTGTTGGCGTAAACATCGTCTCCCACTGACACACAAATTAACGACGCACATGTATATGACACGTACACACCTATACACAATATTCACACATACACACACACTCATGAGTTCGCTGACGGTTCCCTTTGTTCAGGCCCCTGGTCATTATGGAACACTTTTCCATCTATTTTGATCAGGTGCTGGGCTGAACGGTAGAGTGAGACCTGGTGCCCGCCCTCAGGCAGCTTTGCCTGGAGCCAGGAGATGTACACACAAACAGACCACACGACACCCATAGTAATTACAGCTGCCTCGTATATAGTACTTGTATATGGCCCTTACCGTGGTAAGCACTTTACATGTATAAACTTAAAATGTCTATAACAGCCTTTGGAGGTAAGTACTATTATTAGCTTCAGTTTATGAGGGACTTGGGCACAGAGAGGCTAAGTGACATGCCCGAGGTCACACAGCTCTGGAGCAGTAGAGCTGGGATTTGAACTCAGGCCATCAGGCTCTCAAGCATGTGTAACCTGTGTGTGTGTATTGTTTCCTTGCATCCGAATCTGACCAGAAAAAAGCCCCCCAAACCGAAACATGGGCCACCCCCATCGTAGACCCAGACCTATCTGCACACAGACACACACCCACGGTACCATCATGGCCCATTTGGAATGACCCGCACCCACCTCCTGGGAAGGCTGCGTGCAGGGAGGGTGCAGGCCGAGGACCTCACAGTGGCCTGCCTCTGCGGGGAGGGGCAGTTCATGTTGGAAAAGGCCCTGGAGAGGAGGGGTGTGGGGCTGTGGGGTGGCGTGGGGGTGTGCTTTTCCAGCTGTCTTGTCTCCGGTCTGTTGTCCCGGGGCCTCTTCCTCTACCTGTTTCCTAATTCCCTCTGCTGGCACTAGCCATGGCTGTTTTATGCAGCTGGGATCTCTCAGGACCAGGGCTGGAGTGGTGTGGGGTGGGGGCGGGGGCGGGGGCGGGGGCGGGGATGCTGCTAGGCGGCAGAGCCGGTTTTCTCAAACGGGATGGGGAAGGTGAGGCACTAAGCAGGACAGCTGTGAGCTGGGCCTGGAGGCCTTGCTCCTCGGGACAAGTTCTGGAAAGGTATTTTGGGCTGCAGCCAAGTGACCAGGAGCCTGGAGCTGCGCTGACCACGTGCAGTCCCTGTTTAGGACCGACTACTCTGGTTTGAGCCACCCCTGTGGGCAGGTCCCTTAGTCCTCAGTTTCCTCGTCTGAACCTAAGATTCACATGTTGAAGCCTTCTGGTGTGATGGTATTTGGAGGAGGGGGATTAGGTTCAGATGAGCTCATGAGGCCAGGAGCCCCATGATGGGGTCAGAGCTGTAAGGAGTCTTGCTCTTTTGGTGTGCCCCTCCCCCCGTCCCCTCCCAGCATGCAGAGGAGGTCGTGTTAGCACACAGACAGATGGTGGCCGTCTACCAGCCAGGAAGAGGACTGTCACCAGTACCCCACCATGCTGGCCTCCAGCCACCAGACCTGTGGGAAGATAAATTTCTATTGCTTCAGCCCCCTCAGTCTGTGATATTTTGCTATGGAAGCCTGAGCTGACTATGACAGGGCTTCAGGGAAGTCTGCGGGCGAAGGCTGGTCTGAGGCCGGCACCGAGAGCTGGCTCTCTCAAGGACCACACTGCAGCCGGGGCTTGCCTTGTGTCTCCTTTCTTGCCCAACTGTCCCACCTCAGCCCAGCTGTCCCCCCACCTCAGCCCAGCTGTCCCCCCACCTCAGCCCAGCTGTCCCTCTACCTCAACCCAGCTGTTCCCCTATCTCAGCTCAGCCGTCCCCCCACTTCAGGCCAGCTGTCCCTCCCGACCTCAGGTCAGCTGTCCCCTCATCTCGGTCTAGCTGTTCCAACTGCTCTCCCAGTATAGGCCTAGCGATTCCCCAACGTTAGTCAAGATGACCTTCCCAGGTCAACCCAGCTGCTTCCCAACACGAGCTTAGTTGTTCTTTCGCATCTGCTGTCTGTTCCCTTAGATCAGTCCAGATGTTTCCCATGTCACCCAGCTGTTGTACCTTATCAGACCAGTGGCTCTGCCCTCACATCAGGCCAGGGGCCCCACCCCATCTGCTCGGCCGTTCTCCCCCAACATCATCCCAGCTATTTCTCCTCGGGTCAGCCCAACTGTCCCCTTCCACTTCTGTCCCCCCACCTTTCCCTCGTCACATCGGCCCAGCCGTCCCCCTCCCCTCGCCCTCGCATCAACTGGTTCTTTCCTTATATCAGTTCAGTGGTTCTCTTTTCTGGGCACCTTCTCAGGGAGTGGAAGGGATATGTTGAGTTTCCCCAGGGCAGCTTCTCTGGTCTTGCTAGAGGGGTTCCCTACCGGGCTCCAGCTTCCCTCACCCCATGGGAAGCAGGGGCATGGCATGAGGCGTCTAATCCTGGGCTCATACCTACTCTTCCATGAGAATGGAAAGGGTGGGGAGGAGGACGTACTTGAGACTGGAAGAAGTAGAATTCATGTATTCCCTACCTCCCCCCCCATTGGCAGGAGGGACCCCTACATCATCGCCAACCCCTCCCAGAGACGGGTGGGGTACCTGGCCTTACACCACCTCCAGAGAGGCAGGGGGAACCCCAGGCGTTCCACGGTCACCCCGGCTCCAGATAGGAGAGACACCCCCTCAATCATCCCCTTCCCCAGAGATGAGAACAACCTCTGGAATCATCTTCCCCACCCTAATCTGAACCCCTGGAGGAGAGAAGACAGATCCTGATTAAATATGCAAATTCAAACAGATGGTGGAGCAGTGATGGGCGGGCTGTCAGGGGAGCATGTCACCATGTGATGTGTGTGCCTTTGTGTAAATGTGTGTCTGTGCAATGAGTGTGGAGGACACTGCGTGGGGGAGGGGGGGTCTGGGAGGGCGGGCCGCCTCTGGCCAAGGGGGCTGGATTGCGTGGGGTGGGGATTCCGCGGGAGGGGAAGAGAGTGCAATGACTTTCCACCGTGGGCCAGCCTGGGACCTCCCTGTCTCCAGCTCTCCAGGCCTCTCCAAACCAGGATGCTAATTCCACCAGGTCCAGGCTGGGACGGGAGGGGATTCGTTAGTATAATCTGTACCTGTATCTCTGCTCTTGCCATCGGCCAAACAATAAAAGACACAATATTTACACAACTTACTGGGGGAAGCAATATTGGGCCATTGATTTTGTGTCCCTCTGATTTTCACGGTCTAAACCTTAATGGTTTTTAATCATAAAATATTAGCGCCGCAGGGTACTTAGCACCGGTGCCTTGCTGGTGAGGGATGGCACCCTGCCCCCTCCCCAGCTCCAAGGAGAGCGTCCCATGGAGGAGGGGCCAATACCTCACACACACACACACACACACACACACACACACACACACACACGCAGGGCAGCGGAGCCTTCAGGAACCTGCTGTG
Source organism: Felis catus (assembly GCF_018350175.1). Lineage (NCBI taxonomy): Eukaryota > Metazoa > Chordata > Mammalia > Carnivora > Felidae > Felis > Felis catus. Next base: position 28,094,117 of record NC_058375.1, read on the forward strand.
GAATTGGTCCAGGTCCAGGAACATTCGGGGAGCCCCTGAGAACAGGGCACTCTAGGATCTGTCCCCCATTTCTGGAGACAGAGCAGACTTGAGGAAATCAACGGATTCTCAAAAAGTGGAGATTTGCCTTCATCAAGAGTGTTTAAAATACAATCTTTTATTCTTGCCTTTTCCTTCCCCCAATACACCCTCACCCTCGCTCAGTCTGGGGACTCCTATCCACCCATTAAAATCTCCTAAGTGGAGTGGGACCAGTTTGCATTCATTTCTGTATCTTCAGCTCTTGGCCCAGGGCTCAGTATTGGTTGAATGAATGAATGAGTGAGTGAGTGAATGTAACTCATTCATTCATTCATTCATTCAATAAATATTTACTGATCATCTACTCTGTGTCTGGTCTCAGAGATGCATCTGAGTCGGGTCCTGCCCTCACCATGGCAAATACTACCATGTGGTGCTGAGAGGCCCCAGGTGCTGGGGGGGTAGGCTCAGGAAAGAGCCTGGGGAGTGAGACGGAATGCGTTTTTCAGCAGGGGGGTTGACACGCATCAATAAAGTTCAGCCTCCCAACAAAGATGCAGACTCTGAGCCCATCTCAGCTCAGCCCTGTCTTGTCCCGTTAGGGAGGACTTCTAGGTGGGGCTTCCCCGGAGAGTGAGGTTTGACTGTTGTGTGTGATGTGTGCACGTGCACGTGCGTGTGCACGCGTGTGTGAGTGTGCGTCTGTGTGCAGGAAGCCCTGCCGGGGAGAGGCCAGTGCAGAGGAAGAGGTGGGTGGGTGTGGTTGTTGCTGTTGTTTATTTTTTCAGAAAGTGAGCACACTGTCCACCCCACCCTGCAACTCCCCTCCTCAGTGCCTGCGGGGAAGTCGATAGCAATGGATTAAACAGCGAGGAGAAGGCTGAGAGCACAATTGGAAGAAAGATAAAGATAATTAAAACTAATTCCAACTGCTCCCAGAGAAATCAATTTCATAACTTCGGTGCGTCCCTAAACTTGTTCCCGAGATGCAGCAGGACGTCTGAGAGCACAGAGCAGGCGCCGGGTATGTGGTGTGAGGACACAAGTGTGCATGGATGTGCAGGTGTATGCATGTGGCTTCCTGTGGGTGTGTCCATGTGGCTTCATGCACAGGTGTGCACGCTTGCACGTACACCTTGTGTGTGCTTTGTGTATGTGGGGGCACACGCAAGTGTATGAAGCAGCAATTCCTTTGAGTCTCCGTGGGACACCAGCTCATGGCCTCACCCAATCCACTGTGCAAGGGGCAAGAGAGTAGGGTGGCCGAGTGGGCTTAGGCCGCCTCTCCTGCACCCAGATCCTTCCTCTTGCTTGCTGCAGAGGCCTCCTAGCTAGTCCAACTCCCCTATATACCTACAGGGAAACTGAGGCCCAGAGAGTGGAGCCTTGCGCTGGTTCACACAGCAAGGAGGAAGCTTAACCGGGTCCAGGATTATTCTGGTCTCCCGGGTTTCCTCTACTCTAGGGACTTCACTGGCCACTTGGGTGAGGACAGCGAGGGATGGAGGGGGAGGTACATCTGACCTCATATGGCTGGAGCTCCCGTGTGAACAGCCCTTAAGTTACTCACTTAGTCTTCGTCCACGAACTGAGCACCTACTGTATGTCAGGCCCTGGGGGTTCTCTAGCTTGGCTGAGGGCTGGGGGTTGGTCACAGGTGCCTCTGGGAGAGGCTGGGTCCTCTGGAGGAGAGGAGTGCCGGATGGTGGCCTCTCTATGCCCCTCACCAGGCAGCCTCTGAAACAGAGCCCAGGACAGAGCACTCCTAGGAACCATGGGCTGCCAAAGGGTCCACCTTTGGCTCTGTTGGCATCGCTGTCACAGCCGGTGACTTTTCTCACAGAGACCTCATGGCTCGTCCCTCATGTGACTCCCTGGTGAGTGGGCCAGGCTAGGGCTCCCCGCCCCCCCAACCCCCGCCCTGTGGTGAGCTTGCCAGGGGGAAGGCAAGGGGGAGGACAGGTTTGTTATGTCTCTGGGCTGCCCAGGACCTGGCACAGACCCTGGCACACAGCGGGCGCCCCTCCAGCACAGGACTGGAACATTAGTGAACGTCTGAGATATTGAAGTGAGCCAGAAAAAATGAAGCCAAGAAGACTGTTCACATCCAGGTGTGGGTATCAGTTACTCTACATGAATGGTTCCCTCTACCTGCCTGTCCTCGTGTCCTCGTTAGTAAAATGGAGCATATTATCCACATGGCAGCTGCTGTGAGTCTCGGAGGAGGTGATGTACAACAAGTGTCCGGCACATAGCTTGTGGGTCCACACCTTCTTGTGGGTCCTGGGTTTCCTGGAGGGGTTTGCCCAGTGAGCAAGGAGCCAGGAAATAGCTCATGGCCACATAGATGCCTGGAAGCAGGGGAGTGGATGAGATCTCTTGCAGCGCCTCCAGGGCAAGGAGTCTGGGCACATTTATCCATCCTTCCGTGGTGGTGGGCTTGGGAGTGAAGGACCCCTGGGGCTCCCAGGTCAGGCACCAGTTCCTGCAGTTCCCCATCTAACCTCTAGATGGCAGCATTGGCGAGCAGGAGCCGAGTGGGAGAGGACTGGAGGGGGCTGGGCCAGGCGGGATGGGCTAAGGCAGGCTACCCGGCTCTCCAGTCCCCAGGCCCCCGCACCTCCCCACTGTCTGTGAGCAGAACACGGAGGGGTGCGGGGTAGGGGAGACGATCTCTTGAGAATTCTTGGACTGGGGAGGAAGACTTGTCCCTTCTCTTCTTGAGACAGCCCCTCTGGGAGTTTAAGATTTCCAGCTCTGGGGTCTGGGCATCCAGGCAGGACAGGAATGGCTGCAACCTCTTTTCTCAAAGATCCTTCTACCCTTAGGAGTGGGGCCTTCAGAGGTGTAGGTGGGAGGAGGTCTCTGGCAGAAGGGCAGGGGGCACCCATGCAAGCGGGAGATGCCTAGCAGCTCCCGCATGTGCCGTAATGGGACCAGGGCTGAGCGCTGGAAACCCATCCTTTCTGCCCCACGTTTCTTGGCATCCCCTCCTCACTCTCTCCCTTTACCCAGGAAGCCTGCGAGGAGCAGATGGGAACTGTCAGCAGCTCATTAGGGTTACAGATGGGGAGCTGGGAGTGAAAGAGGGAGGAAGGGAGTTGGAGGGGTAGACTTGTTGGCCAGGCCCCTTGCGGAGCCCCAGGCCTGGCCCGGCAGGGGTGGCCATGGCCCCATATTCCCTTCTCAGCCCCTCCCAGCCCCAGGGGAAGTCCGGGGGTTCTCCAGGCAGCTGTATCTGGAAGTAACGTGGATGTGAGGGTGGGGGCTGAGGAGCCGCAGGCCTCCTGGCCTGGAGAGAGCTGGATGGAAGTGTCCCTCCTCACTCCTGCCATCCCACCACGTCTCTGGACTTCCCAGGGCTGGGGGCCGGAGGCACCCCCAGATCACAGGGGAGAGGGGACCAAGGGCCATCCTCAGCCAGTGGGTGCTCTGGGGAGACAGCAGTGGGTGAGTCTAGACTATGGGGCTCTGAGTTGCTTGTGAGCTCCAGTATGCTGGGGTGGGGGGCAATTACTTAAAGATAGAGAACGTTCAAGGGATAGGTGCCACCAGCATCTTGGCCACGAACAGTGAAGCGCCTGGGCAGTGGGTAGCAGCCAGGGCCAGGACCCAGGAGGCCCGGGTATGGGCATCTGTCTGGTCTGCTCCTGATTCCTGGTGGCCCTTTCTCTCAGCCTTAATTTCACCATTTGGTAAATAACAACAACAACAACAACAACAACAATAAATAATGGCTCCCATTCACTTACACAGGACACAGGACACAGGACACAGCATTTTACATATATTATTTTATTTAATACTCGTAACCAGCCTATAGATACTTGGAGGGGGCAAATGACTTGACCAAGGTAATACACAAAGAAGCAAGAACTCAGACCAGGGGCACTAGCTCTTTCCCCATGTCTTCCAGGAGGCTTAGGAGTGGGTGACTGAGGAGGGGGGAGGTCATTTTAAGGTTCCACATTTAGCCAACGAAAGTACAGGATGCCCGATGACATTTAAATATGAAATAAATTTCTAAGTGTGAGTATACTCCATGCAAAATTTGGGACATACCTATACTTCAAAATTATTTGTTGTTTATCCGGCAACCCTGGTCAATATAATGCATTTTATTGTGCACTTACTAACTGCCAGGCAGTGAAAGTCCGAGTGGAAGAGAGCAGAGGTCTATGTGGGTCATGCCCAGGTTTTACTCACTGTTAGGGATGCCTCTTTGGGCTCTGTTTCCTCGTCTATAAAATGAAGAAGAACCCCTTCCTCCTTCCTCCGAAGGATGACGGGAGCATCCAGTGCCTCAAGGGATGTGGGTGGCTTTGCAGAATCCAGAGAACTTTGCCAAGATGAGCCCTGGTCTGGTTCGTAGTGGATGCCAGCCTGTCCCCAGTCCCCTCCCTGTCTCCTGGGCATCCGTCAGTGAGCTCCCCTGCCCACCTCCATCCATAGCTCTACAGATGCCGATGAGGAGGGGGCTGCGTCTACGCTAGAGCCTAGCAGTGCTTCTCAGGAAATCGGTGGTCTCTTAACCTCTTGGGGAGGTGCCCTGGCCAGCAATGGGCCTGAAGGGCCTGTGTCTGCACCGCAATGCCACCATTGTCTAGCCTGGGAAGCATCTGGCCCCTCAGAGTCTCAGTTTCCTCATCTGTGGTGGGGGAAGAAAGGATCTCCATCTCACGGGTCAGGGGAAGAGTGCAAAGAAATGGCAGAGTGTGGATGCCCAGGACGTGCTGGCTCTGCCCCGCCGCTGGCTGTGTCTTGTGGCCAGGGACACACATCGTGTCACTGCCCTGGCCAGTTCACTTAAAAAGACCACGTCATGACGATCGTCTGCCATAGGTGGATGATTGAGTGGATAGCCGTGGTTTCCCAGTGGTCTGGGCTGAGGTTTGTCTGCTGCTGTAAGGGACAGGGACACTCGGATGTGCTGTCACTGGCACCTTGGCACATGGAGCCACACACGCAGACACACACATTCTGTCAGCACACTCACACTTGGCACACCCACACAGATAGGGGGCTTCTCGATTGATTCATCTCCTCTCCACTGTTTGCCTGGGGTTCTCCCTTTGGTCTGTGCACCGTGCTTCCTGGGCACCCACTGCACACCCACCCTGCCTGTCCTGGGATCCTGGTGCCACAGGCTGGGTTACAGGCTTGCATGGGACCACTTGAATTTGGTCTCCAAATTCACTTACACCCGTGGCACTCATTGTGCAACTTAAGTAATCAGTAAAATCAAAATAAAATCAGTAAACATCAGTAAAATCAGTAAAATCAAAATATTGTGAATGCACAAAAAGTTGATTGTAGAAAAAGTTGATTGTAGAAAAAAATGGAAGTTTTCAGAAAGACTCTATCAAGGTGAATTGCTAAAAAAAAAAAAAAAAAAAAAAATTTGCCGTCCCATTAGGTGCGGATAAGCTTGGAAACGAAATTGTAAAAATCTAGAAGATTCAGCACTCACATCACTTCACAAGTGTCTTTTACGCTCATGTGCCACTTTAGAGAAATCGAAATTGGAAATTGAGGATGATGTGTTGGGGGTTTAGTTTACCCAACAAATATGACGCCTCTCCCATCAGCAGACCCACAGGCAAAGGCAAGACTTTGGTCCTGCGCTAAAGAGAATGAAAAAGGCAAAAAACTTACATGCCGTGAATTGAAGTAAAATGTTGGAGCTCCGAAGGTGAGTATTTTTAAAATGATTTCCCCCAGAACCATTGTTTTTGGATTAACCCACCACCCCAAACGAATGGTCTTAGTTTAATCGGAAGGCTTGTATAAAAGGACACGTCTGGACACGTTCACTGCCATACGCCCTTCTAAGCAAATCCACGCGTACACATCCCAACCCCCGCACACGCACACATCCTTGCACACACGCAGATACGCAAAGGCACGTACACTCAGCCAAACAGTATACTTGCGCACAGACCCATGTGTGCACACGCTCTCACACCCCCAGGCTCCAGTGGACACACGGATGCTCACACATAGTGAGTCACAGGCACACTCCCTCAGTTGGTAGCTCACGCACACCTGGGCACACGCGTGCGTACGCACACAAGCTGAACCTGTTTTTTTTTTTTTTTTTTTCCTTTTGCAGAACGGTCAAGGCAATAAGCAGAGGTTGGTTTTTTAATCAGAAATTCACACTTGTGAGTTTTTCTCCACTTGGCCCAGTGGGAGGTTGTGGAGGAAGGTGGAGGAGCGTGGGGAGGGAACTGGTGGGAGGAGGCAGGCCTCCAGGCTAGATTCTTTAAGCTGGCACCCGGCTGGGGAGACATGTGGCCATGCAGGTGAGCTAGACTCCAGCTGTATTATCCAGTGCCCTGCTCTGCTTTTATGTAAAATATAGCCAGGACCACCTCAGAAGGTGGCCCTGCTGAAGCTCCAGGAGGGAGGTGGGGGCAGCGACTCCAAATGAAAAAGGGCAGTGGGCTTCCTGGGGATCTAGGGCTGGAAAGGTCTGTTTAGTCCAGGTTGTTGCCAGAGGTAGGGACATTCCACTGGGGAGTTCTCTGGTCTGGGGCTTCCCCAAGCTGGCCTCAGGGGCACCACCTCAGACCTCCTGCATCTCTGGGAGTCCGGCTAAAGAATCTGCCTTTTAAAAGTTCCTTAGGTAATTCTGCTGAGCAGTAAGGTTTGGAACCAACCCCTGATGGGAGCATATCCGGCTGCAGTAGAAAGACTTCCCTCTGGAGACCCCCAGGGACACACTGTCTCCTGGTACCTTCGGAATCCTGTGTGATCTTGGCCAGGAGTGGGGAGATTTCTTTTTTTTTTTAATATTTTTTTTTCAACGTTTTATTTTTTATTTTTGGGACAGAGAGAGACAGAGCATGAACGGGGGAGGGGCAGAGAGAGAGGGAGACACAGAATCGGAAACAGGCTCCAGGCTCCGAGCCATCAGCCCAGAGCCGGACGCGGGGCTCGAACTCCCGGACCGCGAGATCGTGACCTGGCTGAAGTCGGACGCTTAACCGACTGCGCCACCCAGGCGCCCCATAGGAGTGGGGAGATTTCTAAGACAGGGTAGAGTGTCCCAGAACTCTGGGAGCTGGAAGGAAACTCATGCATGGGCCTTCTATTTTCATAAAAGGGGATACAGAGAACCAGAGGAAAAAGGACTTGCCCAAGGCCATTCAGGGAATCAGTGGATTGGTGGGATTTGAACCTGGGCCATCTGGTTCCAAAGCTCATTTTGGGTATCAGTCAGCATAGGCCAGGCTGTGCTGCCATAACAAATAACGCCCAAGTCTCCGTGGCTAAAAAAAAACAAAAACAAAGACCAAATTTCTCATGTCTGCGATATGTCCAGCAAGGGTCAACAGAGCCTCTCTTCATCATCACCCTGTTCTTAGTCAGCTGGTCAACAGGGCCGCTGCCATCTTGGATTTTGCCAGTAGCTGGGCTGAGGGAAAGAGAGTCCTGGAGGGCGTGGTGGCACTTAAATGCTCTGGCCCAGGATTGGCCACACCTCTAACAGAAGTGGCCAGAACTAGTTGCCTGCCTCACTTCCAACTCTAAGAAGTGCAGTCCTACCCCCTGCCATGAAGCGGGGAGAATAGGAAAAATTTAGTGAACGGCGCCTATCACCTATCTACTCTCTCCAACTCCCTGTCCCGGCCTCTCCAGCTTAGTTTCTGCACCTCCCAGCCTCCCCCCTCCCCCCCCCCCCCCCGCCCCATCCCCTTTTAGGTCCAGTGGCTCCTTCTCTTCATGTTCCAACCTAGGGATTTTAAGTTCCAGTCCTGGCTTTGCCTCTAACCCACTGTCCTGGGTGTTCCAGAGTCTGTCCTTTCTCATCCAGTGGGTCTCAGTTTGCCCATCTGTACACTGGGACTCTGCCTCCGAATCTTGGCCCCTACTGCCTCTCGTGGGAAGTGTTTCTGGAGGCCTTTGCATGTTGAGACAACAGACCTGGGGGAACAGACTTTATTTTTCTTCCTTTCCTGTCCCTGTTTTAGAAGATCCCACATATGTTGGGCCTGAAGGCATCCCACGCGTCCTGGTTGCTGAAGGGGCTGCTGCTTCTGCCGGGAAAATCCCTTCCTGGAAGTGGGGAGCTCTCCCCAGAGAGGGGCCAGGGCAAGCTTGTCCCCTCCCTCCTCTTCATTTCCGTGGGGGTGGGGGCAGCTCCCAGGGCAGCAGGCTGTGGCTGGGCAGAGAATTCTGCCAGCTTCTCTTTGTCTCACCTGGAGACGGCCCAAAAAGTGTGCTTAATGTCTTGACGGATTTAGGTTTGATGTCTGGAAGGACTTCCTGGGAAGAAAAGTTATCGGATGGGAGCGGGGGTGGGGGGTGGGGGGGAGAGATGAAGGACAAGGGAATCTTCTCCATATAGATATAACTTTTAATTAGCCTGCAAACCTTAAACATCTCTCACATTTTAAAAGTCGTTGTTACTGTTACAAAAGTAATACGTCCTCACTATAAAAAACAAAATCCAGAAGTTTAAAGAATGCAGAGTGAATATCCTTCCTCCTCCAGACCCACCCTCCAGGGGCAACTTCAATCAGCAGCGTGGTGTCTATTCTTCCAGACCTTTCCGCATATACATACAGATAAAACCATAAGGTTTTAGAATTTCTTTCCTTTTTTTTTTTTTCTTTTTTGAAATAAATGGAATTGTGTTTTTGCATATAAATACAGTTCTCTCACCCACTCATTCTTCAAGCGTGAACTGAGCCCCTGCCGTGCGTCTGGCCCTGTTTTAGGCCCCAGGCTTTGGCACAGACCTCCCTGCCTTAGCGTGGCCGAGGCGGGGGCTGCCGCTGGCTCTCGGAGAGGCTGGTGCCTCGGGAGGAGGAGGCCACTCGGCCGTGGGACTGGTTGTCGGTGGCCTCACCGGGGGGTGTCTGAAGCGGAGAAGGGGGCTGAGAGGCTGGGCCGGCTTCTCCTCAGATGGGTTGGCGGTGTGTGCCGGGGCTGGGGTCCAGGCCAGGTGGGGGACGGGGCAGCCAAGGTGTTCCCGGCTCTGACCGTGCAGGACTGCGTCCCCTTCATGGATCCGTGAAGCCGGCCACCTAGGGTTGGGGCCACATTTATTGAGTGCCACTGTATACTAAGGCTTTCTTACATGTTACTGAATCCTCTACACTAGCTCTGCTCTTTTGAGAGCTTCCCGAATTAAACGCCACCTCCTTCATGAGGCCTTCCTTGGGGCTTCCTTTCCCCTTCCTTGGGGATGGGTGGGTGTCTTTCTCTTGCTGCTCTGCTCTTCTCACTCTTCTGTGTACCCCCTTCAGAGCAATGGCCTGCTTGCTGGTCCCCCTCCACACCGCGACCAGGTTTAAGGCTGTATCCACGTTTCTAGCGCATGGAAGACACCGACCGCAGCCTCCCACTGGCCTCGCACAGACTCAGGCCTCTGGGTGGGACCTGGGGTGGGGGTCTCCCCTCCCAAGTCTTTCCTCTCCTTTCACAGATGAAGGAACGGCTTCCCATTCCCTTTGACTTGCTCAGAGTGAATTGAGGAGGGAACCCCGGCTCCTGGGTCCCGCCAAGGGTCCAGGTTCTGACCTCTGGGCCTCACTCGCCCGGGGAGCTAACTCTGCCTCAGGGGTTCAGTGACTGGGGCCAGGAAGGGGGCGTCTTCCCCCTGCCGGCCTCCCCTCCTCCCCAGACTGTCTCCGTGACGGCCCCTGGGACAGAGCTGACCGGGCCTGGAAAGGCTGCGGTTCGCCCCCGCCCCCCACCTCGCCTCCTCCTTCGCCAGCGCCTCTCATTTTTCCTCTGAAAGGAAAAAATTAATAGAAAATGTAAGTGAGCAATCTCGCGGACGAGGCGGGTTTTCATTATTTGCGGCTGGGGAAGGCAGGCTGGGGCGCGGATCCCAGTGAAGCATGGATTCTGCCAGGAGCCTCGGGAGATAATTGAGCGGCGGCGGCAGAGGCAGCGGCACGGGGCGGGCGCGGGCGCGGGAGCTGTATTATCATTAGAATTTACATGACACATTAGCCAGAAGTGGCAGCGTTCATCTTTCTAACCAAATCCCATTTACCAAATGAGCAGCCGACACTTGTTTTATCAGCTGGCTCTGTTCTCCGAGCGCCTTTCTGCTCAGAGCGCTCCGAGTGGGCTGCTGGCCCTTTGGGCTGGGGAAGGAAAGGCCACCGGCACTTATTAAGCGCCCACTGTGTGCCAGAAACCTTCTTACTTGCTTCTGAATCCTCTTAATAGCCCTGTTGGGGAGGCAGTGTTATTACCCCCATTTTATGGACGGGGAGACTGAGGCTTAGGGAGGTGAGGCTATGCTTTACTTTAGTTGTGCGTTGTTCTAGACCAACGATGATCGTAAACTTCAGAGGCTGGACCCTGAGGCCGGACTTCCTGGGCGCTCTTCCACTTGCTGGCTCTGTGGCCTTGGGCAGGTTACTTAACCTCTCTGGATCCCCCCCTTGTCCTCACCTGCCGCACGGTATTAATACCAGTATGTATATCAGGGCTGTTGTGAAAACCGTATAACCACACCGAAAGCAGAGTGATGAACACAAGTGAACACACAAGTGAGCGGTTGGTGTGATTTAGTTCTTGCTAGGGCTGCGATGGCGGCCCCACCAGAGGCGAGGAGTGTGCTAGGCACTCTTTGTCCACTCTCACGTCGTTTCTTCCGATGAGGGACTCGAGGCTCCGAGAGGCGAACCGGCTTGGCCAAGTTCACCCAGCTCCTGGGGGGTGAAGCTGTTTGCCGAGCCGGAATGGAGTCTCTTTTGATAGCAACACCTGTGTCTTTCTGGCCGTGCCAGCTGTTTTCCGGGCCCCCAAAGTTTTTCCTAAGAGCGAGATAGTGAAAGCCCTTGACAAAGGGCCTCTTTGAGCCCCTCCCCCCAGCCTTGCCTCCGCTCCGCTCCTCCCCTCTGCCTAGAGGCACCTGCAGGGGGGGGGGCAGGGGGTGTCGGCTCAGCCCTGCTGCTTTTGCCCTCAGGAGTGTCTGCCGCTGAGCTTATCACACGTGCAGGGAGGTGGTGAGGGTTAATGGCAGGGAACCCCTGACTGAGCACCTACTATGCGCCGGGCCTGGGGCGAGACAGAGATGAATGAGATGCGGCCTCCAATGACAACACAAAGGGTATCGCTGACGGAACATGATTAATTGCAGAAGGGAGGACGCGGACAGCAGCGGGGCTGGTTTGCAGGTGGGAGAGTCCCGCTCGCTCTGATCCGCGAGCCCGAATCTCAGACGCTGTGAGGCAGGGTTTGTTCATTCATCCTGTGGATAGTTACTGGGTGCCTACTATGTGCCAGGCACTTTTTCCAGGTGCTTGGGGCTCTCCCTGGGGCCTCTGCTCCTGTGGAGTTTAACATTGTAAGCAGATGACAAAGAATAATGATGTAAAACCATGATAAGCTAATTTCAGATGGCGAATGCTCCGGAGACAATGAAAAAGGCTGACGGGGCTGAGGGGAGGCGTTGTTAGATATTGAGGTCAGAGGAGGCCTCCCAGAGGAGGTGGAAGTGAACAGTGACCTGTATCAGGAGAAGGAGACAGCCATGCGAGGGTCACGTGTGTTCCAGGCAGAGCAAAGGTTCTGGAGGGAGGGATGAGCTTGGCGGGTCGTACAAATGGGCGAGCAGAGCATGACTAGCAGGGTGGTGCAGGGAGGGAGGCTTGGAAGGATGTGAGGTAGGAACGCAGACCCTGGACCCTGGTGGAGGGAGAGGGGACAGGAGGGGACGGTCGTAGTTTCCAGGTCTCCATGGTGACCCCACGTCTTCTCTGAGTGTTCCTCTCCTCTCCTGGTTGGCCTTGTTGCCTCCCTTTGTCCCCCCATCAATGTCCCTTCCTGTTCCGAGGCCCCATGGACACAGTGGAGGGGCACAGCTAGCTTCTAGAGCAAGGGGCTTCCCTAATCCCTGCCCATCCCCTGCCTCGCCTCCTGCTGCCCCTCCTGGACGCTGCATTTCTGGCTCTTTCACTTGTCTGTGCCTTTGCCCGTGCTGTGCCCTCCATTTGGAACTCCTTTCCCCATTTCCCCTTGGCAAGGGAAGGCTGTCACCCCCAGTCTGCGTCCCTGGGTCCTCATGCTCCCCCTCTGAGGACACAGGACACAGCACATTAGAATCACCCACTGCCCCCGGGGAGGGAGGGCTTATTCATAAATATGTCTGTCGAAGAATCAAAGAACATGCCTCGTTTTTGACGGTGGATCTGAAACTTCCGAGCGTGGCTGGCTGGGGTTGCAGCTCTTGGCCTCCGGGAACTCCCTCAGATTTCCTTCCAGGTGGGAAGGGGCTTTGAGGGGATTTCTCCAGGCGGTTCCCTCCCTCTCCTGTGTGTGTGTTGGGGGGTACCCAACTAGTGACCTAGGCTGGGGGTGGTGCGGCTCCCAGCTCAGGAGTCTATACTTCTGTGCGCCTGGAAATGACTTGGAGATGCTCTGTCAAGCACAAGATACAAATTGCAGGCAGTTTTTAAACGTTTGGAGAGATTGCTTTTTGAGTGGCAACTGCACCTGTGCATGTCAGGAGGGGGCGGGGCAGGGAATCATTGACTTTTCTTCCATTTTCTCTCCTCCCTGGGACTCAAGGCCCTTCTTAGCCCGGCAGGAGCCCACCTAGGCCTGGAATAAGAGGGAGGGGCTGTGGACTGGAGGATGGGGGGATTGACTGGAGGGGGTCCCTAGGTTCAGTCCGTGACCTCCCCCCTGCTGGGATCGGGGCGAGGGGCTGGCAGGCCTGGCAGGGAGTCGGCGGACAGACTGGCATATAATAGGCCTACCTGCTGGTGGGCAAAGCCCCCTCCTTCTCTCCCACTCCAAACAAGAGAGGCTCAGGGGCCTGCCTTTCAATGCTTTTCTGCTAGATTGACGTTCAGGGCATAGGTTCGACTACATCGTCTTCCGTCTCAGCCAGCAAATCCCACAGGGGCCCCAGCTCGGCATTTTCTAGACCTTCCAGGCCCATAGGCTGGACCTCTGTGTTCTGGTCATGGGGGCTGCTGGGGGTTGGGGAGATCATCTGTGAAGCGGGGTGACAGATGCAATTATTCATTTGTTTCTTTGTTCATTCATTCATACCAGAACTTTCTGTGTCTCAGTAACCTAGGAGTGATAGGAGTGAGGTATGAACTCAGAGGGTTGAAGGCAAGATTTGCATGCGACCGAGCCCTGGTGAGGGCCCTGGGGTGTTTGCTGTTTTACCCTGTGACCATTGGTCCCCCGCAAGGGGGATTTGGCTGCTGTGATTCCCCAGCCCTGTGACTAACCCAGGGAGGTGGACAGCAGGGCTGAAGCAAGGCTGGGCAGTCCACCAGGGCAAAGGCCACTCGAGCCTTGCTCACCACCAAATCCTAGGCTGTAGCCCAGGGCCCGGCACGTAGTGTTGAATGAGTGGCGTATATAGCTACATACCAGATACCTCCAAGTCTGTCGCCTTGAATTCTCCATCAGAGTCCGGCCAATACTTTTCAAATGGCAGGTCTATTAAAAGGAGGAGGGGGTGATAGACAGACGAGCTGGTGGGGTGGAGGGAGGCTTGTGTTTCTGCGCAGAAGACTTGCCCATGGTTAAATGCAGAGGGCAGTAGAGAGAGGACTTTAGAAGAGCTGCCCCAGGGTGTAGGAGGAACTGAACCAGAGGGGTCAGAGTAACCACAGACCCGCTCCTTCAGGGAGCAGAACGGGGTGGGGATGGGCAATTGAGGTATATACCCCTGCCAGCCTTGGTTTCTTCCCAGGGAGCTTGAATGGCAGTTCAAGTTGAGAGTTGGAGCAGGGTGGGGTGCTGAGGCCTCTGGGGAGTGTCTGGAGGCAGGGAAGGGGGCGGGCCTCCCCATTAAAGCACACCGCATGCTCTGCTTAAAAGAGACCCAGCTCTGTTTTCAGGAAGTTCCAGTCTGAGGGGGGAGACCCAGCTCTGTTCTCAGGGAGCCCCAGTCTGAGGAAAGTCATGGCAGAAACTTCCCTTCTCTTTCCCTCTCTTGGCCTCAATCTCTGGCCCCCAGCTGGCGTCCGGCTCCTGCTGGTCCCCTTGAAGGATCTCTTTGGCCCTAGCAGCTCCTCTTAGACCAGACTCCTCAGTGAGGCTTCCCTTGCTTCCTGGGACATGAGGGCCCTGGTGAGCCAGTTACTAGGGGACTCTTCATTTCCACCCCAGGGAGGCAACAGGGGAAACAGGAGCTCCTGGCCAGCAGTCAAGGATTTGTGGTCACACTCCTAGGGAATCTGTTTGCTGGGAGGTTGAGGGCTGCTCCAAAGCCCAGGGAGGGAGGGGGCTCGTGGGCCATATTGTGATACCTGCCCAGGTGGCCCTGCGGTCATCCCCCGACCCCCGGAAACCACCTCTGCAGGGTGCACTCAGCTGGCAACAGGGTGGGAGACCTCTGAGGGGCAGCAGGCTCCTGGGCATGCATAGGGCAGCTGTCCTGTGATTCCCACTCCTGAGCTAGAAAACTAGCCTGCTGGTTCCTCCATGGCAGTCTGGAGGGCTCCCCGAGGACCTGGCCTCCTGGCAGGCGCAGAGAGCTGGTTACCATTTGAGTTAATGCTCCTTAGAAGGAGCCAATGGGTCCCTCTGGGGCCTTTCGGGAGAAAGATTACAGATCGTACTCAAACCAATCCACCCTGGAGAGAGAGAAGGGAGGTGAGTGCACGCATCAGCCCTCTGAGCCCTGGAAGCCAAAAAATGTGGGTGAGAGCTGGAGTTGGCACTAGAATTGGGGCAAATTTTACACAGAATGAAGGATGTGGCACCTGACTATTGCTCTGTCGGTTGTCTCAGCCTCGCTCAGACCCATCAGGTAGGTACTAGAATCGTGCCTATTTGACAGATGGGGAAAGTGACCGGCAGAGAGGTGAGCTAATTTGCCTCAGCTCCCACGGCTCCTTTTTTTTTTTAAATGTTTATTTATTTTTGAGAGACGGAGCATGAGTGGGGGAGGGGCAGAGAGAGAGAGAGAGAGAGAGAGAGAGAGACAGAATCTGAAGCAGGCTCCAGGCTCTGAGCTGTCAGCACAGAGCCCGATGCGGGGCTTGAACTCACGAACCGTGAGATCATGACCCGAGCCAAAGTCGGCGCTCAACCGACTGAGCCACCCAGGCGCCCATCCCACAGCTCCTAAGTGGTAGATCAGGGATTTGCACCAATGCAGCCTGCCTTCCGAGCTTGGTTCTAAGCAGGAACCACACGGTTCCAGAGCAGGTGCTGGAGCTACGACAGCAGGTGGATCCAGCCTGGAGCTGGCATTGGCATTGGCATTGGCATTGGGCGCTGAGCTGAAGCGAGGGATGGGAGCTGGCTGGAGCTCATGCCCATATGGAACACTCCCTGTTCTCCTTTGTGAACAACGGGCAAATGGGGGACCTGCTAGGCTCACCTTTCTCTCTTTAGAGTCTCCAGGGATACAGGGTCTGGGAGATGCCCACCTTCACCCCTCCTGGTTCACCCCTGCCTGGATGGCTGCATCTCTGCCTGCCCTGAAAGACTGCGTCTCAGGTGTTTGGGGCTGTTGTTCTCCTGGTCTGGGCTGGGGAGGTCCTGGGGGTTGGAAACAGCTCACGCAGCTGCATCAGGAACAGGTCCCAGGCACCGTATCTCCTGGTCCTGGGTCCAGATCCCATCCACGGTTGGAAGTTACAAAACTCCTAAGCTGGAACCAGAGCGGGGGTGGGTGAGTGAGGCCCAGAAGCAGTCAGAAGCCATTCCCCTGAGACACCGAAGCCCCCTCTCTAGCTCTCTTGGCTCCTGGGTCTCAGATACCAGAAGTCCCAGGCTACTTCGTTGCTTACACATTTTCAGTGATTCACCATTGCCTGCGGCATACGGTTTAGGCCTTATATACCCTCCCAAGTTCTTTTATCTCAGCCTCCTGGCTAGTGAGGGGCACAAGAGTTCTCAAGGGAAGAACCAGGCCCAATGGCTGGGCAACTTCTTTGGGCCCCCTGACAGGTTGCTGTTGGCATGATTGGAAGGTTACGTTCATTCACTGTTACTTCTGACACAAACCAGCTCAGGGCCTGGCCTGGAGAGTCTGGCTAATGTGCATGGTTCCATTAGAAGATGACTCCTGTCCTCACTTTTGCTCTGGGCTGGAATTTAGAATCTCCCTCTATACTTTTGGCTGCCTCATCCCATGGAATCCTGGGCTGGCCAGGTATAATGGATCCTTTGAAAAATTGCAACCTGAAATTTATGAGAGGTAAACAAAATGCAGCTTTATTTGCGTCTCTCACTGTCCTTGTAAATTGTATCCCCACTGGGGCGCCTGGGTGGCTCAGTGGGTTAAGCTTCCGAATTCGGCTCAGGTCATGATCTCACGGTCCGTGAGTTCGAGCTCTGTGTTGGGCTCTGTGCTGACAGCTCAGAGCCTGGAGCCTGCTTCGGATTCTGTGTCTCCCTCTCTCTCTCCACCTCCCCTGCTCATGCTCTGTCTCTCAAAAATGAATAAATGTTAAAAAAACAACAAAAAATAAATTGTATCCCCATGGCTTATTGGCTCACTTTTAGATTACAAGTCCTTTAAAAAAAAAGTCACTTTCAGGCATAAAACAGGTTTCAATCCCAGAATTAGAAAGGATAGTCCCAGGGGCGCCTGGGTGGCTCAGTCGGTTAAGCATCCAACTCTTGATTTCGGCTCAGGTCACAATCTCCCAGTCGGGGGCTTCGAGCTTCACATCCGGCTCTGAGCCAGGAGCCTGCTTCAGATTCGGTGTCTCCTTCTCTCCCTCTGCCCCTCCCCTGCCTGTGCGCTCTCTCTTTCAAAAATAAATAAATAAACATTAAAAAAAAAGTATAGTCACAGATAATAATAACAATCCCCATTTCAAATTTGATTCGCTGTCAACCCTTTCCCCTCCCTAAGCCAGAGCAACTGACAGGCTATAGGGAACAGGGGATAAGGCTGCTGTAAATGACCCCTCCAGAGTGGGGAAAGGGTTTGGGCAAGGGGAGGGGCGGGGACAGAGAGATTCCTTCCTGGCTCTGGTCGGAGTAAGGCTGGCTGGTGAGCATCTCCTCTGCTTCCCCTCACTCCCAGGTGTCTACGGGTCCCTTCTGACTTCTGCTGCTGAATCCCTGCTCTTCCTGGGAGGATTCAGCGGGTCCCAAGCTCTTCTTTCTTTCTTGGGTGTGCAGTAAGCGTTTGAGCAGACTGTGACCCCCCCAAGCTCTGGACGTGCACGCCACCCCCCCAGGGCAGCCACTTTTCTACGCCACGATCTTTTGCCAGTTAGATTTCCGGCAGGAGTTGGATACCGGAATTGAGTCTTGGGCAGACCCGTCACGTGGGCAGGTCATGTCTGTTGCTTCTTGGTTGCCTCTGTGAGAACTGGTTTCTTTCTTTTCAAAAAAAATTTTTTTTAAATGTTTATTTATTTTTGAGAGAGACAGAGACAGAATGCGAGTGGGTTAGGGGCAGAGAGAGAAGGAGACACGGAATCCGAAGCAGGCTCCAAGCTGTCAGCACAGGGCCTGACACGGGGCTCGAACTCATAGACCGAAAGATCATGACCTGAGCTGAAGTCGGACGCTCAGCCGACTGAGCCACCCAGGCATCCCTGTGAGAACTTGTTTCTTAAGCCCCTGTGGGAGAGGACAGTTATGCCTCCAGCCTGTCCCTAGGGGGTCAGCCACAGGGGGGGCAGCGCCTGCCCACAGGTCCCAGCTCCGCCTTCCCCGCCTGACGGCCAGCAGACTGACGGGAAAGAGTCCATCTGGGTGAACTATGGCATAGGGAATCCCAGCTCCGTTCCTACTAGGCGTGTGGCCTTGTGTAGCTGACTTAACTTCTTCGTCATCCCGTTTTGTCACCTGTGACCTGGGGACAGTAGTCCTTGTGTCATAGATTGCCGAATGAATGCTGTAACCAGAAACACTTAGGGCGGTGGGCCTGGCACACCGGAAGTCGTCAGCAAGCGACATTTATTATTGTCATCCTCTTGCTCACCACCATCCTTGGACACTGGACCTTGGGAGGCAACAGGGAAATGGTCAGGAGCATAGGCAGTGATGTGTTATCAACACAGCCAACTTATGGAAAGAGCCCAAATGTCCATCAACGATGAATGGAAAAAGGAGATGTGGTATCTATATAAAGGCATACTACTCAGTGACCAAAAAGAATGAAGTCTTGTCATTTGCAACAACACGGATAGAACTAGAGGGTATTATGCTAAGCAAACTAAGTCAGAGAAAGACAGAGATCATATGATTTCACTCGTATCTGGCATTTAAGAAACACAACAGAGGAACCTAGGGGCAGGGAAGGAAAAATAAGATAAAAAAGGGAGAGGGAGGCAAACCATAAGAGACTCTTAAATATAGAGAACAAACTGAGGGTTACTGGAGGGGAGGTGGGTGGCGGGATGGGCCAAATGGGTGATGGGCATTAAGGAGGGCACCTGTTGGGATGAGCACTGGGTGTCATATGTAAGGGATGAATCACTGGGCTCTACTCCTGAAATCAATGTTACACCGTATGTTAACTAACTTGAATTTAAATAAATAAATTAAAAAAGAGCATAGGCTGTGGCACCTGGAGTGAGATCTGGGTACAATCTGGCTCATGTTTTGCAGCTTCAAGCAAATTACTAACCTCTGAGCCTCAGTTTCCACAGCTGTGAAATGGAGCTTTCGCCATCCCTGTTTTGGGTTAGGGCTGTTGGAGGGATTTACTGAGATAAAGTCTCCAAGGTCCCGCCCGAGCTCAGGGTTTGGCTTGTAGCAGGCAAATGATAAAGGGAAGCCACTGTATTTGTTACAGTTGGAGATAGATTTTTCTGGAGGTCTAGGAAGTGCCAGTCCTCCTCAGTGCCCTTTAAATCAGTTGCCCTGCCCTGACTTCCTTGTGCCGCTTTAATCACCAAGGAAACAGTGAAGGGTCCCAGATATTCCTGAGAAGCTCTTGATTCATAATCGCTGTATCTCACAGGCAATCATCACTCCCTGGCCCCGCCCCCTCCCTGCCCCCCCACCCCGCCCCCGCCCTTCACCATCCCCAGTCCCGGTCCTGCGTGTTGGAATTTGGCTCTCCGTTGTCAAGAGCTGCTAACTCCACCCTCACATTAAATACAAACAGATGAATATCTCTCATCTGTGTTTTTGTCTGAGTTTCCATGAGGTTCTGGGGAACAGGGGAGCTAGGGGGAAACGTCTCCAGTGGCTTGCTAATGAGCAGGCTCCTTTTTCTTGCCCTCCTCCCTCTGTAAGGACAGAAGAATTGGTTTTCTGTTTGGCAAGCCAGTATCAATATTGCCAGAGTGATATGAGGAGGAAAACAACCCGAGGCTTTATTAGTCTTCTGGTGACTTCAGGACGCCACACAGTGAGGATTGCTGGGGACGCGGCCCCCCCTCCCGCCCCCGGCTTCATCCCCACCATGTAGAGCAGCCCAGGGAGTCAAGCCGGACCAGTGACCCACAGATGGAAAAGCCCCTTGGAGACAAAGCCTGTTGCCCAATCCTTTGTGCACGTAGAGAATCTTTTAGAATCTTTCAGGGGAACCTCATATGGAACCCCCAAACATGGACGTCGTGGAGATGTTCTGACTGAAGTGTGGTCAGCAGGGAAAAGAGAGCAGGAGCCCAGTTTCACGGCATCCTACAGCCTGGTTGAGCCTTAAAACTCCTTCAAGGAACCCCAAGGTTCGACGACACCCAGTTGGAAAACCTCTGCAGAAACTTCCATCGTCTGTGTGTGGGGCAGACTATTTGAATCCAAGCAGAGGTTTGGGAGGCTGCCTGTTGCCTCTCCCCTCAGTGTGCGGGCACCGGCCCTCCCGTTTCACAAGAAATGGTCAAGAAGATACCACGCTTCTGAATGGGTTGAAATCCACTTCCTATTCCTTCTAGTACGATGCCCATTTTGCAGTTGAAGCAACTGAGACAGGAGGTTAAATAACGTGTCCAACGTCACAGAGCTCACACGAAGTTCCGATAGACAAAGGAGCTAAATGGGCCTTGAAGAAGAAGTTGGGGCTCTGGCTCCTCCTGTTACCCCTCCACGCCGCATACTCTGAACACACACTTCGAACACGGTGGGTGCGGGTCAACCCTCTCATTTGATGTGAAGGGAAACTGAGGCCCAGAGAGGCTTGGACTTGCTGAAGGTCACTCAGCAAGCCAGTGGCAGAGCTGGTACCCAAACCCAGGTGTCTGGACTCCCAGCTCAGGGCCTCATCCTTGGCTGCACGGGGCAACATGGGGCATCATTCTGGCTATGTGAGATGATCTGCCTGGGCCTTTTCATCGAGAACATTCCTGAGCGCTTGCTCTCCCCTTGGTGGGGCCGGGCTCGGCTGGGCTGATCTGGGCTGGGCTCTCCTGTCAGGGATGTTGAGCAGAACCCTCCTTAAGGCGAGAAATGGCCCTCTAGGCACACCCCAGCTCAGACTTTTCTCTTCTCTTTGAACTTTCCCAAGTTACAAAGCACACAATTAAGGGCTGCCTAATAAGCCATCCATCTTGTCCCACAAAGAGAGAACTGTAGGCTTCCCGCCGGCTTCCTCCTCCTCTGGGAGGGGATCAATGCCTTATCTCAGCCGGGCCTGCCTGCGTGGAGAGGAGGGAGGGAAATGAAAGCACTTAATTAAGGCGCAGAAGAGCGGAAAGGGAACACCGCGTCCTCCCTGACTCCCTGCTCCTTCTTCACCTCCCCGTCTCCCCTCCGAGGGCAGCGGGCACAGTCCACAGAGACTGGCCTGCTCTGGAAACGGAGGAGGAGGTGGTAAAGGTGAGAACGACTCTAGAAAGGCCCCGCTGTCTGGGCCTGAGCAGAACTTACCCCTAGTGGAAATTTCCCACCCTTTACTGTCCCCCCACCCCTGTCCCAAGCAGACCTGGCCATGGCCATGAGCAGTCTGGAGGGTGGTAAGCAGCAAGGCCACCTCCTGAAAAACACCTTCTTTGGGCCTGAATTTCTTTTTTTTAAAAATTTTTTAAAAAATGTTTATTTTTGAGAGAGAGTGAGCAGGAGAGGGTCATAGAGAGAGGGAGACACAGAATCGGAAGCGGGCTCTAGGCTCGGAGCTATCAGCACAGAGCCCGATGTGGGACTCGAACTCACAAAAGGTGAGATCAGACCTGAGCCGAAGTCGGATGCTTAACCGACTGAGCCACCCAGGCACCCCTGGGCCTGCATTTCTAGCATTAAAACATATTCCTTTAGGTAAAGAGCCTTCTTGGCTCTCTCTATATGACCAGAATGTTTATAGAAGGAAGTTTTAAGAGGAGGAGTCTGGCCACTACAGTTTAATTTTCCCTTCTCCATTTCCCCTGGGCAGTGCCTGCAAAACAGTCCTTAGTGCAGCTAGGAAGGTGAGAGCCCACATGCAAAAGCATCCACATACTTGGAAGACCTGCCACCGTAATTTTCTGGAAGGTTCAGCATTTTCCCCTTGAAGTTCTTCTGAGCTATTCTGTGTGCCTCTATCTTCTATGAACTTGGCTGTCGACGCTTGGACATCTCCTACTCCCTTGTCTCCTGACTCCATCTGTCCTGACTGATGTCAAATTGTGTGCCTTTGCCCCCCTGGCCTGGATATGGTCCTCGTCTCTGGCTTTTCTGAAGGCACTCTTGTCACACCTTCATTGTTTGCACCCAGCTCCAAGATAGTGGGGCGGGGGGCACCTTTGACATCCTGTGACCCTGGTGGTAGCCCTGCCTACCCACAGTGGGAGGACAGATGGGGTGAGAGCCATTCTCAGAGGACCCGGGCCCTGGGTAGATGAGCATTGCTCTCTACCCTGGGGGATCCCCAGCAAAGCAGTTGCTTTAGACTGAAGAGTTGTGTCTCCCCCAAGTTCATATATTGGAACCTAATTCCCAATGCGAAGGCCATTGGAAGTGGAAGGTGGGAGGTGATTAGGTAATGAGGATGCTTTTATGAAACAGACCCCAGAGAGGTCCCTTGCCCCTTGTACCAGGTGAGGACCCAGGGGGAAGATGGCTGTCTGCGAACCGGGAAGTGGGCCCTCACCAGACACGGAAGCTGCCGGCGGCTTTGTCTGGGACTTCCTAGCTTCCAGAATTTGTGGGAAATAAGTGTCTACTGTTTATACACCACCCAGCCCACGTTCTTCTATTACAGCAGTCTGCACGGACTCGGTCACCTATTCTGCCCTGGCTGGGAGGCCTGAGGAAGTCTGGACTTTGCTCAGCATCTCTCCCTGCCTGCTCCGGGGATTCAGGGTGGGCAACTTGAGGGACCGGTGAGCAACAGCCTGGGGAAAGCTGGCCACGCCTGTGGGGTGCGCTGTTTCCTCACCTCCCCCGGAAGGGCCGGCTCGGTTCTATATCCAGTGGGACCAGTGCTGGCCCCTCCTCAAGAGCCAAGCGTTCTGAGATAACCTAATAATTCAATAAATGTTAATTGATATAATAAAAGGGGGAGCGGGGAACTGAACCCACCCTAGCGTAAAGCCACGTCCAATTTAGAAAAAAAAATTTTTTAATGTTGATTAACTTTTTTTTTTTTTTTTAATTTTTTTCTTCAACGTTCATTTATTTTTGGGACAGAGAGAGACAGAGCATGAACGGGGGAGGGGCAGAGAGAGAGGGAGACACAGAATCGGAAACAGGCTCCAGGCTCTGAGCCATCAGCCCAGAGCCTGACGCGGGGCTCGAACTCACGGACCGCGAGATCGTGACCTGGCTGAAGTCGGACGCCCAACCGACTGCGCCACCCAGGCGCCCCAAATGTTGATTAACTTTTGAGAGACAGAGAGACAGAGCACGAGCGGGGGAGGGGCAGAGAGAAGAGGGAGACGTAGAATCGGAAGCAGGCTCCGGGCTCTGAGCTGTCAGCCGAGCCCGACACGGGGCTCGAACCCACCAACCGTGAGATCATGACCTGAGCTGAAGTCGGACGCTCAACCGACTGAGCCACCCAGGCGCCCCTTAGCTGCGTCTAATTTTTAAGTTAACTTGAGTATGTACAGAACTGTTGTCCCCTTCTGGTCACCCCCAGATGTCAGTCTGGTGTGGTCGTGGCTGTAGTCACCGGTGCTTCCTGACCAGGGTAGTTTCTATCCTGGGGACTATCTTCCCCTCCCCTCCTCTGGTCTCCTGGGTCTAGGTTTCTTCCTCACATGGTTCGTTCCTGACTCCCCTCTGGCCTGGCCTGGCTGCTTCCTGACAAGCTCGCCAGGGCCCTTTCTGCCCCTGTGCTGGGGCTTGAGGTTCCTGGGAGACGTGCCAGCACCCATATGTGTCCAAACCTGGCTGTGTACCTCTGTGATGTGCTACAGCCGGCTCGAACTGGCTTACAAGAACTGGCAATTTTGAGAAAATTTGCCAGCCAAGTGTTAAACCATCGGTGGCTTGAAATCCGCCTCGGTGGGAGTGTTTACACCATGGGAATTGGCAGATGTTGCAAATCAGAGCCCCTCCACCCCCACCCCACCCAGAGCCCGTTTACCAGGATGCTGTCAGAGGCAGTTAACAGCCACCCCTTGGGGCAACCCCTGAGCAGTGAGGTTTAGGAGCTGGTGGATAAATACTGTCCTCTTCCATCTTCGGGTCTGTTCTCCACAGCTCTCTCTCCTCAAAGGGTCTGAGCAGGATAGAGCCCCAGTTGCCCACAGCAGTGGCTAATCTAATAGCGTACCCTCGTATTGGGTTTCCACCCTTCTCTCCAGCCCCCCACTCCTCCTGCCTGGGACACTTCCCCAAATAAGCTACTTGCGGGCAAATCCTTATCTCAGACTTTATTTTTGTGGGGCAGGGAGAGGCGATCAGGGGCGGGAGGCACAGAAGCTAAGCCTACGCCTTTAAGTACAGACTATATTTACTTCCTCTGCACAGTGGACCGTTTCCGTACTTTTATTCCTGCGGTGTTTATTCCCATGTCTAGCCGTGATTGTACAGAGTCTCCCAAAGCAGCGATTCCTGATTTGCCTTAGAACATCTTCTATAGCAGTGGAAAGGGTTTTTAAAATATTCAGTTGATTCAGGCAGCAAGCAGAACATCCTCTGGCCTGAGTGCTGTCTGCGAGTCTCTCGCTTGTTACAGTAACTTTCCTCTACGACTGATTTCAGTTTCCATTTGCAAATGTAACCGCCACCTGTGCCTTCTCCTCGTGATTGGATTTCTGCATCATATTCCTGCATCACAGCCGCCCAGGAACCTCAAAGCTGGGGGGGTCTATCCTCAAATCATTTAGCCAGCTCTCCCCCACACAAGGTTTACGTATCTTAATTTTGTTCCCAGTTTCTGACCCAAATCATCCTGCCCTGATCTGTCCTCAAACTCTGCCCATTGGTAATGTTGCTGATTGTTGAATGCTCTTACCCGTGACTCCGTTTCCTGGTTTTCGGTTTTTGTTTTTGTTTTGTTTTGTTTTTTTCTAAGCAGATTCTTAGGGGTTGCACTCAGCTAAGCAGGTTGGGTGATGGTTGGAGAGCTTTCTAGTTAACTGGGTCGTGCACAGTAGCTATAGCGATCTTCATGCTTGTCTCCTTGGAATAGTCACGTCCCAAGAAAACCAGGTCAGGTCAGAATGGAAGAGGATTGGGGATGCTTTTCCCTCCTGGCTCTCTACTGAAGAATGTCAACGCTGGGACCGCAGAGAAACATTTCCCCAAGTGAGTTCCATTTGGTCCACACGGCTCCGTGACATGTGAGCCCCTTGTCATCAGTTCTTGGTCGAGGATGGTAGAAAGGATAAAGAGAGAGGAGGTCATGGTCATTGACACCACGGAGAAGGCACAAGGAAGAGAAGTGGTCATGGTCAATGGAATGACATCCATAGCAGAGCCAGGCTGGCTCCCTCGGAAGATCCTAGTGGGCTCCCCAGGGTGTGGGTGCTGTCCGGAACCCCCCAGATATTCCACCTTGGGTACTCACAAGGAGGTCCTCTGTTCGGGTTGTGGCTTTGAGTTCGCAAGTCTGTCATATTCCGTCTCCTGGACTCAGGAGAGGGTGGCAACGCATGGGGTGGCTCCCTTCCCTTCGTCTCGGGGACCTTCAGCCCATGGACAGACCAATACAGTTTTGGAAAGCCTGCTGGGAGGCCCTGGGAAGAAGAACCTCAGACTGAGGTTCTGAGATACAGTTCCCAGCTGCTGCTTCTCATAAAGGACCAACACCGCGGGCTGCTGCTTCCACCCAATCTCTTGCCTGTTGAGTTCTTCAATCTCAGGCCCTATGATAGAGACCAATTGTGGGCTGTCATGTGCACAAACATCCTTATGTTCCTGTGTGTTTCCCAGCCTCCCTTACAGTTAAGTTGGGGCCATGTTGACTGGTTCTAGTTAATGAGCTGTGGGCAGAACGGATGTCGGTGATTTCCAGGATGGCACCCGAGAACATCCCATGACATTACCGAGCCCCCTTTTTTCCTCCCATGGCAACAGTGGGAGCTGCAACTCGAGGATGGCAGTGTTGCATGACAGAGGAGCCTGGGTCCCCGAGTCACCCCTGGAGGAGTGCCGCTTGACCCACTGGGGTAGGCAGAATTTTAGCTGCCATGACCTTTGCCTCTGGTGTTATGTCCATGAATATATTACATACATTACATGGCAAAAGGCTTTGCAGGTATAATTCAGATTACTAATCAGATAGGGAGATTATCCTGGCTGATCTGGATACACCCAGAGAAGTCACACTAGCCCTAAAAGCAGAAGGGGAAGGCAGAGAGATGTGGGGAAGAGAAGTCAGAAAGATTTGTAGAGTAAAAAGGACTTGATGTGCCGTTGCTGGCTTTGAAGATGGAAGAGGCCATGAACTAGGGAATGTGGGCAGCTTCTAAAGGCTGAAAATGACTCAGGCCAACAACCAGAGAGGAAATGGGGACCCCAGTCCTATGATCTGCCAATAACCCCAATGAACTTGGAAGCAATTCTTCTCAGAGCTTTCTGATAAAGAGCCCTCCTAGGGGTGCCTGGGTGGCTCAGTCGGTTAAGTGTCCGACTTTGGGCTCAAGTCATGATTTCACGGTTTGTGAGTTAGAGCCTCGCATCAGGCTCTGTGCTGACAGCTCAGAGCCTGGAGCCTGTTTCAGAGTCTGCGTCTCCCTCTCTCTCTGCCCCTCCCCTGCTTGTGCTCTTTCTCTTTCTCAAAAATAAACATAAAAAAAAAAAAAAAAGAACCCATGGGGTGCCAGCGTGGCTCGGTCGGTTAAGCGTCCGACTTCAGCTCAGGTCATGATCTCATGGTTTGTGAGTTTGAGCCCCACGTCGGGCTCTGTGCTGACAGCTTGGAGCCTGGAGCCTGCTTCGGATCTGTGTCTCCTTCTCTCTCTGTCCCTCCCCAACTTGTGCTCTGCCTCTCTATGTCTCTCAAAAAATAAATAAATGTAAAAAAAAATTATAAAAAAAAGAACCCTCCTGGCCAACACTTTGATTTTGGCCTTGTGATACCCTAAGTAGAGGACGCAGTCAAATCCCCACTTGGACATCTCAACTATTATAAGACAATAAATGGTTTTATCTATCTATCTATCTATCTATCTATCTATCTATATTTTACAGAGAGAGAGCACAAGTGGGGGAGAGGGGGAGAGGGAGAGAGAGAGAGAGAGAGACAGAGACAGAGAATCTTAAGCAGGCTCCACGCTGAATGTGGAGCCCTACACGGGTCTCGATCCCGTGACCTTGGGATCATGACCTGAGCCAAAATCAAGAGTCAGACACCCAACCGACTGAGCCCCCCAGGTGCCCCAATAAATGGTATTTTTAACAAGCGGCTACTGTTGTGGTCATTAGCAATGGCAGTACTAGAAAATGAACACACCTAGATGCGATTTTGTGTGTGTAAGGAAAAATCCTTCCAGCCAGTGAGATGCTAGAGCCTCCCTGTTGTAGCAGCTAACGATGCTTATTCTGATGAATGCAGCGCCCCCCACCCCGTGTGCAGGGAGCAGAGCTCCACGCAGGCCATGAGGCACAGGAGAGGACGAGGACACTGCTCCTGAGGCATCGGAGTGTCTGCTTAGGTCTCCTGGGGAGCCCACAGGGTCAACAGAGGTGGGTGCTCCACCAGGAGTGAGCTCAGGCCTCTTGAACCCTCGGGAGCAGGAATGTGGCCCAAGAAGAGAAGCCTAGCGGGGAGAAAAGGCAGGTCTCCCAAGATCACATAGCAAAATAGCAGCAGAGCCGAAGCCGGAAGCCAGGCCTCCCGACTCGAAGGCCCGGGCTGTGTGCCCAAGCTGGGTGCTACTGAGATTCGCATGGGAGCGTGCACGCGTGTGTGAGCTCCAGGTGCACGTGCGCGGGCTCCACGTGTGCTTGCCAGGCCGGATTCCTCCTTCCCCAGCTCCCGGATCTCCAGGGTTAATGCTCCGCTCAGGAGGCTGAGAACAGCCTCTCCCCTTTGGTAATTGAAATCAATTTCTCAGCCTTATCTTTAGGAAACCTATATAGTCTAGACTGTAATCTGAAAGCCTGGGCTCGGGCAACTTTTAAATGAAAACTCCTCTGCGAGGAGGCGGAGGGGGGGAGGGAACAAGTGGCTTGCCTCTTCCCACAATTTCTCAAGGAGCGCATGAGTGTGGAGGTGATGTCTCTCTTCTTTTTCCGGGTATTTGGCTTCTGAGTACGTGAGAAGGTGTTTGAAAATGTGTGAGCATATATGTGTGCGAGGATGTGAGTGTGTGGTGGTGCGGGGTGTGGTAGAGTGTGTTAGGATGGGGGAAGATGTGTGTGTGTGTGTGTGTGTGGCTGGACACAGGTGGGGAGGCCCCCTCTTTGTGTTTATTTTTGCCTCTGAGCCTGTGAGTACACGGTGTAGGAAATGGCAGAGAATGTGTTCTCAAGTGCAGATGTGTGTGTGCAGGTGCCTATGGGAAAATTCGTGGGCTTGTAAATACGTGTGGGATCAGAGAATGCATATTTATGTGTCTCATCTGAGAAGGCATTCCTCCTGGGCCTCACCTCTGAATTCCCCCGGGCCGGGAGCAGTTTCTTTTTTCTTTTCTTTTCTTTTCTTTTCTTTTCTTTTCTTTTCTTTTCTTTTCTTTTCTTTTCTTTTCTTTCTTTCTTTCTTTCTTTTTTAATTTTTATTTATTTATTCTGAGAGAGAGCGAGTGAGCAAGCAGGGGAGGTGTAGAGAGAGGAAGAGAGAGAGAGAATCCCAAGCAGGCATCAGCGCAGAGCCCGAGGTGGGGCTTGAACTCACGAACCGTGAGATCACGACCTGAGCCGAAACCAAGAATTGGATGCTTCACCGACTGAGCCATCCAGGCGCTCCAGGAACAGTTCCTTTTAATGCCTCCAGTGGCCTGACTACACTGCTGCTCATCCCTGAAAACCATCCTAGCCCTCCGGCTTTCCCCTGTGCCCCCGGGGAGGAGGAAAGGCCCTTGATTTGTCTACTCTGGAGAACCCTGTCCTTCCCCAAGCCCTGGCAAGGTTCCATCCAGAAGGTTCCTCTCTAAAGGATGATGTGCCTGTGGGCAGGGGCCCTGGCTAGATCTCAGCCTCCGGGGGAGGCCTCTGGGTGTCACTCAGCAAGTGGATGTTCCGCTTGCCAAAGCTGTGGCATTAGACACAGAGGCCCACGCAGGTGAGGACAGCTTCCTCCCCGCCCCTCCCCCAGCAAAGGGTCCCCCACCCTCCCCGAATCCCCATGGATTTCTCATTTGAAGTCAATCAGCCTTGAAATCCCTGCCAGTGCCTGCAGGGTAATTATGGGGCTGGTAATCAATGCCAGACTCTCAGCTGCCCTGGGTGGGAACGGCACAGTTTCCCTGGACTCCAGAAAACACTGGAAGTGGTAGTAACAGCCGGGATTGGGAGGGTCTGGCCTGGAAATAGCCTCCGGCTCGGATGGGGAGGAGCTGGGAAGGAGGGAGGTTGGCGTTGGAGCTGCTTCCCAGCGAGGCCTGGGGGCAGACGGTGGCTGCGGCACCAGAGAGGACAGGTATTTCCCTACCCTGTGACTGGGGGAAGTGTGGGGCACTGTGGGAAGGGCTGCGCGTGGAGGCAAGGACGGCACAGGTACCAAGTTAGCATCAGCCCCTGAAATGTCTGAGATCGGGACCTCTGCCCTTCTATCTGAGTTCTGTCCCCCGTGAAGCTACCTGGGCCCTGATTACTTTGGTAAGTGACAGTGTTGGGGGTGGGTAGAGCGGCCGCAGCTGTGGTGAGGGGTGACGGTGGCATCAGGAATAGGAGGCTGTAACAGGTGACTTGAGGAAAGTGGGGAAGGGGGGTGGGGATGGTTATGGCAGAGCTGGAAGGACTGGTGGTGTTGGCGGGGCCGGGGGGGGGGGGGGGACGCTGTGCTGAAACTGACGATGCTGGCTGTTGGTAGCGATGGCGACCGTGGCGGGGTATGGGAAGTGTGACAATGGCAGTGAGATCGTGGTGAGGGAGAGGGTACCCAAGGGTGGTGACAACTTTTGAAGAAGGAACCAGAGGCGGGGTGTGTGCACACGACTGGACACGACCCACAGGAATGGGGTGAGGAGACGGGGGCCCTGAAGAAGGGGGCGGTGCCTGCCAGTGATGGCCAGGTGGAGAGGGTTTGAACCGAGAGAGCTGTCCCTAGCGTCGGCAGTGTGCTAAGGTGCCAGGGGCTCAAGTCAGGCAGAGGGCCGCTGATTCAGCAGCCAAGGGATTTTATGGGCCCCCTTGTGGCATGAAAGTCAGGAAGGTGGAGCTTGGATCCTAGAGAAATAGCTCAACTGGAATCAGGAGCCCAAGCAGAGAGCCGGGTAGGTGATCGGAGGATAAGCCGCGATTCTAAAGGCCAGCAGTGTGGATGCCAGTCTGAGAAGGGGTGAAAATGTCCCCCGGCCTTGGGGACTTGCCAGGATTTAGGTCCTGGCATCCCGTATAGCTCCTGCCCTGGTGCTTTGGGTTTTGCCAGCCTTCATACCCTTTGTTCCTCCAGAGAACTTTGTTGTCAAGGTCAGATCAGTGACCAAGCACCTGGGCGTCTCTTTGCTGCCCAAACAGACTCAGAACCCAGTGTCCTAGATAGAGGAGGCTGAGGGTGCTACACAATCAGTGTATGAAAGCCCCAGACTCCGGCTTGGGCTCACATCTGCTTTCCCTTTTGTGGCATTGTCCTGTGATGAAGAGTTTAGGGTTGAGGATGCAAACAGACCGCGTTCAAGTCCTAGACCTGTCCCTTCCTACTTGTGTGACCTTGGATAACGTCCTTGACTCCGTCTCCTTTCCTGTAAAATGGGAGTGGTGTTACCAGCGTCCCAGATTGCTGTGAGGAGTGCGTGGCAGAGACTGAGGTGGCCCCAGTAGTCCCACCCTCTTGGAGTTCCTGTTCTTGTACAGTCTCCCTCCTGTGGGCATGGGTGGGACCTGTTCTAGCCAATAGAACCATCTTATGTCATAAAATCATAGAAGCAACTATGTATGTAATACATGTGTGTATGTAGTATGCATGTAATCATATATGTAATCTATGCATGTCATAATATGTATGTATGTAATCTACGTATGTACTATAATCAGAGAAGTAACTTCTGTCCGTTAGAAACAACCGTTACTTCATCAAAGCCAGCAGGGCAGAGAGTCTCCGAGCCACATGGGAGAGGTTTGAAGGAGGGGCAGGAGGAAGGGCAGAAGGCAAGGTACGGGGTCAGTGCCAGCCTATCCAGCCTGCCAGGTGGCCGCTCCTACAGCACCATTGGACCTTTGTCTCCATGCACAGCCTGACTCATCCCTCCCGTAGACGCCGGGAGGCCTTCTCTTAGGCACTGCCTCCTGAGACTCTCTAGAGGCCACTGTACCCAGAAACAAGGCCCCCGGGTGGCCCCAGGACAAGCCTCAGTGCCCACGCTCAGAAACAGCACCTTGGGGGGCCAGTGTCAGGCTTAGGGTGACTCTGTAAATCAGAGCATTTTGATGCATAAAATCTGGAAACGCAAGTCTATGAATCGTAATCGAGCATGACGAAATCTCATCAGCAGAAGTAAATATGAAATTCGAGATGACAGGGAGAGGCACAGATGTGTTCCCGAGTTCCCGCCCCACCCCCTCCCCTCAGCTCCGGCTCCTAGTGCTACCCCCAGATTTATTCTCTGCACACACCAAATTAACCTCAGGTGCCTCTGATGGCTCAGCTCAGCCACCACATCCCTCTCTCCACCTTTCTGTCCCTTTAGGAGCCGGGACGTTTTCCCCCGCCTGATGCCTCTGTGACAGGAGCCAGCTCAACTTTGCTGTTCATTTGGGCGTAGACCGTTGTCTGGGAAAGAGCTGGTAACAGTGGGCATTTATTTACGAAAAGGCCTGTGCTGAATGCCTTTCCTGCCCTCCCTGGAGGGTTGTCTCCACCAGCTTTCTGCTCCTCCTCCCAGAAGGCCCATCCCAACCAGGACGGGCTCCTGCACAGCGGTGGCCCTCTAACCCTTACTGTCACCCCCCGAGGGCCTGCATGAGCACCCCAGAGAGCCAGAGGATGGCTTAAAACCATGTTGCCCAGAGTATGTTCTGTTGAGCGTGTTTGGGGAAAAGTGGGTGTGGACAAATAAGCTTGGGCAGCGCTGGTTAAACCAAGGCACGCAGGTTTCCTTCTCGCAGGCCTTCTCTGAGCCTTTACTGTCCTGATCTGAAATGTAAAGTTCCAGGACGGGGCTGGGGCAGACAGGCTTTCACAAACTTACTTGGCCATCGGCAACATTCTAGCCACAGCCCATCCTGGCCCCAGCATCTCCTCGGGCGAATATTCCCTTTAGATAATGTTCATAGAAGACCGTGAGGCCCATTCCCTGATTGTAGGGCCATCTGGGTCCCAAGCAGGAGCCCAGGTTGGGGGTAGGCCGGGGTGTCTCAGCCTTCTGACCTCTGAAAGAGCAGTGACTGTAAGTCTATGGCAGGTTGGGAAGGGGATGGGCCAGGGGGTGGCTTCCCTCAAGGGGGATCTGTCTGTAGAGAGGCTGACCATTTATCAGAGTGAGTCACCAGTGTGTGAGTGCATGTGCACGTGTGTATGTGTGCATGCACAGACATACATGTGTGTGAGCCAGTTATGATGGTAATTCACCACCTCCAACGTGCAGGCCTGGCATGGCACCGGGCCTGGGGCAGAGAGTACAGACCTCGTCTTGGGAAACTCCTCTTCAGGTGGGTGAGCTGAAATCCCAAGGCTGACAAAGTCCTCAGACTAATGGAGGAAGCACTTCTGGCCTTGCCAGGGCCCCAGTCTTCCTTATAGGAATCTGCAATTCCACGGGGCAGAAAACAGCCCACAGAAGGAACACATTCGTGGAGCACATGAAGATGCAACCCTGCACACAATCAGTGTGCACACAAGGCTTAACATGTATCTATGCACACATGCTACGGTGGGCAGAATTCTAAGATGGCCTCCAAACCTTGTATGATCTCCTCTTCTTAAGTATGGGTGGGACCTGCGAGTATGGTGGGTACTACACCCTGTGACCAGGTTATGTTTTATGGCAAAAGTGAAGGGATTTTCCAGACGTAATTAAGGTCCCTAATCAGTTGACTGTGTTAATAGGAAAGGTGGGCCTGACCTAATCAGTTGAGGCCATAAATGAAGGTCTAGAGGTCAGAGAGAGAGAGAGAGAGAGAGAGAGAGAGAGAGATTCTTCTGCAAACTTTGCAAAAGCATGCTGCCATGAGCTCGACAGCTACAAGGAAAGGCATTCTGCCAACAACCACATGAACTTGGAAGACGACCCTGCACCTCAGATGAATTCGCAGCCCAGGCCAACCCCTTGGATGCAGCCTTGTGAGACCATCTGCAGAGGATCGGCTGGGCTGTGCCTGAATTCCTGACCCATGGGAAGTATGAGATAATACTTGGGTGCTGTTTTCAGCTGCCAAATTTGTGGCAATTTGTGGTATTGCTATGCAGCTTTCAATACTAATACACAAACTCTCCATTCAGTGAAGGTACATATACCGAGAGACATCCATCCATACAGAGACGCACCTATACGCAGACATATAAATATTCACGCCTCTCCATTTTCAGGTACACCGTGCTCACAGATGTAAAAACATATTTATATGCATAAACGTATATATATACACAAGCACATACACATTCTTAGTTACACACACACACACACATTTGCATCCATAAACACAGAGGTAGGCTTGTACACAATCTATACAGCCACATTTACGTGAACATTCAGACGCAGTAGATGCATATGCACACACATAACAGTGAAGAACATTATAAAATACTTTCTATGTGCCAGGCACTGGTTTAAGTTCCTCGTACATATAAACCCACTTCAATACTTCCACAGATATAGAGGAGCATATAGATGCTGATCTTCCTACCATGGAACTTCTGTAAAATACCACACCACTGTATACTACAGGGGCCCAAAGTGAAGACGTTTCTCAGCTGGAGCAATTTCTCAGGGCGGATTCTGGTGGAGCGTTTTCCCTCTCCCTAAGTGCCTGGTAGGTAAGTTAAGACCGTCCACTCCTTTCCCCTGCCCAGGGAGGGGCCCAGAAGTCACCCCCACTCTCTCCACTAGGTGGTGCTAGACCAGCATCTTTGGGTTTGATGGGCAGACTCCTGGCAGGCTCTGGGGAGCCGAGCTTAAGTCCTGGTTGAGGAAAGACAGACAGGAGAAAGAAAAAAACTCCTGGCCACAACATCCCAATCTCCATCTGTTCCCTTTCTGTCCAACATAGCCAATATGTTCCGGGACCAGTGGTGCCCTCCTCGGCTGGGGGCTTGGGTGACCGTGCTGGTAGGTCCTGGCCTTGCCTAACACCCTGCTGAGGACAACTAGACATCTGAGCCCCTGGTCGTTTCTCATCTCAAGACTTCCTTCCTTCCTTCCTTCCTTCCTTCCTTCCTTCCTTCCTTCCTCCCTCCCATCCTCCCTCTCTCTCTCTCTCTTTTTCTTTCTTTCTTTCTTTCTTTCTTTCTTTCTTTCTTTCTTTCTTTCTTTCTTTCTCTTTCTTTCTTTCTTCTTTTAATGTTTATTTATTTTTGAGAGAGAGAGAGAGAGAGAGAGCATGAGTAGAGGAGGAGCAGAGAGAGAGGGAGACACAGAATCCGAAGCAGGCTCCAGGCTCTGAGTGTCAGCACAGAGCCCGACGCGGGGTTCGAACTCATGAGCCTTGAGATGTGACCTGAGCAGAAGTCAGACACACAACCGACTGAGTCACCCAGGCGCCCCAAGACTCTACTCATTTATTTAACAAACCTATGCACCATTTATTTTGATCTAGGCACTGTCCCACGTTCTTACAAATATTAACACATGGAATCCTCATAACAACCCTATGATGTAGGTACTCTTACCATGTCATTTACCAATGAGGAAACTGAGGCACAGAGAGGTTATGTGACTTGCCCAAACTCACAGAGCTAGCAAATGGCGGGAAGAAAGGAGAGAGGGCAAGGAATCTTCACCCCATTTTAGAAATGGAGAAACTGGGTAGCACAGCACAAAGGCTAAAGAGGCAGTGGAGGTATGTGACCTCGAACTCAGAACTCAAGTCCAGTGCTGGGCTTTTTTTTCCTGAACCCTGAAGTGCATGAAGATTAAAGCTGAGGCTGTAGCTGAGTGGGGGGACTGTGACAGTAGCAGAAGAGAGCTTTCTTTACATGCTCCAGTGACCCCTCACTAGGGATCTGGAGTCCAGGAAGCAACTTCCTGGCCAAGAAGTGCTCTTTTCAGGAATTTCATGTGGATTCTGCATAAAGGCATAAAAGGTAGGGCCAGCTCCCAGCTGAGGCCCAGCCGCGGGTGAGTCTATAGACTCAGACGCTGGAACGGGCCTTTTACAAGATACACAACCCATTCTACACTCAATTGCGTCCCATAAATCAGGTTAACCTTTTCAACGCAGCTCGGAGAAAATTAATTACTCATATCGGAGCACATGACCTTTTTCCCGGGCAGGATGAGCCGAGCTGCTCCTAAGCACTGGGCTCCCTGTTCTCTACACTGCGGCATCCCAGCCGTTAGGAACCTACCCAGCAGCCCAAGCATTCAACCAAGGACAGCCAGTTACTTACATGTTTCCCAGGGGTGACCATGCTGGGTGACTCAGCGCCCCTCCTAGTGACCAGGTCCTTCACAATGGGCTATTTGGGGCTGATGATAGGGAAGGAGAACCGCCCCTGTCCTTCTTGCAAGCCCTGGCTTGGCTGAGCAGGGGGAGGGAAGGAAGGAAGGAAGGAAGGAAGGAAGGAAGGAAGGAAGGAAGGAAGGAAGGAAGGAAGAAGCATTTGAGGATTCTACATTCCCTTCTGGGGAGAGTTTTTCTAGTCTGAGAGGACCTCCATTGGGATCAGATAGTAAGTTTCCCACTCAGGGAACCCCCTGGCCTCACCCCACACTCTGACACCGTCCAATCAGCTCATCAACATCTGACTAATTGACCATCCTACCGTCCAAGCAATCTCACCCAACAATCCAAGCAAACAGACATTCACCACCCACCTAACGAGCCAGTAGGCAACCGGGCAGAAAGTTTGTATTGAATTCTCGCTTTGTGCAGCCCTGGGGGAATGCAGGTGCAAAAGAGGACACGGGTCCTGTCCTCCAGAGGCTTATGGTTCAGTTGGGGACACAGCACTTCAAGGAGGGGACAAGACAGCGCAGAATTATTGAAGATGTGAGGACAGGCACTGGATGAATTGTGGAACTTTCTGTTCTTGTAGGGGTTGGTCAGTGTATTTATTTTCAGTGCCTCTAATTGTCAGCTGCTGGCAACACGGAGCAGGCCATTCAGTCACCTGGAGTTTCCTCTTGACCATTGTCCCAACCACCCATGTGTGTCCTGTGGTGAAGACCGGGTCCTCCTGGCTTTCGAGTTGGACAAACTTTCCATTTGAATCCTGGCTCTGCCTTTAATTAGCTGACAGTCCTTGAGCAAGTTGCTTTGCCTTGGAGCCTTCATTTTCTTGTCCAAAAAAAATGGGTATAATAAGACCTACCTTATAGGGATGTTGTGAGAATTAGCGAAATGATGCCTGCATAATGCTTAGTACGGCTCCCCGCACATAGTAAGTGCTCATTAAAGGTCAGCTAGGATTATTACTGTCAGCTACCAGTATGACTTCTGGCATACCAGTGAACCCAGTTCTTAACCTGAAGCTGGAGAGATCATGTGCTTTGAAGTAAGTGCCCTTGGGATACACTGAAAGTGTGTGCCAACCAGCTTGCTTTTAGGGACTCTGAGGCCAAGAGGCCTGTGTTATGTTTTAGAGGAAAAATGGTGGAGCGGCCTGGACTGATGTGTTTGTGCTCCTGACCGTGGGTGGGACCCAGAGTCTCACTGTCCTCGCTTCACTAAAGGAAGGACATTCAGTGACTGGATCTGAATGTAAGAAGCCTTTCTTCCCGTTCCCCCATGTCGTGGAGATCTAGATGTCACAGGATCACCTGCCTGGGGGAACACTGGCGTTTATACGCACACTGCTGTCTGTGGCCCCAGCCTGGGGGATTCCTTAGATGGTGATGTGCAGGAGGATGGGGCCAGGGAGAGGGGACATGGCAGCAGGGGCTGGCCTGCTCGGGGTGCCGGGTGGTGAACGCAGACCCCGGAGAGGCAGACAGGGGACAGTGGTGCTGCTGGGGGCGGGGCGGGGGGTTGGGGCAGAGTCCCAGACTGCCACTAACCCGGGGTTTGGTGGGCTGCAGAGGGTGCAGACCTAATCAGAAACTAAAGGTGCTCTTGGGGAAGAGGTTTGTAACGTGGGCTACGCCCAGGTCCCGTCGTCAGCCCTAGGTGATCTCATGGGTCCCCATGGCTTCCATGTCACATCCATTTTGATGGTTTCTTCATGGGCGGGCCTACTCTATTAGTCAGCCCGGGCCGCCATAACAAAACAACAGAAGGGGTTCAAACGACAGACATTTATTCTCTCACCGCTTTGGAGGCTGCAAGTCCAAGATCGGGATTCTGACCAATCTGGTTCTGGGGAGGGCTCTCTTCCTGGCTCGCAGGTTGTCACCTTCCAGCTGTGTCATCATATGGCCATTCCTTGGTACATCTGTGCAGAGAGAGAGCAAGCATATAGCTCTCTGATGTCCCTTCTTATAAGGACACTGATCTTACCAGATGAGGGCCGACCCTTATGACCTTGTTAACCTTAATTACTTCCTTGGAGGCCTGTCTCCATATACAGCCACCCTGGGGGTTAGGGCTCCAATATATACCTTTGGGGGGAACACTTAGCACCCACTGTCATCTGCATTCTTTTTATTTTTTATTTTTTTTTTCAACGTTTTTTATTTATTTTTGGGACAGAGAGAGACAGAGCATGAACGGGGGAGGGGCAGAGAGAGAGGGAGACACAGGATCGGAAACAGGCTCCAGGCTCCGAGCCATCAGCCCAGAGCCCGACACGGGGCTCGAACTCACGGACCTCGAGATCGTGACCTGGCTGAAGTCGGACGCTTAACCGACTGTGCCACCCAGGTGCCCCATCTGCATTCTTAAGTTGCAGGTCTGTACATCCAGGTGCCAGCAGGACTCCTTAGCTGGCTGATTGGGTACCTCACTCGCCTGGCCTGGCACCGAACTTCTTCCCTTAGACCTTTAATCTGGGGACGGCTGGGCATACCCAAGGGGTATTGGCAACCAGGTTTCTAGGTGACTCCGCCCTTAGCCATTGCTGATTAGACCAGAGGTGGACAATTGACACTAGCTTGGCCTCTCAGATGTTCTCTTTCCAGGTCTTAGAAGGGATTGATGCTGGTCAGTCCGGGCTGGTCTTTGGAACTGAGGCACTTTAAGCTCAGGAGGGGTGGGGTAGCCATCTGTGGTTAGCCATGTGCATGGAGAAGCTGAAAGAGAAGAAGGAAGTGGAGATACAGAGAAGATGACAAAGAGAGAAGGTTCTGGGTTCCTATCAGCTTTGCAGTCCTTCTGCGGTTGGGCTCTGGGCCTGCCCTCGGGCTTCACGAGACACCCTTGCATCCTTATAACATCCTGCTTTTAAAAATCGTACGCTTGGGGCACCTGGGTGGCTCAGTAGGTTAAGCATCTGACTCTCCGTTCTGACTCAGGTTGTGATCTCATGGTTCATGGGTTCAAGCCCTGCGTTGGGCTCCATGCCTTCACCCCGGCTGCCCTGCCCCTCCCTGGCAGATAGACACATACCCACACGCAGCCACGGGCTCTCTTTCTCTAGCTCTCTGTCACATACACGCTGATATATATATAGCCATGCTCTCTCTTGCACAAACACACCCACAGACACCCTGACATATGTATAAAAGCCCAGAGACACACACACAGAGACATACGCCAACATCTATAACTTTGTGGGTTCACACAAAGTCTAAGAACGCCTCCAGACACAAGGACACGCGATGACCCAGAAACACACAAGCACAGACATATAAACACACACACTTCTAAAGGCAGATAACAGATACATATACAGAGTCACAGACGCTCACAGATATATGCAGAGAGGTATGCAGGCACTCATCGCCATGCAGAGGCAGCCACGTGAGCGTGAGGACACAGGTGCAGACGCCCCGGGCACGTACGTGTGCAACACAGCCCCACAGTTCCGTGCAGACAGGCCCCTGGGCCTCAGGGGGGCTGGGCTGGGCAGAGAGTGTCTGTGTAGGCTGGACCCTCAGATGCTGCTGTCTAGTGGACCTTCTCACTCAGCAACTGGGGAAAGGATTATCCAGGGAGCAGGGGGAGGTGACTCTCTCCTGTGCACCAGTCTCGACGAGGCGCGGGGGCTGCGGTGCGCGGGCTCCTGGGAACAGAGAGGGAGACTGCTCCATGAGAGGGATGGCTGTGACATGTGCTAGGGCAAGACCAGGCCTGTGGAGGGGGCAGGGCAGGGGCAGGTGGGGGGCAGCAGAACCTTGTCCCCCAGGGGAGGGACTGGGAAGCTGGGCTCCCACTGTCCGCTGCTGTAGGTCATGCTTCGCTTTCACTGGCTTGAACGGGGGCACAGGGATTCCAGGGACCTTCTTGCGGCTGTGGCCTTCCCAAGCTCCAGCCCGTAACTGGGAGCCCTTGGCCTGGTCCTGGTGTCATGGCTATGACTGCATATGTGTGCGTGCATGCGTATAGCATGTAGGTGCACGCACAGACCACACGTACGCACACATGGGCGCGTGCGTGTAGATGCGCGTGCGTGGACCCAGTGTGTCCACGCTGGTGCGCGTGTGGAGCTTGTCATGAGAGTGCCGAAATCCGAGCTGTCCCCACCGCCACCGCCTCTCCACGTGCCTCAGCCGGGGGCCGCTCCAGATGTTGTTCCAACATTCCTCATTCACTGCAGAAAATCAAACAAACAAATGAAAAATTCACGCCATTGTTATCCAGGGATGCCCCCAAGCTGCCGCTGCCGCTTCTAGCCCGCTCAGCTGGAGCAGATGGTGAAGCCTCTGGGGCTCACCTTGTGTCTTGGCACCCGGGTAGACAGGACCCCAGGGGGTTGGCGGGAGGCAGGCTGCTGTGGGTTGGGTCCCGACGTGACCACAGGGAGCTCTCGGGGCTCCAGAGGAGTGTCCGGCTCTCCTACCCAGCCCCCCATCCCAAGAGTCCCCCAGGGTGTGTGACCCAGGGCAGGAGGGCAGGGGAAAGCCGAGGCCCTGCGTATGCGTCGGACACCTGGCTGTCAACTGAGCTTTATATACAAGAAGGAGGAAGGCCGGGGGGCTTCTCAGCCTTTGACAGAGCAGGAAACTGAGCCTCAGAGGACTTAGTTGCCTTTCTGAGGTGCCTTTCTGATCCCGGTTCCTCCCAGCAACCCCCGTGGCAACATCAGACTCCCGTCCGTAATTAAGTTCCCGTTTTCCAGGGTGAGAAGCGTTCTGATCCCGAGAAATGACGATGGCTTCTCATTACCCAGCCAGTTTCATTGTTTGTGGGATTTTCTCATTTGAATTCTCCCCCCAGAATCGGAGTAATTTTCTATGGAGATGCAGGAAAGAGCATGAGAGCAAGAATCACCGGCGGTCTTGGTCGTGCCTCTCCCAC
Organism: Felis catus; assembly: GCF_018350175.1. Lineage (NCBI taxonomy): Eukaryota > Metazoa > Chordata > Mammalia > Carnivora > Felidae > Felis > Felis catus. The sequence continues at coordinate 28,133,954 of NC_058375.1, forward strand.
CTGCTCCCGCCTCGAACCACAGTCTGGGAACTGGGGTGACCTGGGCTGGTGGGCCAAAGCCTCAGAGAGGGGGCAGAAAGTGCTGGAAGCGGGTAGAAGTGTTCGGGGGGGGGGTCTTGGGAAGAGACTCTGACCCGAGAGCTGAGGAGGGTTGTCCCAGCCCCGAGGCTTCGGACAGGCATCGCCCGAAACCTGGCTGTGTGTGCACAAGCGTGTGTCGGCAGGGAGGCGAGCGACTGGGTGAGGTGTCCCTGCTGTGTGTCCGTGACCGGGCCTGCGGATGCGAGGCTCCGTGCGCGGCTACGCGGGCGCTCGTGTCCGCGCGTGAGTGACTATGGCTGCGGGTGCGTCCCCACCTGTGTGACGAAGCACGGGTTGTCACGTACCTGTGGCTTCGCAGGTCTGTGTGCGTGCGTAACTGTGAGTGTGTGGGCCGGGGGACCATGCTGTTCTCCACGCCTGTGTCTGCGTGGCCCCGCGTGTCCATGTGTAGCTGTGGGTGCGAGCCCAAGTGTGCGTGCGTGTGCCTGTCCCCGGGCACCCGTGTGGGACCACTGGTGTGAGTTTGCTGAGAAGCCACACTCTTACTGAGGCAGGGTGGGGCTGGTGGAATTCACCTGTGGTTGACACTCATTTCTGACGTCAGGCACTTTGTTTTTCCATAAGAGGCATTTGAAACATGATTTTTGAGCATTGGTGTTGTGGATACAGTGAGGAAGGAGACAGGCAAAGACCCTGTACTCGGAGCTGATAATTACGTAGAGAAGGCAGAGAGGAGACACGTAATTAGCCTAACAGTCACATCATCGTAAGTTTTGGTGGTTGCTGTGAAGGCCAAGAGCTCAGGGCTGTGTAAGACCGACATAAGGCTCCTCATGTAGCCTGGGGGTCAAGGCTGAGGGGTGGGGGGCTTCTCTGAGGAAGTGACATTTAGGCTGAGGCCTAAAGAGCGAGTAGGAACTAGCCAGGCTAAGGGGTGGTGGGATGGGCGTGGGGAGGAAGGGTGTTACAGGCAGAGGGAACGGTATGTGCAAAGACTCTGATGTATGACTGAGCGAGTTCCTTGGAGAAACTGTAAGAAGGCCAGGGACAGGTGTGCACATAAAAGGAGGCCGGAAAAGCAGCAGGCACCAGAGATTGGAGGCCTTCCAGACCTTGGTGAAGGCTTTAGACTTTATCCTATAAGCAACAGAAGGCAGGGAAGTTCTGATGTGATCATGGCTGCCATACTGACCTGATTGTCAGGCTCTAAAGGGAGGATGCAGAGAAACTGGAAGGGAGGCGGACGAAGTGGTCCAGGCAGAGGATGGCTTGGCCCGGGAAGTGAGAGGGGTGGACGTGGAGGGAAGTGGAGAGATTCGTGTAAGTGAGGGCAGGAGAGGGAGGGGGAGGCTGGCAGCCGAGATGATGTTGTGGGCTGGGTGGGTGGATGGAAGGCGCATGCGTGGAGGGCGGGGGACTGATCGTCCCAATGGGACACGTTGGGGTTGAGATGCTTGTGGGACACGGGGGTGGAGAGGTCCAGGAGGCAGTTGTGGATGAAAGCCTGGAGTTCAGGAAGGTTTACGCTGGGGATAGGGATTATGGCGAGTGGAAGCCGGGACCTGGAGGAAGACCAACTGGGGTGAGCAGATTGGGGGGACACAGGGTGATTTTCTTTGCCTCGGTGGCAGAGTCTACAGTTTAGGGGACAGGTGAATGTAGCACTTCAGATTCCAGACTCTGTTTCTGGGTGTGTACCCAAGAGTCAAAGGCAGGGACTCGAACAGATTATTTGAATATTTATGTTTACCACAACATTATTCACTATAGCCAAAAGGCGGAAACAACCCACATGTCCATCAATGGATGGACGGGTAAACCGAGTGAGTCTATCCAGACAATGGCGTATTATTCTGCCTCCAAAGGAAGGAAATTCTGACACATGATACAACACAGATGAACTCTGAGAACACTATCCGAGGTGAAGTCAGCCAGACACAAAAGGGCATATACTGTGTGATTCCACTTAAGAAGTCAGATTCAGAGGGACGGAAAATAGAACAGAGCTGAGCAGGGGCTGGTGGTGGCGGGGGGAGGTTGCTGGTGCATAATGGGTGCGGAGTTCTGGTTTGGCAAGACAGAAAGAGCTCTGTGGATGGAGGGTGGGGGCTGCATCAAAGGGTGAGTGTACTTAACGCTATTGGATTATACACTTAAAAATGGGTTGTAACTGATATGTATATTTTGCCGCAATTAAAAAAAAAAGATTTATTTTTGAGGGAGAGAGTGCCAGTGGGGGAGGGGCAAAAGGAGAGGGCAACAGAGGATCCAAAGCAGCCTCCGAGGTGACAGCAGTGAACCTGATGCGGGGCTTGAACTCACAGACCGTGAGATCATGGCCCGAGCCGAAGTCAGACGCTCAACGGACTGAGCCACCCAGGTGCCCCTGTTTTACCACAATTTTAAAAAGGAGCCAGCCAGCCTGCTGAGTTTGAATCCCCGCTCTCTGATTTAAAAGCTGTGTGACTCTGGGCAAGTTGCTGAACCTCTCTGGGACTCAGTTATCTCATATCATAATAATGCCTCTCTAGAGGGTTGTTGAGGGGATCAAATGAGTTTATATATGTGATGTGATAAGAACACTGGTCCATACTTTGTGCGGTTATCACTATCTTTATCAGCAGCAGACCAGAACCTAGGTCCTGGGGGCTCTTGGTCAAGAGCCTGTGAAGCTGGGCCGGTGCCTTGGGGCAGGCGGGAGGGACCAGACTTGCTTCCGCTCTTGTGCCTAGGCCGTGTTGTGCACCATCACAGGCCTATGACTGAACGGAGCTCCCTGGGGCCTGTGTGGTGGGGCAGAGGGAACCCTGGGGGGAAACCAAATCTAAGAGCTAGAGGAGGCCTCATGGGAGGACAGGATGGATGAGGCCCACCCACGATGTGGAGGACAGTCTGCTTTACTCAAGTCCACAGACTTAGATGTTAATCTCATCCAAAAACATCTTCGCAGAAACATCCAGAATAATGCTTGGATAGCCGTCTGGGCACCCCGTGGCCCAGCCAAGTTGGCACACAAAATTAGCCATCGCGGGAACCGATTGCCTCTTGACTGGGGACATACAAGGACACTCAGGAGGCCCCCCTGCATCCTCTTGGCCACTCCTTGATCCATTTCCCACCAAGAACCACAGAGCTCTCTCCGAGCGTGCCACTCCCCTCTGGTCTCTGATCGTGCCACTCCCCTCTGGTCTCTGATCGTGCCACTCCCCTCTGCTCTAGGGATAAATATCGCATTGTAATTATTACTTACAAGGCCCGGCTTGCCTCTGCCTGTTTACCAGTTCTCCTGCTCGTCTGCCTGTGCCTCAGACTTGCTCTCTGCTCTCAGCCGTATTGGCCTTCCGTGTGCTCGCTGTGCCTTCTCTCATCTTTGAAGATGCTGGCTCTGACTTTTTGGGAGCATCCCCCCACCCCTTACCCAGAGCTCTTGACTCCCATGTTCCACAGGCTACCCTCACTTGTCTCTTCTGCCTCTGGGTCAGGCCTCGGGCTGAGGACACTCAGGTAGGTTAGATGTGGGCCAGGACAAGGCAAAGGGACAGAGTGAGACAGGATGGACAAGACACTGTGAGAGCAAAAAACTGTGGGGGTGGGAGGGGAGGGAACATGTCTGATCCCCCAAAACTCTTCCCCCAAAGGGAATCTGATTTGGTCAGATTTAGGATGCTGGGTCCTGTTTACCCGCAGACAGGGAGGCCATGCTGTCACTCAGCTTGTCCTTACGGTGGGACCAGAAGCTGAGCCAAGAGTGTCGGCGTTAAAGGGTGGCATTGCCGGCCTTGAACTCCTCACAACCTCCATTAGCATTTCTCCTCCAAAACGGCATGAAATAAAATTTGAAATGAGAACAGTATTCTTTTTAAAAAATTTTTTATTTTTGAGAGAGACAGAGGCAGGCTGCAAGCAGAGGGAGGGGCAGAGAGAGAGGGAGACGCAGAGTCCGAAGCAGCCTCTAGGCTCTGAGCTGTCAGCACAGAGCCCAACGCGGGGTTCGAACCCACAAACCATGAGATCATGACCTGAGCTGAAGTCGATTGCTTAACCGACTGAGCCACCCAGGCGCCCCTGAGAACAGTGTACTTGTAATTCAAAGGCACCTTTAAGACAAGTCCCCCAGCCGCCTCTTCTGATTGGGTTGCCAACCCTAAGCCCATAGAGAAATTTCTGGAACCAAGGCTGCAATCAGGCCTTAGGCCTCGTTCTCTTTTCAAATGATTCTAGAGTTTCCACTGCTCTGGGGTTGGCCACTGTTTTCGTTATCTATCACTGTGTAACAAGTGGCCCTGAAACTTAGTGGCCTCAAATGATCTTACGGTCTCTGTGGGCCATGGATTTGGGAGCGGCTTAGCTGGTGTGGCTCTGGGCCAGGGTCTCTCATGTGGCTGTAATCAGGATGTCTGCTGGGGCTGCAGTGATCCGGAAGCTTGACTGGGGCTCGAGGAGCTGTTTCCCTGGTGCTGTGCTCACATGACTGTGGGTGGGAGGCCACAATTTCTCACCTGCTGTTGGTAGGAGGTCTTAGTTTCTGGCCACGTAAGCGTCTCTGTGTGCTGCCGTGTGTTCTCACGACATGGCAGTTAACTTCTCCCAGAATGAGTACTTTAAGACAGAATGGGCGAGGAGGAGGCCACTGTGCCTTTATGACTTAGTCTCTGGGCCGTGTCACTTTTGCTTTATTCTGCGCATTAGAAGCAGATGGCTAAGCCCAGCCATACTCAAGGGGTGGGGATTTAGGCTCCATCCGATTCCACAGCCACTAATGGGTGATAAGGTTTGGATTTAGGGTTGTGGGCAGGGATTATGCCCCAGGCACACCAGACGCTGACCCAGCTAATAATAAGGGGCTTTTTGTTGTTGTTGTTATTCCTTGCGTGTGTAACTCAAAGAGGAGGGATAATTAGCAGAACAAAACACAGGCATTCCTGGATCCTCCAGTCAAATACCACTAACTACACTAAATCAGAACTTCATTGGGGCGCCTGGGTGAATCAGTCGGTTAAATGTCCGGCCTCGGCTCAGCTCATGATCTCACGGTTTGTGAGTTCGAGCCCCACGTCGGGCTCTGTGCTGACAGCTCAGAGCCTGGAGCCTGCTTCGGATTCTGTGTCTCCCTCTCTCTCCCTCTGCCCCTCTCCTGCTCGCGCTCTGTCTCTCAAAAATAAATAAACGTTAAAAAAAAAAAAAAGAACTTCATTTAGAATTCTAATAATGACTAACCTTGCCTGGGTGAGGTGGATGGAGAGAATGAGGGGGGCAGGCTTCACATAAGAGAGAACACGTTTACATTGGGTTTTGAAGGATGAATAGGAGTTCACGAGGAAGACGATTTGTGAGCCAAGTGGAACAGAGCAGAAATAAAGCAGGTCAGGGAGTCAGAATGACAGAGGTTCGAATCCTGGCTCAGTTGCTGGTTGTGTGAGCTTCAGCAAGTCAGGTCCGCTCTTTCCGGTTTTTTGTTTTGTACCTATAAATGAGCGAGAACAAAGCAAATAATGCTCCAGGGTTATTGTAAGGGCTGGTGATAGTGCATGTGAGGTGCGTGGCAGACCACAGGTGTGCAATAAATGGTAAGCAAAAATTCGCTTCGAAAGGTCTGAGACCTGAAAGGGCCTGCGGTGTTCAGAGCACGCAGGGGAAATTCTGCAGGCTCAGTGACGTTCATAGGATTTTAGTTGTTTTCTCTCTCTTGCTCCAGCCCAGCCCAGTTCACTGCACTCATTGACTCGACCAGCCAATAATGATTAATTATAAATGGGAGAATCTGGGTCCCAGCCAGGCTCAGTCCTGAGGCTGTCCTGGGAGAGCAGACGAGGGGGCAGGGCCCGTGGAGTCCCCCCTGCCACCGTTTCCAGGTCAGTTCCTTGGGCAGTGGGCTTTAAGCAGATGGAGAGATAGATGAATGTTGTCTGAGGGGTCTTCCTACCGGTTCCCAGTCGCCTGCTCTGCTGCCTCTGGGGACATTAGCATTCTGCAGGCAGCTGTTTAGGTGTAAGATCAATGCATTACATGTGTCGCCGGAAGGACCAGTAAACAAAGGGCGAGGTAGGTAAGTTGGAGGAGAAATTGGCAGGGTCTGCTGGGCGGGTCTGTGCTGACTCAGCATCAGCTTCCCTCCTTGGCTCAGGGCAACTCCGTGGTGTGGCCAGGGGGTTGTGGGGAGCGGCCACGACTTGGGCTTTTCATGCTAGCTGGTTCTAGGTCTTGGGGGGGGGGCACAAAGCAGAAAGAGCCAGAAGTTCTGTTGCTCCGGCTTCATGCGACTCATGCAACTTTTTTGGGTCCTGTCTCATCACTATCTGAAGCCTCCAACGGACTTCCCTGTACTGGGTCTCTGACTGCGGGACAAAGCAGGAAGCTCATCAGAAAGGGGGCTGGAGACCTGAGCTGGGATCGCAGCTCTCCTTGGGTGACCTCAGGTGCATCACTTCACCTCTCTGTGCCTCAGTTTCCTCATCTGTGAAATGGGGGTCCCAGGCTGCCAGGCGTGGGCCAGCTCGGATGGCCTAATGGCTGTGGGTGAGCCGTGGCCACTGTGTGGGGACAGGACATCAAAGGGAGGGTGGGAGTCTCCATCCTCCCTAGAATCCTTGGGAAGGTTTAAATCCTCTCTGGTGTGATGGGCCCTTTCCTGTCAGGGCAGGATCTGGAGTCTTTGGCGTCTCCCCGTCAAGCCCTTGTTGCTTCAAGCCCTGTGACCGCACAAGTTGTCAAAGTGTGGTCCTCGGGCCGGCAGCACGAGCGGCATCACCAGGGAGGGTGTTAGAAACGGAAGTTTTCGGGCTCCATTCCAGACTTGGTGAATCAAACTCAGGGGGTGGCCCAACCCTCTGGGTGATCCCGATGTCGGGGACATTGGAGGATCAGTGTTCCAAGGCACTATCCCCTCCACAGGGTGCCCCCTCCCACTCACTCCCCCCCCCCTCCATCCCAGCTGGAGGCCCCGTGGAGGGAGGGAGGCTGGCAAGACCGACAGGGAGTCTCTGCTACAGAGAGAACCCTGGAGGGGGCGTCTCTCCCCTCTGCCTGTAGCTCAAGACATCCCGGAACCTCACCAGTGGGGCTGATGCCAGGGTATTTGAATAGCTCATTAGCTCTGCTCTGGGCTTCGATCCCTCTTAATTAGTTTTGCAAAAGATATTCATTAAAAAAAACCTCATTACAAGTCAAGCACAGGTCCTCGCTAAGTTTGCGGGCGTGGGTATATGGGGGTGCGTCTTTGTCCTTCGAGTGCCTGTGAGTCAGCGGGCTGGTGCACTCAGGTGTCAGTGAACGTGGAGGTGTGGGAGTGTCCGGGCGTGGAGAAGCACCTTTGCCGGGGTGTTGCATCGGTGTGTCGGTGCTCACACATCCATTTCTCCTCCAGGGGTCCCCCGCGAAGCAGATTATTCCTCCCCTCTTCATAAGTCATTATTCCTACTGGGCCCACTTTGCAGGGAAACATACCCTTCCAAGCCACATCTATCCTGGTTGTTTTGCTTTCTCTGCGCCCCCAGTTCTGGGTTCCAGGCACGACGATGGCCGACAAAAGACCTGTTCCGGCCAGCTGAGCAGCCAGGGGGAGACAACAGTCCAATGTGAGAATTTGAAGAGGCTGCTGGATGCCCTCTCCCACCCGTGTGCTGTGTCCTGATGCCTGAAGCCACAGCCTAGGGGGCTGCTCCTTGGGATTGTAGCCCCTCAGGTTTCCCGCCCCAGAAAGCTCAGCCAGCGACAGGGCTGCCTGTGGGGTTGGGAGAGAAGGCCAGCTTTGGGGGGAGGGACTGGGGCGTGTCCTGAGATGCTTAGGCCGAGTCTGGGGGGCACTCTCCCGCCCCCCTCCCACCCTGTCCCTATTTCCCTACTGCATTCCTTGCTGTGAGCATCCCCATTTGGAGCCAAGTAAATTTATGGCATAATCCTGCATGGAAATGCACGGAAATGCTGCCAATTACCATCAAGCCGAGAGAGGCTGCATCCCTGACGCCCGCCTCGGTCTGCTGTCTGTCGGCTCTCAGCCTTCCAGAAACCACAGGGAGCTAGAAGCCAGCCAGGACGGCCCAGATTGGCGGAGTGGGGCCATTTGTATAAAACTCTTTATTCCACTCACCTGGCCTTGAAGGTTTGTGGCAGGAGCGGCTCCTTCGCATCAAACCTGAGCAAACCGGGGAGATGTCATTGCCTGAGTCTCAGCAAAGCCGACAGCTGATGGGATTTCTCTAACTGAGATCAGTTCATCAAACTTGGGTAGAGCTGAGCCACTGGAAGACGGGGAGATCTGATATAATCGCGTCTGCTTAAAATGCAAAGGCTCATCGAGATTTTTGGAAGCACTGTAAGGAGAGTCTCAGTGAAGCCAGGAGGAGCGTTTAGCAGGCTCTGAGATGGAGCTGGGAGAGGAAAGCGAGCAAGGACCTGCTCTGGGCGGGGGTGGGGGTGGGGGTGGGGGAGGGCGGCAGGGGAGGGTGGAGCCCCCTGTCTCTGCTCGGCCTCTTGCTGCACCGAGACCAACAAAGGAGTAATGACACCTACTATGTGCAGCTGACCCAAGACCAGCCTCCCGGGACTGGGGTGGAGGCGTCGTGAGCCACACCCCTGCTCTTGAAAACCTCATAGTTTAATGGAGGAGGCAGACAGAGAGGAGGCAACCTGGGACCTGTTCCTGAGTAGGGTCTTTTGCCAGAGGCTCAAGGTGCTGATAAGAGAACAAGGCGGGAGACCATCACTGTAAAGCACTCAGGTCCTGGAGTCAGTTGGGGCCGGGTTCGAACTCCTGTCTCACGACCTGTTCACCCGCAGTGTGTCCTTGGGTGTTGCATCCTCTAACCCCTCTGAGCCTCACTCTCTTCATCTGTGGAAGGGCTGTAACAATTCCTACTTCTCAGGGAATCGTGAGGATTGCCGAGATCCCGTATATAAAACGCTTAGCGTCGGGCTTGGTGTTGTAGTAAGTGCCCCGCAGTGGAGCTGGCATCCGACTGGGAGGACCTGGGAAGGCTTCTGGGAGGAGGTGGGGACACCAGTGAGGACTTGAGGGAGGGGAAGGACTTCAGCTGGTGGAAGGGGCGAGGGAGTGGCCCATATTTGTGAGGAGAGAGATAGCTGGCTCTCTGCTCGCTGCTGTCTCCCCTGTCCCCCCAGCTCTCCTAGAGACAGGGGGGAGGTCTGGGCCAGGAGTGGTGGGGGCTTGTCTCAGTACAGCAGCTTCCCTATCCCCCCGCCCTCACTGCATCAGGGCCCCCGTCTAGCCCTCCCCTCGCTCATCTTGCTCCCCCTCCCCAGTGAGTATTTAGCAGTCCTCCTGAGATGCGCTTAGCGGGGACCAATTTCCTGCCATCAGTCAGGACCGGTGGCGTTTGTAGGACAGTGTGGAGGCCTAGGAGCGGGGAGGTGGGGGGAGGAGGGAACACGTGGTGGCTTCCTTCTGGGACCGAGTGCTTGGGGCCGCCCTCCCCTGGCTGCCATCTGTCCTTCAGGTCTGTCTGCCCCCACCCCTCTGGCTGGGGTTCCACTATGGTAAGGATGGAGGAGGAAGAGGAGTCTGGTTTGGGGGGCGGGGGGGAGGGGAGGGGAGGGAGGCGCCAGGACTGGGCTGGCTTTGGGCCTGCAGCTGGCCACTGCTGACAGCCTCCTCCAGGAAGCTTACCTGGATGCAGTCAGGCCTTCTCTCTGGGTCAGCAGGAGTCATACCTGGGTCTGCACTGCCCCCTCAATTCCCTGTTTCCTTAGCTAGACACAGAGCTACGATTTATTGAACACTATTATATGCCAGGCCCTGGGCCAAGTGCTTGATGTATATTAGCTCATTTAATTCTTTATCAACCTGGGGAGACAGTCATGATCAAAATTACCCCAATTTTTTAAGGAAATGGGTTCTGAGAGGCTGGATCATTGCATAAGGTCTTTTTTTCAAATGTCCCCTCCTCAGAGAATCCTTCCCTGACCACCTATTTTATTCGGTTCCTCTCCCACCTCCACCTCTGGTCTTTTCTATTTTATCATTTGATTTTCTCCTTGTTCGTGGCTTGCAGCCCCCACCGCTGGCAAACACCAGCAGAACCTGTCTGCCTCGGTCCCCTGTGTGTCTCCAAGTGGAGAGGAGCACCTACAACTGTGCATTGAACGACGACTGTTTGTTGACGCATGAAAGAATGGATGAATGAATGAATGAATGAATGAACAAATGCCTCATGGCTAATAACAGCAGAGCTAGGATTCCAACCAAGAACCAGGTGCAAAACACACTCCCTGCTGGCAGCCGCCCGCACCAATGCCTCCTGTCACTGTCCAAGCAGCTTGTGGAGGGAGGGGTCATCACCCGGAGTAGACGTCTTGGGTCTGGAGTCCCAGCAGACCACGCTCAGCGTGATTGCTGCTCCGGCATGAACAGCATTAAGTCAAAGATGCTAACATTCAGCCCCCAGCCCCTGTTGTAGTTAGAGGATAGAGAAATCAGTTTTGAGTTGCTGGGGCAGAGGCAGGTGGCTGGGTGGCTGGGGGAGGAGGGACAACTTTCTTTGCATTTATGGACTGGGCTTCTCACCTCTTCTGGGCCAGAGGAGGCAGACATGGCTGGATCTGCTCTCTAAACGGAGCCCAGCTGGGGTGGCGGGGGGCCCCTGAAGGGCTGGGCGCTGCTCCCTGTGCTCAGACCTGTATTAGGATTTGGGGCAGTCTATTTGTCTGGGAATAACAGGGACGGGGAGAAGGGCTTGCGGAGATGAGTGGCAGGAGAGATAAGCCTGATGTGTGACTTTCTGATGCTTGGTTGGTTTGAAAATAAGTCCTGGGCCCAGATATAGGATTGACAGGGGAATCAGAGAGGGCCGTTTGCTTTCTGCCTTCTGACTTTGAAAAGGGCCCAAGAGTCAGGAGACTGGGTCCTAATGCTGGAGGGGGGAGGGGCTGTGCCACAGGTCACCTTGGCCAGGCTACAGGGGAAGGTCGGGTGCCCAAGGCCGGTGCGTTCTGGAATCAGCCCCAGGGACTCGAAGTTTCTGGGATTTTGCCTTTGCTCCTGTTGTGGGAAGAAGGCTGAGTGCTTGGAGCTCACGGACAGAAGGGCCGTGAAGGCACTGGCCATCTTCTCCATGCATTTCCAGACCTACTCTTGGCCCTCTTCCCCTGTCTTGTGCTGCAGAGGGCTTCTCAGTGTAGACATTTCAACAGGCTCCTTTGTCCTTGGGCTGGGTGGCTGGGTCAGTGGACAGTGTTTGGGGGTAGGCTAAACCCTCTACGAGGCCACAGCTCCGGCCACGCGGCCCTGTCCCTATAAGTGTGGCTGCGGTTCCTACACCACCGCTTACTGATTTCCCTACCTCCTGCCCCACCTCTGTATACAGCCTCTTCACTGATTTTTATTTATTTTTTAAAATGTTTATTTATTTTGAGAGAGAGAGAGAGAGAGAGGGAGAGAGAGAGAATGCGAGTGCTAGCTGGGGAGGGGCAGAGAGAGAGAGGGAGAGAGAGAGGATCCCAAGCAGGCTCTGTGCTGACAGCACAGAGCCTGACACGGGGCTCGAACTCACGAACCATGAGATCATGACCTGGGCTGGAATGAAGAGTCGGACGCTTAACCGACGGAGCCACCCAGGGACCCCTAACTTTTGTTTAATTTAACTGTGACATCTCTTTCCTGCTGGGATCCTGACTGATATATCCTGACCACAAAAAGGATCTTATCTCTCGTTTCAATAGCGTTTGGAAGAAACAGACCCCGGGACACCACCTCTTCTAGCCTCTGACTGCCTTCCAACCTCCTCTGTGGTCATCTCCTCTGGGACCATCTTCCTGGCCATGCTGTGCTTCCAGAACTGGTCAACACCTTTTTCTGTGGTTAGCTCCCTATTGCCGACCAACTGTGAGCTCCCAGAGTCATTAGAATTATTCACAGCCTGTTCATCCTGCATCTGTGGGCTCTCCTCCACCCACCTCTCACGGGGCTTCTATTTCGACCAAGATGATGTGGCTCTGAAGGGTGTGGACTCCTTCTGTAAACTGGCGGGGGAGAAGTGTGAGGGTGCCAGGCATCTCCTGACAATGCAAAACCAGCACCGGCAGCCGTGCCCTCTTCCAGGATGTGGGGAAGCCATCCAAGATGAGTAGGGTACAACTCGGGACACCGTGGAAGCCACTTCGGCCCTGGAGGAGACCCTGAACCCAGTCTCTTTGTTTGGGATCGCATGCCCTGATTCTGCCCACACAGACCCCCATCTCTATGACTCCCTAGAGAGCTGTTCCTGGATGAGGAGGCGAAACTCACCAAGAAGGTGGGTGACCACCTGGCTAACCTCAGGCTGGGCTGGGCGAGTATCTCAATGAAAGCTTAGTCCCAAGCATGACTAGGAGGCTGGCAGCCTTTGAGGGGGGCCCTCTGTATATTCTGGGTGTTTGGGCTTCTGCCCGAGCCTCTCCTCCAGCACTAGGCAGCTTTCATACCCATCCTGGACCCTCTCCCAAGCTGTGGACCAAAGGGAAAGCATAAAGCTTTTTGCAAAACAGCCACAACAAAAAGGGGCTCCCATGGATATTCCCCAAGGTGGCTGTCAGTGTGGGAATAATGGAAAGGTGCTTGTTGTCTGGGTTTCCCAAGGCTCTTTCCTGCCTATGCAAGTTGGGCCAACCTAGGGGCAGAGAGAAAGCTACGCTCCTCGGGGTCAAAGGACGTGAGTGGCAGATTCTGCTCTGCCTTCCCCTCCTCTCTTCTCAGGACCTCAGGTTTCTCATCTGTAAAGCGGGTGTGGTGATAACTGTGAGGCCAGCAGGTGCCAGTTACTATATTAAGGGCTGTATATACAGGATATCGTTAGTTTTCCTCCGAAGCCCCATGAGGTGGCTTCTCTTAGCATCCCTGTTTGGTAGATGGGAAAACTGAGCCTCAGAGAGGTGAAGTGCCTTGCTCAAGGTCAAAGTCTGAACATGGTAGCCTGCAGTTCAAACCCAGGTCTCTGTGTGCTCTTAATCCCAGTGTCCTCTCTGCCCCCCGCACCCCCCCACCTTCTTGGGGAAACTCCGCCACCTTCTTGGGGAGTTTGAGACCCAGTCCTGCAGCAAGACCTTGGAATTGGCAAAGGGCAGTTTTCATGATGCCTGCTACTCAGCATGGGGACAGGCCTGGGTGGTGGGGCTGACTCTCCTTCCCTTCCCTGTCACTCCCAAGAGAGTTGGGCACAGCTCACTTCTGGAGAATGTCACAGCACCACCCCCCACCCCGTTTCTCACCTGGGCAGAGATACTATTTTTCCTTGCTTTGCACGGCGAGAGATTGATGACACTGACGGCCCCAAGTAATCACCTACTTGCGTCCACACTGGTGTCCTGCAACTTTTTAGCACCTTCCTACGGTGGCTGTGGACTTGGCTGTGCCATTGACTTTGATCGATGAGACAGTAGCCAACTTGGCGCGAGTGGTAGTTGGAAAAAGTGTTCTTTTGGACCCCTGCCACTGCCAGAAGAGCGATCTAGAGCTAGCCTGCTGGGAGATGAGAAACCATGTGGGGCAGAGCTGGGCCATCTCAGGCAAGGTCTTCCTCGACCAGCCAGTGTCCAATGGGTCAAAGATACGTGAACCAGGTGGGATCAGCCAAGCCCAGACTCATAAGAAATAATAAATGATTTTTTTTTTTTTTTAAGCCACTGGGACCCTGTAGGTTTCTTCCTTTGAGGCGTCTCTTTCTCTACCAAGTTAGGCAACTTCTGGGCTTTCAGGCCTGGGGAGGCGAGGACGGGGGTAGGTGGGTTTCTGTGTATACCCGATGCATGGATAACATTCTTCCGGCTCCTCAGAGCCCTCGTCCCTGGGCTACTCCGCATCTTTTCTCTGAGGGGTTCCCCTGGCTCCCCAAGTCCCTAGACAAACACGAATGGGGTTCTCTTTTCTGGCCGTTTCATAAGAAGCCGAATGTGCCACAGAAGGCATGAGCCCAAAGCGGTGTGGTCCAGGGCCTTTCCACGGCCATCCCCACCCTACAATCCCATTGGAAAAGGGAGAAGGGCACCGAGGCCCTCCGAGTCTTTGGGTATAAAACCAAAGTGGTCCCCAGGTTATTTTCCTTCCCTACCCCAACCAGGTCATTCTCGGTGCTGTGAGCTGCAGGCAGGAACCCAGAACTCACTGCTGGGAGCACTACCTTATTATCCATGGGGGAACTCTGGGGACAAGCTATAGGCAGATCATGGCCCTCCGAAACTACTGGATTAGAGGCTTGGAAGGCAGGGGCCATGTCTGATTCATCCCTGTATCCCATGCCGAGCACAGGGTGGTAACGTGCATTTTACGGCCACTAACTCAGCCGGTGTAGCAAATGGCCCCCCAACCAACTTCTCTCTTTGCTCCTCCCTTTCCTCCTTTCTTTTCCAGGCTGCTGCTGTTCCTACAGCTCTCAGCCACTGGCTCCTGTCTCCAAGATGAAGCACTGGAGGCCTCCCCTGTCCTCCAGCTGCTCCCTGGTTCCCTTCTTCAAGAATTCTGTTGGGCTCTTCCGGAGCCCCTGCCCCTCTCGGGACCTTTCCCTGTTGCGCCGCCATTCAGGCTCCAGGGCTCCTTCTTTTGTTCACAGATGGTACCATGTGATCCACACACTTCTGCGCTTTGTTTTGTCCCTTTACACTATTTTTGGAGAGCATCCCTTAGCAAGACAGAGAGAGCTCCTCATTCTTTTCTATTTTTTTGAGATATAATTCACATACCATAATACGCACCCTTTTAAAGAGTACAATTCAGTGATTTTTAATATAGTCACAACGTTGTGCAACCGTCACCACTGTCTGATTCTGGAACATTCCCATCACCCCAAAGGAAACCCCTTACCCATTAGCAGCCACTCCCTATTCTCTACGCCCGCCCCCCTTCCCCACCCCACCCACCCCCCCGCCCCGCCTCTAACAACCACTCATTTATTTTCTCTCTATGGAAATTGCCTATTCTGGACGTTTGTTACACATGGAACCATGTGACATGTAGCCTTTTGTGTCTGGATTCTTTCAAGGCTCATCCATGTTATAGCCTTTGTCAGGACTTGACTCCCTTTCGTTGCTGAATAATATTCCGTAGTCTAGATATACCATATTGTGTTATCCATTCATCTGATGATGGACGTTTGGTTTGTTTCTACTTCTGGCTGTGCTGAATGGTGCTGCTATGAACACATGTGTCCAAGGTGTTGTGTGGACACAGGTCTTCTATTCTCCTGGGTATGTCCTTAGGAGTGGAATTGCTCTCTCTCCATCTTCACTTTTTTAATGGCCGCCTAGTATGTCATGGCTGCATATAACCACAATTTGTTGAAGCAATCACCAGCTGGTTCAGTCTCTCCCTCCTTTCCTTTAGTATTTCAAACAATGATATGAGGAATAATCTTGTATATTCACCAGTTCACACACAACCATGTGTATCATTTCGTATAATTGCCGGAAGTGTAATTGCTGTGCCGAGGGGCACACGCATTTGCAATTTTGACAGATGTTGCCAAATTGCCTTCCCCCCACTCCAGGCTGTGCCAATGGCAATATCCGAGGTGTCGATTCCCTCCCGATCACCAACACAGCGTGCTAGCAGGCTTTTTGATCTTTGCCAATCTGGTCAGTAAGAGGTGGATTAGGGTAGTTTTATTTTGTGTTTTCTTATTAGGGGTGAGGGTAGGCGTCTTTTCAAATGTTTAAGAACTATATTTTCACTGCTGTGAACTATCTTTGTATTCTTTGTCCATTTTTCTGTTGTGCTGTTGGTCTTTTTCTTATTGATTTGTAAGAGCTCTTTATATAAGTAGGAAGTCAACACCCTACCTGTATTCAGCACCAGGTATTACTCCCAGTTTGTTGTTTTCTGACTTTGCTAATAGGTGACTTTTTCCATGAAGAGGGTTTCTATTTTTACATGGCCAATTTATCCATGTTTTTCTGTTTGGCTTCTGGGTATCTTGTCAAAGGTCTTTCCTACATTAAGATTTTTTTTTTAAAAAAACTCCCTCGTGGTTTCTTCCAGGCCACTTATTATTTCATTAAAAATGTTTAATCCTCTGGTCCATCTGGAATTTATTTCAGTATAGGTGTGAAGATTCATTTCTAATGGGCCTAATTTAATATTTTGTCAATGGCTTCCCAATTGTCCCAATATTATTGAATAGTCCTCAGTGACTTAAATCCTGCCTTCATCACAGACTAAGTGCTCACATGTTTTTGGATTTACCTTCGTGATTTTTTAATTCTGTTCCATTGGTGTGGTTGTCCACTCAGGAGCCGCTACCACATTAATCTAATTATTGCAGCTCTAGAATGAATTTAAGTAACTAACTTTTCAGTGTTCCTGGTTATTTTGCATACTCAGTCTTCCAAATGAACTTCAGGGTCGCCTCATTTCATTAAAAATTACCAATGGTATTTTCACGGAAACATACACATATTACAGATTAACTAAGGGAGAACTGGTACAGCTTTATGATGTCAGTCCTTCCTATCCAAGAACATGGTATGCCTTTCCATTTGTTCAAGTCCTCTTTTGGGTTCTTCAGTGGCATGTTAGGGTTTTCTTTATGTTTTTTTTTTGCACACTTCTGAACATTTTATCTTTTTCATTGTAATTGTAAATATCATATGTTCTTCCATTATATGCCCTAATTGGTTGCCATTTTTAAGAGAGAAGGCCATTGATATTTGTGTATCAATTTTGTAGCTGGCCACATTATTGAATTTCTTTATTGTTGGTCATAGTTTGCCAGTTGATTCTCTTTGGTATATCAGGCATATATTCATGTCTTCTGCAAATAATGATTATTTTGCCTGCCCTTTTCTAATTTCATACAGTTAAGTAGTTTCTGTTATTGAGTTGCATCAGCTTGTACCAAGAGAACAAAGTCAGGTAATAATGAAGATACTGGGTGTCCTGACCTTCTTCCTGACTTTAATGGGCATGCTTTTAAAATTTCCTCATTTAGGGTTAAGATGGATATATTTTTATCATGTTGAGAGGTATCTATTTGTTCTTATTTCCCTAAGAATTAAAACAAAATTTTTTTTTAACATTTTATTTATTTTTGAGACAGGGAGAGACAGAGCATGAACATGGGAGGGTTAGAGAGAGGGAAACACAGAATCTGAAACAGGCTCCAGGCTCTGAGCTGTCAGCACAGAGCCCGACACGGGGCTCGAACTCATGGACCGTGACATCATGACCTGAGCCGAAGTCGCCGCTTAATTGACTGAGCCACCCAGGCGCCCCTCCCTAAGAATTTTTAAAAAATTAAGAATGGTTGCTGATTTATGCAGGTAATTTATGCTTAGATTCTCCAATGTTGTAAGTTATGTTATTAGATGTCCTGACACCTACCACCTAGCATTACTTAAACCCTACTCGATCTGATCACAATATGTTATTGTTTTTCTGATGTATTGTTCTGCTGGATTCTGTATGCTATTGTTTTATTTAGAATTGTTGCAGGGAAATTCAGAAATGAGACTGGCCGTTGTTTTTCTCCTCTTTGAGTGGATATTGGTATGACTGCTAGAGCTATACTCACTTCATAAAAAACAAAAAAAACAAAGCTAGAAATGTTTCTTCTTTTTCTACGCCCTGGATTAGGGAGAAATCGATTCCTCATCCATCCATTAAAGATCTGGTTGAATTCGAGGGGGCCCACCTCAGCCTCCTGGTGGCCCCGGGGAAGAGGGTCTTGGGGACACAGATGATTCTATACCTCTCTAGATGGTCCAGCAGAACAAGTTCGGTGGGGCTGACCAATGGTTCAGAGGTGCAGACTCTGGGTCCCCAGGGTGATACCCTCCCTCCTACCATCCCGGGTCTCTATGCCGGGCACCCTTGTATGATTGATTGGGCAGGTGTGTGGATCCTGAGGAAAGGCTTAGAAAAGAAGAGCACTTCTTCAATAACAAACTACTTCTTCAGCATAGATAGGTGCCGTAGGCTTTCCTGAAGGGTTAAGGCTTTGCTGGGTCTGTTGAAACAAAAGGGTCACTTGATTTTTTTTTTTTTTTTAATTTTTTTAAAGGTTTATTTATTTTTGACAGAGAGACAGAGCATGAGTGGGGGAGGGGCAGAGAGAGAGAGAGAGAGGGAGAGAGAATCTGAAACAGGCTCCAGGCTCCGAGCTGTCAGCACAGGGCCCAACGTGGGGCTCGAACTCCCAGACCGTGAGATCATGACCTGAGCGAAGTCGGGCGCTCAACCGACTGAGCCACCCAGGCACCCCAAAGGATCACTTGATTTAAAGTACCATTGGGGCGCCTGGGTGGCTCAGTTGGTTGAGTGTTGGACTCTTGATCTCGGGTTCTGGCCCTGTGCTGGGTGTGGAGCCTACCTTAAATAAGTAAGTAAGTAAGTAAGTAAGTAAATAAATAAATAAATAAAACACTGTTTCTATACAGTGTGAAAGTAATGATTTTTAAAAAATTGATATACTGGGAATCAGCGTGGAAGCTTTAGGAATGCAAGAGAGGTCATCTTGCAAATAGGGAGTGGTTAGGTAGGGTTTCCTTGCCCATCTGGCCCCGCCCCTTTCCTGGTGACCTCAGGCTTGGTGAAGAGACTTAGGTTTGCTTAGTTATGCTGGTTCTATAGAAGCAAAACTGAGTCCTAACCCACGAGAAATGCTGACAGGACCTCTATCAGGATAAGGGCGTGTAGGTCCTTTTGAAATAAAGATAAACCTTTCTAAGTGGAAAAAAAGGAAAAAGCAAAGCCGGGTGGGCGGACGTAAACTGGCAGGAAAAGGGCTGGATTTGGAAGGGAGAATATCTTCCAGCGGGGCTTGGGGGGTGTGGTGGCTGCTGAGGTTGGCCTGGCTCCAGGCAGCCCTCCTCATCTCTCCCTGCTCTCAGGGCCTGCCAGAGAGGAGCATCTCTAGGCCGTGTGTGTGTGTGTGTGTGTGTGTGTGTGTGTGTGTGTGTGTGTGTGAGGCTGGGTAGCTGGGCTATCCACACCCATCCTCCACGGTGGCGGTCAGTCTGCTCTTTCTGCCTCTGGGTCTCCAGTGGTCCTGGTGCTTCTGCCGGTCCCTGTCACCTCTCCTGCTTCAGCGCTTTGTGACCGGTGACCAGCAGTGGTTGGGCAGTGTTTGTTTATTTCTGTGCGCCCGCCAAGGACGCTTCTTGCCGACACTCCATAAACACTACTTTATAAGCGGCAGGTCCTTCTCCCCCCTCCCGCTCCCACCCCTTCAGGCCTGCTGGCACGTTTAATTTCCAGCCCTGGTATTTCTCCCCAGCCCGTGACAACCTCAGGTGGAAGCAATTTCACCGTCTTGTAACTCACCGGGTCATTATAATTAGTATCCGGGCACCCGGGGCGAGGGCGGAAGGAAGGAAAGAAGGGTTGATCCAGCCAGGCGGAGAGCAGCCACTGGGGGCTGGAGTGCCCCTTCCTCCCGCTTCAGCTTGGAACTCAGATTTTCTCAGAGATCTGATTCTGCCTCCCCTCCCTCTGTGTGCGTAGGGTGAGGTGGGGTGGGGAGTTACGGAATGCTAAGCCCGGCCCTGGGTTCACACAGAGGAGAGGCACCTGACCTGAGGGAGGGACCCAAGAGCCCACATCTGAGGTCAGGGTGGGGTGAGGGCCCCGGAGGGAGAGGAGGGACCATACCTTACCCAACCCTTTGTCCCAAGGGCCTGGCATCCCAGCATGCCGCCCTTCCCTGCCTCTTACCCTGCAGTCTCAGAGCCAGAGCTCATCAATGCTGGTGGCCCACCTGGGCACCACCCCAGGCACAGCCAGGAGTGCATGTGACTCCAAGAGAAGTAGTTAGGTGGGGGAACAGGACCTACATCTTTTTGGTGAGGGCTTTTTGGTTGCGAACAATGCAAACAGACTTAAGCAAGAAAGGGAGTTTATGATCGGGGTGTTGGGCCATCTCAGAGTTAACCAGAGGAGAACTAGCAGCTTTGGGAAGTCAGGACCAAGGTAGCCCAGAGGATCCTGGAAGTTGGAAGAGGTGGGTTTTCTCCCCAGGGAGCAGTTCATGTGTTCATCAGCTCATGCAGCTAATGTGACTCAAGTCCACAGCTTTCCATCTCTGTGTTTCCAAGTTAAGAAATCCCAAGTTCCTCAAAGGGGCTCATTCATTCACTTATTCATTTGTTTGTTGGTTCACTTGTTCAGTAAATATTTATTGAGCCCCCGCCCCCCACGCCCCAGCCCCGAGTGGTAGGCAGAATTCCAGCAGGGCTCACAGAAAACAAAAGTGCTTCTCTTGCATCTTCCATTATGGTGGGGACAGAATCTGGATGGCTCAGGGTGGGTTAGGTGTCCACCCTGAGCCAGTCAGCTGTGGCCAGGAGGCCACCCCAAATGAGTTCTACTATAATGACCGAATAGCCCTTTAAGACACACATCAGCTCTCGGTTGACATTGCAGAAAGCAGGCAGTGGGCGTAAAAGACGCAAGGCTTCATGGAGCTTATTCTTAATCTAGGCAACAAGCCTTTGCTCTAGGCAGACTGGGCACTTTCAAGGAACATTCTATCCATGATGCATCTACCAGGTTCTCCCACTTTCAAGTGGGAGGGGCAGGGGCCTGGAGAAGGGAGACTACAGGTACAGCTTTCTCTGTGCACCAGACCTGACTCAGTCGGCAGCTCTGGGTGAAGGTTGGATCTCTCTGCCTTCTGTTTTCCGTCCCTGCCCTGGCTGGAAGCTTCCATGGACAGGGATCAGCCTTGCTCTTTCTGGTGTCTTTCTGGTGTCTGGTGTCTCCCGGGAGCAGCCCGGGGTTCAGGGCAGTCTTGGTGAGGGCTGTGACGTGTCTGCACCCCCCACCCCTCATCTTTGAGCACCCGGCATCCCTTAGGGGCTGAGTCTGTCCTGTTCACTACTGCTCCCTCCATTTCACACCCAGGTAGAAAGCTCACAAGCCCCCCCCCCCTCTCTGCCCCCCGCAAACCCTCTGGATTCCCCAACCTGAGCCCCGGGAGACCTGGCTTAGCTGTGTTTGGTCTCAGCAGAAAGTGCCAGGGACTCCCCAGGATGTTCCCAAATCAATCACTTGGGGCTTCCCACTTTAGGCTTCCCAATTCGTCAGGTCCTGGGTGACCACCCCTCCCTGGCTGGAGCCCTGTAAGGGGACCGCTTATAATAATACCATTATTCTCCTTAGCCGGGGGCAGGCTGAGCCCTCAGTGAAGCGGGCCTGCCATTAGAACCCTGCAGAAACAAAGTAATAGCCTGCACAGAAAGCCATTTGTAATGTTGCTATAATTCCCATGATTCATTAAACAGGAATGGGAAATGATAACGTTTCCCCTGGAAAAAAACTCCTCTTGGAGTCACATGCTGAGTTCACTTGGCTCAACTATTTTATTGACTAAGCATCTTGTTGTGCCGATGTGAGGAACGCACGGGCCTGGCGCCATTTAGTTTTACAGCAGCTGAAATGGAAGCAGGGGAGGGGGTCCCGCCAGGCCGGGACTTGACCTTGGAAATAGAGCCGCTGCCCTCACTCGGGTGGCCCAGTCTGGCATCTCCTGCAGGCCTGGGGCCCTCTGGGGTCCAGGGTCTATTGAATGATCCTGTCTCCAGGACCGGGAGGGGAGCAGTGTGGAAGGGCCTGTTCTGTCTGCTGAACCCCGAGGTGGCATTGCCCAGAATTGCCTGCAGCAGGACCCTTCCCCAGCCCTCTGGACACAGGTGATCTGTGACTCCCCGGTGCTTGCCCATCGCCCTGCTTCCGTTATATGGTCTTAGACCCTCACCACTCAGCTCCCCAAATGGGAACCTGGGTGTCATCCTTGATGCCCCCCTTCCATCAGCCACGAGCCAGCTGTCAGTGCCCCGCCCCCCTCCCCCCCCAAACCAGGACTCTCTGGCAGAGAGACCTACTCTCTCTCCTCTGCCACTGACAGAGTACAGACCTCACCATCTCCTGCCCGCCCAGCCATGCCCTGACTGGCTACCTATCTGTGTCCCTGCCTCCAGCCTCCCCCTCCCCAGCAAATCCTCTATAGTGACGCCAGCTGATTGTTCCAAGAAGTAATTCTGACTGTATTTTGCTTGGAACCTCGGCTGGCTCCCCGTTGCCCACACGATCAATCCAGAATGTCCTTGCGTGGCACTCAGGGCCCCTTCCGTGCTGGCTGTAATCCAGTCTACCTTCTCAGCTCTATCTCCAGCCCCTTTCCACCATGCATTCCAGGCTGTTCCAGACCTCAGGGTCACTCAGGGTCTCCAGGGATTACACAGGGTGTCCCTGTGAGTTCACGCCTTTTCTAGGCTGTTCCCTTAGCCCGAGATGCCCTTGCTCTTCCTCCCTGGGGAAATCCTGATTTCCTCTTGCAACAAGCCGCTCCTGTGCTCCTCCCCGGCGCTCCACCTTGAGGCTCAGCCCCAGGCCTTGGAGGCCTCCCCTCCCCTTTCTCTCATACCCTGTATTCTTGTATCTGATCTGTCACCAAATCCTGTTGCCTCCATCTTCAAAACATAGCAAGAATCTGACTACTTCCCACCACCCCCGTCCCCAGCGGGCTTGTTTGGACTATTGTCGTAGCTTCATCACGGGTCTCCCTGCCTCTCTGTCCCTTTCCTCCTTCCCGGGACCTTCTGAGCATGCTCCCTCAACTTGAAATGGGGTCACAGTGCTGGCAGTAAGCTGGGGAGATGTGGCTCAGACTCTGTTGCAGATTAGGTGTGTGGACTTTGGCATTTCTTCTCCGGGCACTCGGACCCTGAGCTGTGGGTCGTCCATTCTCTCCCCACCCCCTCACCCCCACCCCCCATCATCCCGTATCATTGATTCCACCCCCCTCATCT
Organism: Felis catus; assembly: GCF_018350175.1. Lineage (NCBI taxonomy): Eukaryota > Metazoa > Chordata > Mammalia > Carnivora > Felidae > Felis > Felis catus. The sequence continues at coordinate 28,156,721 of NC_058375.1, forward strand.
CTGGGCCCTTCTGGCTGACCTTCCCCTGTCACCTGTCCCCAGCAGTTTTCCCCGTCTCCTGTCTCTGCTCACTCGTCTGTCTCTGCCTTCACAGCTGTCAGCATGAGCTTTCTAAACTCCTGTCGCTGCGTTTTTCACTCTGCACCTGTATTAGCAGGTGTTGATGTTACCTGCTGTCTAGTTAGTATCATGTATATGTCGACTGAGCTCAGGAGGGTGGGATCCGGGGACCCTCCCCAGACACTCAGTAGGTGCTCAGTAAATGTTGGTTGAACCGAGCTGACTGCCAGGTTGATCCAGTCCCTCCCCTGCTCCACAACCTTCACTGGCTCCCCAGGGTCTTGAGTGGAGAGCCTGACGTAAAGGCCCAGCATGACCTGCCCCTGCTGACCTCTCCAGCTTCGGGTTCCAGAAACTTCACCGCACCCCCACCCCCCACCCCCAGGCCTCCATCTGATCATGCAGGAGCCTTGAGGAGCTTTGTGTGTCCCTCCCTTTCCTTGACCCTGGCAGGGCTACAGACTCAAAGCTGGCAGAGGACAGGCTAGAAGGCAGTGTGTGAAGCAGGCTGCGTGTAGGGGAGCAGGGAGCGGAAGCTACTGCAGTGAACTACTGAGAGCTCATGACCTCTCAGCATTTATGCCCAAATGCCCAGAAAACTCGGTGCCTGTTGACTCCCAGCGGGATCTGGCTGAAGAAATGCAGCCTAGGCCGTGGGCTCTGCCCATGCAGACCTCCTTGTTAGCTATGGACCCCTTCGACCTTCTCCTTGTGAAATCTAGCTCCTCCTCCAGAGTCTGGTTCTGAAGTCACCTCCTCCATGAAGCCTGCAGGGATTCCCTCGGCTGGCAGGACTCTTTGTCTACTCTGTGTTGTCACAACCTTTGGAACTTTCTAGTATTTGTGTTTCTTTTGAAAAAAAAAAACAAACCAAACCAACAAAAAAACAATGAGCACTTACTATGTTCCAGGTCCCATATACTTTAGAAATTAATATTTTGTTACTGTTTAACAATTTGACATATATGCAGAAAAGTACATAAAATAGAAATGTAAAACATAACAAGTAATTATAAAGCAACATCCATGTAAATACTGTCCATGTCAAGAAATAGAATTTATTTCATTGATGAGGAAACACGGGACCAGAGAGGCTGAGTGATTGTCCTCCAGTCCTACAGTCAATAAGTGGGAAAACTAGAATTTGAACTCGAGGCCATCTGACCCAGGTTTCTATCATTCCAAAGAGGCCTCACCTATGACTGGGGTTGTCAGATTTAGCAAATGAAGATACAGAATTCCCAGCTTGTTGTGCATTTCAGATAAAGAATGCATACGTTTTAGTATAAACGTGTCCCAAATATTGTCTGAGACAAATATTGTCTGAGACATACTTATACTGTTATTTGTGATTTATCTGAAATTCAAATTGAATACAGGGCGTTGTGTTTTATTTGACAACCCCCATCTCTTGAGCTTTCTTATGTGATGGTCATTGCGTGTGTGGCTTTCTCCTTCTCTTTTGAGGATGCTCTTCCGTGCAGGGTAGACCTTTGCCTTGTTCCCCATATACACCCCGGGCCAGACTCAGAGGGTGCTTGGTAAGTGCCGCTTGTATGGAGTGGGGCTGTTTCTGCTGAACTTGGCCCTGCCTCCTTCCTGGGCAGACTTTGGATGTTTTAGAGAAAGGAGCCGAGAGCAGCTGGGTCCCCCTCTTTTCCCACCCACCCAGCACCCCGCTCCAGCTGCTGAGAACTGAGACCCTGGCTGCCTGCTCCTGAGACCCAAGCCCACCCTGGGAGGACCGGCTGGGGTGGCAGAGCCTGGAATCCTTGACCTGGAGCACCTCAGGAGCAGGGAGAGGAAAGGCGTGTTGTTCCCCTTTTACAGATGAGGAACTGAGGTCCAGCAAGGCTAAGTGACTGCCAGAGGTAACACAGCAGGTTTGTTTGCGTTTGTTTGTGTTTATTTGCGTAGCTTGGTGGAAGTGGGGTTTAGAGCACACGCTTCTGAGTCCGGTTCTGTCCCATTCCCTCCCCAGCCCCGGGACTGTGGATCCCAGCCTACAGGTCCCCTTCCTGGGGAGGGGGCGAGTCTTACGCATCAGAGGGTGGCGGCGGGGGGGGGGTGTGTGTGTGCAGAGATGGAGGTCCCCCTCACAGACATAGGTGGGGAGGGTCTGGGGACCCATGGGGGACACCTCAGCCACAGACACTCCTGGACAGGGGCCATCCTGTCCCTCTGTGGCTTCAGAGAGGACCACGTCCGCCAGGGTAAGCCAGGGGCTCTCCGTGTTTCAGGGCAGACTCCAGGCTCAGGCTGCCATCGTTTCATTGCCATTACACCTCATTAGCCGAAAAAATAAGCCATTCGTCAGCCACTGCTTACAGTGACAGTCAAGTCCTTGTCTCTTGGCTTTCCAGCTCTGCCGGAGCTGAAGACCCTAGTTGCTTATCTCTGCCCCCTGCCCCTCCCGCCCCCTACCCCCCCCACCCCCCACCAGGCACAGGGCTCCAGCCCCAGTGTCCAACCCAGTCTCAGCTCCAGTGTCAATGCAGGCCAGCCGCATCCTGATCCTCGTCTGCCCCAGCCCCTCTCCAGGCTCTGGGGTCCGAAGGCACCAGGATCTCCGGCTATAGCATCCTAAGGACCCTGGGCTCAGGCTTTGCCCTCTCTGGGTTCCTCTGATGGCACTCTGAGCCCGCATGCAGCAGCCACGACTACAGCAGGAGAGTCCTGGGCTGTCCCCCGGAGGGCTGACCTGGGAGCACCGAGACTGCGCCCGGTTGTCAGATTCACAACCTCCTCTGGGGGCTGAGGGCCTGGTCCGGGCATCCTTCTGCTGTGAGGGCCCACCCTCCTCCACAGCAATCTGCCCTTCGATATTGCTCTGGATAGCAAGTGCCTCGATGCTGTGTGTGTGTACATATGTGTAAACCTAAATATGTACGTGGACACGTACATCGGCATGGGTGTGCCCACATGTGCCCCCGCACCTCACTGCTCAGAGCACAGCTGGGCTTGTGTCTGCTCCTGGGCCCTGGCTCTAGAGTGTGCCCAGGGGCGCCTGGGTGGCTCAGTCGGTTAAGCATCTGACTCAGGTCATGGTCTTGCCGCTCAGAGGTTCGAGCCCCGCGTCGGGCTCTGGGCTGATGGCTCGGAGCCTGGAGCCTGCTTCCGATTCTGTGTCTCCCTCTCTCTCTGCCCCTCCCCTGCTTGCTCTCTCTCTCTCTCTCTCTCTCTCTCAAAAATAAATGAACATTAAAAAAAAAAAATTTAGAGTGTGCCCAGAGGAGAGACCTGGGATGGGAGGGGACTCATCATGTCACATGTGTGAGGGCGGGGCAGAGGGAAGACGGCAGCCCCGTGGATAGCTGGTCAGTGGTCACCAGCTCTGGGTATGGAGGATAGTATTGTCTACCCAGCCCTGGGTCAGGGGTCCAGAAGCAGGGCGGGTCCTGTGGCCTCCCACCCTGGCTGTCTCTGGTAACCAGAAGCCGTGAAATGAGGTGTTTCAGTTCCCTGAGCCAGAAATGGACAAACCATAGGGAGAGTGATTTGCTTTTCAGATAGAGTTGCTCCAGCTGGAGGCTTTACACCTGAGTGGCTGCTTCTCCCTTCCTCCCTGCAAAGCTGACTGGCCTGGGCAGGGCTGGGGTCCCAGCACCCCGCTCCTCCTTAGCCTCCGAGGAAAGACAAGACAGGAGAGCACCCCGCCCCTCAGCTCCCACAGACCGGAGGCCTCGGTGGCCTCCCACGCTGTGTCCAGCAGGCCTGTCTCACGGCCTCAGCACCTTAACCTCAGCTCCCTCAGGCACCAAATGTTTATTCTGCATTTCTTTAAAACAAATTTTTTTTTTAACGTTTATTTGTTTTTGAGACAGAGAGAGACAGAGCATGAACGGGGGTGGGGCAGAGAGAGAGGGAGACACAGAATCGGAAACAGGCTCCAGGCTCTGAGCCATCAGTCCAGAGCCCGACGCGGGGCTTGAACTCACGGACTGCGAGATCGTGACCTGGCTGAAGTCGGACGCTTAACCGACTGAGCCACCCAGGCGCCCCTATTCTGCATTTCTTTTGACTGAAGTAGCTCTCTGGGTGCTGGGGGACACGATACAAAAATCCTTGCTCACCTGCAACCATCATTCTCGAGGTGGGGATGATGAACCACAGGCACGAGTAAGTAAAACAGAGAGACAAGTTCTGTGAGAAAAATGAAGCTGGGACGCAGGGCAGGGAGCGTTAATTAGCGTGGTGTGGGGAGGGAGGCACATGAGCTCAGTCCTGGAGCGGGGAGCGGTGGCCCATGCGATCCCTGCGGGACAAGAGGGCCAGGCGGCTCCTGGCCGGTTCCCCCGCATCGAGGGCACATGGTGAAGGGAGACTCCTCTGTCAGGGCTTGGGTCTGGGAAGGGAGTTATAAAATCAAAGGCCTGCGGGTTTATGGTCTGGCTGCCATTTCTTGAGCCTTGTTACCGGTCAAGCTCTGTCCTAGGTGTTTCTACAGTGTAATCTCCACAATCCCACAGAAACCACGGGAAGTTGGTACTAGGATCATTCCCACTGAATAGATGAGGAAACTGAGGCTCAGGCATGTCACATGACCTTCCAAGGTGGCACAGACCACGACAGGGTCCTGATTGGAATCCAGACTGGTCAGACCCCAAGTCCCGTGCTCTTGAAACTTTAAAGTCTCTCAAAAAGGTGAAAGAAAAAAAAAGCAACCCTATTATTTATTAAGCCTAGCCCCACTCTGGGGAGATTTGAATTTAGTCCCCCAGGGTTTCCTCTGAGAGATAGCTCCTAGGTCAGAGTTTTCTGCGTGGATGCTTCTTCCAGAATTTTCTACATCTAGGGGTTCTCTGTTTTCCATGGACCTAGGCACCCTTGGGCTGCTTGGAGTCTCCATGGGTCTACAACAAGTTCTGTCTACCAACCTACCTTCCCCAAGAAGTCTTCCCTGATTGAACCCTTCACTTCTAGTGGTTGCCTCTCTCTCTGCTCAGTCCTGACATTGAATAGCTCTTTAATCTTGTCTTCCTGAACTTACAGGCTGAATTGTGTCTCCCTCTACTCCCCCAATTCGTATGTTGCCATCCCAACTCCCAGTACTTCAGAATGCGATTGTTTTTGGAGATAGGGTCTTTAAATGATGGTTTGACCAGTGTCCCTATAAGAAGAAGGAGATTGAGGGGGACCCGGGGGGCTCATTCGGTTAAGAGTCCGACTCTTGATCTCAGCTCAGGTCATGATCTCACGGTTCATGAGTTCGAGCCCTATGTCGGCCTCTGAGCTGACAGCGTGGAGCCTTGTTGGGATTCTCTCTCTCTCCCCATCTCTCTACCCCTCCCCTCCTGTCTTTCTCTCGCAATATAAATAAATAAACTTTAAAAAAACAAAAGAGAGGAGATTAAGATGCAGACCCACACACAGACAGACCATGCAAAGACACAGGGAGAAGACGGCCATCTGCAAACCCAGGAGAGAATCCTCAGAAGAACCCCCCCCCCCTCCGCCCCGTCCCAGCCGACTCCTGGAACTCAGCCTTCCAGCCTCCAGACTGCGTGTTGCTCAAGCCCCCGCATCTGTGGTACTTTGTTATGGCTGCCCTAGCAAACGGCTGTGTCCTCTTTCCCCTTTTCCAAATCCCTGCTCTGGACGGGAGAGCAATGCCTCACGGGCTCACTCTCCCCTGCCAGGAGCATGGCCAGCCTCCACCTCCTGGTGTCATGTGGCCCGAGTCCCGGGGAATAGAGGTCAAGGATATTAGCTCGCTGCAGCCACAGGCCTCACTGAGATTCCCGTCCACCGACCGCCTGTCAAAGCAACATCCCCCCCGGCAGACGCTCCAATATGCATCCATTCTGCCACGCTGCCCCGCTGACGCACAGGCATTCTGCAGCCCTGTCAGTCGGACGTGTCGGCCGTCTGCCTTGCTTACGTTTGGCCCCAGCAAAATTCCAGAAAACTGACATTCGGAAACATAGACTTTGACGGCCGCTGCGCTCCTCCCCGGCCACGTGCCGCCACACGGACATCTCGCCCCGTGGACATCCGCGGCGCTCTGATACACGAGCCCTCCGTGGGCTGACCTTCCCCGGCGGAACGTCACGGTCGGCCGGCCTTCCGAGTGGATCAGCCCGCGAGAGTTCTGTGCATTTAGCTCTTTCTCTGTCGCTAACATGGTCCTCCAGTCTTCCCTCCACCACGCGGCTTCATTCTGCTATCCACACCCAGAACCCTTGGCATTGACCTTGCCCCACACCACCTCCTGATCGGACCTGTGACCCCCACTCACTCTCCCTTGACGTGCTCTGTTTAACCCAAATACACTGACGTATTTCAGGCTGCTCACACCATCTTCCGGGGCCGCCCTGGCCCCATCCCCACTGAGCACACAGAGGGCCCTTTACCCAAGGGAGGCCTTGCATCACTGGCCATGACCCACCGGACTGTTTCTCCTCACAACGCTCTGATACCAAATACGTGGTGCCTTCTGATACCAGCAACCAATTCTCTGGTTCTGCAACACCAGCTGGGTGTCCAACCTTTCAATTCCGTTCTGACGCTGCATTCCCAGAGTCGGCGTCAGGCCCCGCGAGACTGCCCCCCACTTCAGATGCAAGTTGCAAGTTCTGAGCTTTCTGTACTTCCGACCGACCGGCTATCGACCGGGGGCTCCCGTGACCCCTTCCTCAGGTTTGATAATTTGCTAGAAACCTTCATGAGACCCAGAAAGGCACTTCATTTACATTTACTGGTTTGCCATAAAAAATACCACTCGGGGACAGCCAAACGCGAACGGGTGCAAAGGACAAGGGGCTCGGAGCTTCCATATCCTCCCTGGGTTTGTCACCTTCCCAGTACCATGGTCACCAGCCTGGAAGCTCTCCATACCCCCTTTGTTTAGGGTTTTTTATGGAGGTTTCATTATGTAGGCGTGACTGATTAAATCCTCAGCCACTGGTGTGTATCTCCCTCTCTAGCCCCTCTTCCCCTCCCTGGAGGCGGGGAGTGGAGTTAAAAGTTCCACCTTTCTTATCACACCTTCCTCCTTCTGGCAACCAGTCCCCATCCTGAGGCTCTCTAGGGATCCCCAGCCACCAATCATCTCATTAGCATACAAAAGACACTGTTAATACCCCAGAGATGCCAATGGTTTTAGGAGCTGCGTGCCAGGAACCGGGGATAAAGACCAACTGTTTACTTTTTATTATATCACACCCATGCACATGTGTAATTTCAACAAATCCTTTTTCCCCTGAAGTAATGAATGAGTCTGTCTGTTGCCGTTGAAAGATCCCCAAGTGGTGCTGACTTCTAATATGGCCCTTAGCCTTTTCTTCTTCTCCGCACCGCCGCGACTCTGGAGTCCTGGGTTCTGAACTCAGCTGCTCCACGTGCTAGTTGTGCGACCTTGGGCAAATGCCACCCCCTCTCTGAGTCTCCCTTTCTCATCTATTACTATTATTGATGAACCACCCCACGGGGTTGCTGTGAGCAGCCGGTAGGAGATACACGTAAAGCTCCGAGCACGGACGTGGCATACAGTCGGTGCTCAATCGGCAGGGAGGTGGTTCAGGCCCTGGAGCCAGACGCCGGCTCCCCTGCCTGGGTTTGGATCCGGGAGCCACCACTTACAGGCTGTGTGACTTTGGGAAAGTTGCTTGACATCCCTGGGCATTACAAGTGAAATGGATATACCAATGGTATTCACCTCCCAGAATGGCTGTGAGGATTAAATGGCTTAACATAAAAAGGGCTGAGAGTGCCCTGCATGCAAGTGTCAGCTATTAACGCTCATGCTGTTATTAGTTATATCAGTGTCGCATGTATCGCTAGTTACAGGTACCCAAGTGTTACCTACTCCTACTCACTGTACACCCTCTGGACGACACCGTGTCCGTGGAATCCTCCCACTCACCACCTGGTGACAGAGAAAAGGCTCTTTGTGAATCCCAGAACCGCTGTCCTGCCGTCGTAGCCCACCGCGTCGCCCCGTCCCCTCTGCCTGGCTGTTCTGCCCATTTTCACTCGGCCAGTCCCACCCGTGCTCTGATCTCGGGCCACACGCTGCTTCCTTAGGGAAGCCTCTCGGAGTTCTTGGTAAGTCAGCCCCGATACATGCGCTCAGGAGAGAGCACATGCCTCTTGTACACAGCACTGATGATGACCGTTTTACCTCCATTTCTGTGATTATCGGATTCAAGCCTATCTCTTTCCTTCCCTTGACCCTAAGCTCCCTAAGATCGCTGATATGTCTGTTTACTGCTCATCTTTTACTCCAGGGCTGACACGTCGTGGGTGCCCAGTTAATATTTGTTGAAACAGAGGAGTGAATGAAGGAATGAATGAATGAACGCCTTCCTTGTCTTCTCCAGTCCCTCTCCTCGGGGCTGCGTCAGAGCTGGGCTCCTCAGCGCATTCCTCTGTGTCACCCCCTGAGCTCCAAATCTGGGGAAGGGCGGAGAGGAGTGTTGACATGGAGTCAGGGGGACCAGGGGAGCAAGTGGCACTCGCGGGTGCACACACAGGCAGGAATCCGGGAAGGTCCCAGGATCGGTGGTTTCAGCCGTATGTGGGCAGGAGATGCTCTTATCTTAAGGGGGCGCCTCCTTGTTTCTCTTAGTTCTGGGCTCCCTTCCTGTTATCCTCACCCACTTCTTGGGCTTAATCTTCCAATTTCAGACGCTTTCAAGCGCGGCTGTTTTCCTCGAAGTGTCTTCCTAACCTGTCTGGGGGTGGGAAGAGGTCTGTGGAGGCTCTGGTTCCGTTCAGTCTTGAATTGAAGTTTTGAGCATGGCCGGATGGCTCACGACCCACCACTAGCTGTTCTGTGCTTGGAGAGAAGTCGCTTCCAGAGACCCTGCAACCTGTCCCGTTGATGAGCCAGCTCCAGGTCTGACCTCAGTGTCCCTCTGGCTTGTCTGAGCCTGGGCTCTAGTCCATATATCTACCCACCTCATGGGATTGAGCCCCCACACGGGGCTTGACACGAGTCAAGGTTGTGTCTGCGGAACAAGAGGGTTTGTGCTCCAGCTCGGCCACCAGCTTTCTGACCTTGAGCAAGCCGTGCCGCCTCTCCAACCCTCAGCCCTCTGGCTTAAACTTAGTCTCTTGTGGCGCTCCATCTACGGAGAGAGTGGGCGAGGATGTTTGTAAGTGATGAATGTTGGAGCCATTTATTTGCCTCCAGCCCCACACTCGTCTGCAGGTCCTCTGATACCTTACTGGCTTCTGCGGCACCAGCCACCTTCTCCTCCTTCTCTCCTGGGCCCGGCCCAGCCCCCACCCATGTCCTGGATCCTGCCCCCTCGCTGGTCAACTGAGCCCCCGCCCATCAGCACACAGATGTGCTATTTTGTGCACATACGTGTTTATGCTCTCCTACCTACAACACAAGCTTCCCTGACCGTGAGGGAAGTCCCTTGAACGTAGCACCCCCCTCTTCACCCACACGGCTCATCCTTCCTTCATGGTCAAATATTCTAGAAGGAGTAGCCTAGATGTGGTTAACCCAGATTCTGGTTCTACTTGCAGCTGTATGCCTGGGGCAAGTCCCTTGACTTCTCTGTGCCTCAGTTTTCTCACCTGTAAAGTGGAGTTAATAATATTGACCTCATAGGGTTGGTAGGAGGCTTAAGTGAGAGAAATTCACATTGAGCACATAGCACAGTCTGGCCTGTAGTGAGAGCTACTTTAGTCGTTAGAGTCTATTGTGACTGTGGTCACTTTTTTTTGTTGTTGTTTTTAATGTTTATTTATTTCTGAGAGAGAGACAGGACGTGAGTGGGGGAGGGACAGAGAGAGAGGGAGACACAGAATCTGAAGCAGGCTCCAGGCTCTGAGCTGTCAGCACAGAGCCTGACGCGGGGCTCGAACTCACGAGCCTTGAAATCTTGACCTGGGCTGAGGTCGGATGCTTAACCGACTGAGCCACCCAGGTGCCCCGATTGTGGTCAGTTTTGTATCCCCATCTTCCATGTTACCCTCAGGCAGCCTGGTTTCCTTCTCCAGCTGAATAAAACACTTGTCTGGCTTGAATCCCTGATGCTTTTTCAGTGGCCGGTCCCCATCTCCCTCCCCATGCACCCTCCCAACTGCCCTGCTGTGGGAATTGATCAGAGTAAGGTGGAAGGCTCCAGAAGTCCTAGAGGGAACATCAACCTGGGGACGGTAGGACAGCCCACACTGAAGGCAGGGCTGACCCAGGGCTTGCCACCTCCTCGCTGCTCCATGTTCGTGGCGTGAATGAAAGGCTCTGCCAGGAGGGCTATGAAAACGTAAAAAACAGAATTTCCATGAGCTCCAGTATGTTTGGAAATTGTGCCGGGTGTGAGGACTGGTCATTTGAAAGATGTTCAAAAGGAGTTTGGACCGGCAGCCCCTTGAGGGCAGGGACCGTGGGTTTTTTGACCAGCACAGAGTGGTATTCGCAGCTGTTTTTGTTGAATGCACAGGAACGGGAGTGAATGTTTTCATGGACCCAGCATGCAGCCCATTCTGTGCGGTTATGACGAGGAACAGGGGAGTTAATGCTTCCTTGGGCTGAGCTCACGGCTCAGTCTCTGCAGTTCTGGGGAGGAATCTTTTTCCCTTTTAGCTTAGGCTGCCTGGCTCCTGCGTTGCACGGAGGGCTTGGTTTGATCTCTTATTTATGACAGAGAATATTCTCTGTTATGGTGGATGTAGGGGATGGAGTTTCAGAAGACTGGGTTTTCACTGCTGACTTTGCCGGCCAGCCTGCTGGGAACCCTGGCGCTTCCGATGGGCTCTCTGGCACCGCATTCACTCTCGCTCATCCGTTCTTTCTTTCATGAAATGTATTAAACGCCCATCATGTGCCAGGTGCCGAGCCAGGTGGAAAAGAGGCCAGGAGAAGAAACATGGAAACTGCCATTGGTGGGCTGAATAACAGCCCCCACAGATACCAGGTTCCTAATCCCTGTGCATGTCATCTTATTTGGCCAAATGAAGTTTGCAAGTGTAACTTAGTTGAGGATCTCCAGATGGGGAGGGTAGCCTCGATTGCCCAGGTGAACCCTGCATGTAATTACGCGTCCTTCATAAGATGGAGGCAGAGGATGATTCGGCATAGACGAGGAGAAGGTGATGTGGGCGGAGGTTGAAACGATGCTCTTACTCCTTGAAGACGGGGCAGGGGCCACAAGCCGAGGAATCCAGATGGCCACTAGAAGCTCAAACAGGCAAGCAAATAGATTCTCCTCTCAGAGTCTCCGGAGGGAACCTCCCTGACAGCGCCCTGACTTTAACCCGGTGAAACTGATTCTGGACTTCTGACCTCCGGAAAGGTAAAGGAATGAATCCGTGTTGTTGAAACCGCTAAGTTGGTGGTCATTTGTTACAGTGTAACAGCAAACTCACAGCCCATTCAGGGAGGAAATGACACGTTTGCCCAAGGGTGCATGCTGTAATGGGGTACCAGGAGCTGCTTGCTGAACTAGATCTTAGAGAATGGGTGCATATTTCCTGGGTGGACAGTGGTGGGCAGGGGAGGGGCCTTGGGAATGAAAAACAGCGTGTGCACACAGGCAAACTGGGATGTGAGACGCCAAGGCGTATTTACAGAGCTGTGGATGCTGGGGGCTGGATGGGAGCTCAGAGCTTAGGAGATGGGGCCGGAGCGGTGGCTGGGTCAGCCCCTGGAGGGTCTCATCAGGGAGTTGAGGCTTGAGGCTGCGGGCAATGGGATGTTACAGTGGTGAGTTGCATTTACGGCCCCAATTCTTGGCCCCTTCCCGTAGCCATGCCCATTACGAAGGGGCTTTGCATATCCTTAAGGGCAGAGGTTTCCCACTTCTTGATCCTAATTCAGCTGTGTGTCTTGCTTTGGGCAATAGAATGACGCAGATTGACCATATGTCAGTTCTGACCCTAGGTCTCAAGAGGCCTTGCACATTTCTGCTAGTCCGAGGGGTGGATGTGCCCCAGTGAAGCCAGACCAGAGCTGAGGCCCCCAGCTTACCTGCAGACCATGAGTGACCCCAGCCAAGGTCAACTGACCCCAGCCAACCCACAGATGCACGAGTTATAGCAATGACAGTCATCCTAAGCCACTGAGTTGTGGGGTGATTTGCTACCCAGCAAGAGCTAGTTGCTGCACCAATAGGGGGTTCACAGGAAGAGGGTCAGATCTGCATTTTGGAAAAACGTCTTCACTATTGAAGCCCTGGAGGATGATTGGAGGAGGGGAGCCTAAAGGCGTAATCCACGGGAGAGGTGGTGAGGCTCCCCCCTCCCCCTACGGAGGCAGGAGCAGTAGAAGGAGGGGACAGATAGAAGCACCATTAAGGAGGCACATTCGGCCACAAAGCTGAGTTACACATTAGACATAGGGGTTGAGAGAAGAGGAGATTTGGATAATGCCAGAATCCCTGCCAGCAGAAATTGGATTGGAATCGGGTCCATGTGTGGATGCAGTGAAATGGTGGTGGCCAGCTTTATGCTCATGGTTTGCAGTGCTGTGGGTGGGACAAAGTCATCATTACAGGTCTGGGGCTGGAGTCTAGGCTGAAGTCCTGGACTAGGGGGACCGTCAGAGAATTAGTGACAGCAAATTAGTGCTGAATCAGTGAAAGTGGATGAGGGTGTTCACAGTAAGCAGAGCATAAGGTCAAGTTTTGAACCACGGGAACCCCGCCATTTATGGAGCAGCCGGAGGAAGTGTCCCAGGGGCCGTGGAGGAGACGTCACACGGAGAGAGGACAGCCAGGGAAGAGCAGGTGTCCAGACACCCCAGAGAGGGGCCACTTGGAGGAGAGAATGGATGGTTAGCAGTGTCCCTCGCAGAATGTCACAGACGGTGAAGACCAGGGACACCAGCCAGTGGATGGTCACCACTGGCCTTGGCGAGAACAGTGTCGGAGGTAGAAGGCGGTGGCTTGCAGTGGGATCAGGAGGTGAGGGAGCGGAGACACTTGGTTAAGGAAAACCCTTTGGAGAAGCCTAATGTAGAGGGAGCAGAGAGTGGGCATGGGACGGGGGCACTGCTCTTTCTTAGGCTGGAGGGACCGGAGCATGACGTGTTGAGGGTTCGGAGCAGGAGAGGGACATGGTCTGATTTCTCTTGTGAAAAAGAGAAGGGAGGGGCCTGCAGCGTGACTTCCAGGTTTTTGCCTGAGTAACTGGGAAGTCTGGGGGAGAAGCGGGAACAGGTTTTGTGGAGGGGGGAGGTGTGGAATCATTTCGTCTTAGGGACGTTGACTTTAAAATACTCGTTAGAAATGCAAATGTAGATATCAAGGAAGCAGTTGAAAACGTGCATCTGGCGTTCAGGGGAGAGGTTTGGGCTGGAGATACAGATCCAGGAGTCGTCCACGAACACGGAGCATTTAAATCTGCCTGAGAGGCTTCCTTGGGAGAGAGCAGAGCTGAAAGTGCTGGCTCAGCGTTATCTTCTCTGTTGGCCTCCAAATGCCATAAAAGCAGGGGCCTGTCTGCCTTGTGTGTGACTGGGTGCCAGTGCCTAGAACAGTGCCTGGCATGTAGCAGGTGCCCGATGAATGCTGAGATTAAAATGAGTGTCATAGCGGTCGGTTGGGTCAAGGAAGGGAGAGGTAGGAATGTGGCGAGGGCCATCCTGTGGCCAGGAAGTTCATTACTGGGAAAGAATGATGGCGAGCCATTGCTGAGTTTCCCACCGCCAGGAATTCCTCTCCTCCCCCGGGCTCCAGACCCACATCTCGTCCACAGGAAGGCTGAGAGGCCGCTAAATCCCCTGGAGTTTCACTACGTGGATGGGCTGCCGGAGAGAAGGGGGATGGGGTGAGCCTGGCAGGTCTGCGGGACCCCGGTGATCATGCGCGTGACTTTTGCCTTCCCTGTGCGTATAAACCCGCGGCTTGGATCCTTGCCAGGGTGGAGGTCAAGTTAGAAAAACACTTTTCCTTCTTCTTTTTCTTAAATGGTTTTTGCTTATTTGGAATTTTCTCGCCGCTCCTCTGTGCTCCACGACTTCTAGTGCTTTCTCATCCACCCAGATGGGAATTTTTCTGGGGTTTGGAGACGCATCTTAAGCTCTTCCTGTTCCTTTTCAGTTCCCTTGGCATTACTGGCGACCTTGGCAGTTCAGCGCTTTGGCGGTTCTTGTGGGTCTGTGAGGTTCTCTGCCTGGTCCCCCGCCTTCTGCACAAGCCCCCTTTAAAGTGTTTTTTTTTTTTTAAGTTTATTATTTATTTTGAGAGACAGAGAGAGGGAGAATGAGCAGGGGAGGGGCAGAGAGATGGTGAGACAGAATCCCAAGGAGGATCTGCACCATGCGTGTGGACCCCGATGCGGGGCTCCATCCCATGAACTGTGAGATCATGACCTGAGCCAACATCAAGGGTTTGATGCTTAACTGACTGAGCCACCCAGGCGCCCCTGCACAAGCCCCCTTTATTTTTTATTTATTTATTTATTAAAAACAAATTTTTTTTAACGTTTATTTTTGAGACAGAGAGAGACAGAGCATGAATGGGGGAGGCTCAGAGAGAGAGGGAGACACAGAATCTGAAACAGGCTCCGGGCTCTGAGCTGTCAGCACAGAGCCCGACGCAGGGCTTGAACTCACGGACCGCGAGATCATGACCTGAGCCGAAGTCGGCCGCTCAACCGACTGAGCCACCCAGGCGCCCCTGCACAAGCCCCCTTTAAATCCAGGCTTCCCAGCGAGCTGCCTCCCTAAACACCAGCATCCTCCTTGTCCTTCTGTGCCCGAATCACTGCCAGTCCTGACTGACTGTTACATTCCCATTTCTGGAGCCATCTTCCCCTCCGCAGACCCAGACTGGGGCTCGCGTCCCTCTATGAGGAAAGGGGAGGGGCATTTGTCAGACCACATCCTGCTTTTCCTCTTCTCTGGCCCACAGCGGCTGGTACCACCAAGCCCCTTTGTGCCTCTCCCTTCCCTGGCCATGACTTAGTGGTTAAAGTCTGTCCAGAAAAACAGTTACTTTTTAAACAATTGAAAATATTGAAAATTAAAAATTTGACCTATAACATTGTGTAAGGTGTATGACATATTGATTGGATACATTTATATATTTTTGTCAGTTTTTTGATCTGAGTCTGGGTTTCTTCTTCCTTCCTTCCTTCCTTCCTTCCTTCCTTCCTTCCTTCCTTCCTTCCAAAGATATTTATTTATTTTTGAGAGATAAGAGAGACAGCACGAGCTGGGGAGGGGCAGTGGGAGAGAGGGAGACACCGAATCTGAAGCAGGCTCCAGGCTCCGAGCTGTCAGCACAGGGCCCAATGAGGGGCTCGAACTCACGAACCGTGAGATCATGACCTGAGCCGAAGTTGGACGCTTAACCGACTGAGCCACCCAGGTGCCCCAAGGGCTTCCTCATTTCTATAGTGGGAATAATAACACCTGTTGGGGTTCTTTCAAGGATTAAATAAGATAATAAATTCAAGGGCTCCTAGGAGAGTTTTGGATAGCTGCAGGCATCGAATGTTGATCTCGTGGCTCTCCCCTTCTGTCCCCTTATCCCCTGTCACCTCTTCTCCTGTGTCCTGGCTATGAAACTGTCAGGAGGGGTCACCCAAGCCCCGGCCAACATTCGAGCGTTGAAAAGGCTGCGCCACATTTGGTTAACTTGTCCCAAGCTGCCGGCTGGAGGGCAGAGGGTGGCTGCCCTTCTCTCGGGGACAGTCCCGGCTGGCTCACTCCCAGCGGACCGACCACCCGAGCTTGCGTAGACTTGAGGGGGTATCTGAGACGTGCGACTTCTAGCGCCGGTGCCAGAAGCAGACTCTACCTGCCCTGTCTATTGTGACCTCATCTCGCATGAGGTCTGCAGGGCTGGCACCGTGCTGGATCTTATGGTCGCAGTTTTGGCCAGGGGCCCCGGTTCTGGGCTCTGCCGGCTGGCTTACCGTTTTGCTATCTCTCCCCCTACTCAGCTAGGGACGTCCCCTCTCCACCCCCGTGGGGATGGTTCGGAGCTGCAGGCATGTGGCCCTGGAACCATCAAGGCACCAGCGTGGGCTCCTTCATACCACTGGTCCCTGCCGCTCCCGATCGCTTTCGGGTCGCCACCCCGCACCGCTGTGCCGTATGGGAGCCAATTACTGTGCGTCTCCCTGGGAACCCGTCCTCAGTCTGGCTCTGCTGTGATATTATCAAGACTCTCTCCCTGCTTTACCTGTCAGCTCTCGGCTGACCCCGAGAAGCAGATCTCTGAGAAGCGGCTGTCATTTCTGCGTCACCAGCCCGAGGCTGGGCTTCCCGTGCCAGGCAGGGGCTCAGACTGTGTCTCTGAACCCTTCTTATCAGCTCTGGGAAGCCAGGCCCTTAGTCCAGCAGCCTAACTTGTGTCAGCTGGTAGTGCAGCCCTGGGGGAGGGCCCCTGTGAGCAGAGCCCCTTTACATGGATGACCCGTGGACTTGGAGGCCTTTGACTTAGAAAGACCTGGTTTTCATTCCCGAGTCCACCATTTACTCACGGTGCAACCTCAGGGCCATTAGCCACCCTCTCTGGTCTTGCTCCCTTCTTTATGTGGAGAGCTGGAGGCGTAATACCTTCCACACAAACCCACCGAAGGAAAAGCTCTCGCCAGAGTGCGGGTGCAGTGCTGAGCCAGAATCTGGCGGGAGCTGACCCTTTCCTTGTTTCCCTTGCTGTGGGACCCTGGTTCATCTGTCTCTGGCCTCCCTGGCGTGAGACTGTCAGAAGTAGATGGGATAATAATAAGCAATGGCAGTCGTGATTTGACCTCTTTTTTTTTTTTTTTTTTAAACAAGCCTGGGACAAGTTAACCAAGTTTGACACAGCCTTTTACACACGGCTCAGTCACACCCAGCTTCACTAGACCCTTGGGGGTGGGGCACGGGGACTTGGTGACTCAGTCTCAGGAAGGAAGAGAAGCCTCTTTCACAGACTCCTCCTCCCCTTTCTGCCTGACCATCCTGGGGGTGGTGGACCGACCTCTAGGCTGGGCCTGGCCTCAGGAGGCCCCCCTTCTCTAGTGGTGAGCTGGAGTCTTGGGAGAAGCCTCTAGGTGTTTTTGAGTTTCCACTTGGTCATTGAGAAATGGGGATTTAAATGTCTATCTAACGGAGGTTTGCGGGGGTGGGGGGGCTGCGCTCCAATAAAATTATGGGCACAAATACTCATTGTAAAAAACAAAGTGCTGAGTGCATGGCGGTGGGAATGTGGTTATTATGTGATTTTTAGGGAAGAGCCAGTTCAGTGTCCTTCTTCTCTTTTTGGGGGCATGGGATGGTCGCAGGAGGGGTAGTCGGTGGGGGTTGGATAAGGGTGAGGGGGACCAGGGAGGGCCCTGGGGGTGGGGCCGAGGGGGTGCTGTAGACAAAAGGCCCACTGCCCAGTCGTCTGGGGCTCAGCTTGTCGCTGCCTGGCTGCATTGATTTACTTGAAAGTTTTTAATGGGTTATAATTGGAAAAGGCCTGGGTGAGATTTGCATATTGATTTGACATTTAAGTATATGATTAAATAAAAGCCGACTGAGGTCATCACTTGACTAAATTGGCTTAATGAGTGTTGATTACCCTGTGCATGTTAATTTCATTTGCCCTGATTACTCCATCCATCTTTCTCAGCGATCTGTTAGCACCTTTGACTGGATTGTACTTGTTGGGACGAGGAGCAGGACAGGGGTCAGTGGGGGTGGTCCCTGGTCTGTCCACCTGTCCATCTGGCTGAGTGCGGAGTTCCAGAGGTTCTAACCCCCTGTAGCATGTCCTCGGTCTCCCACCCTCTTCCTCCTAATCACAGAATCTGATCATCGACTCTTTCTAAGCAGGAAGGTCACCACCCTGCTGCCAGAGGAATCAAAGCCGCAGTAGGAAGAGGAGTGGGGGGCGGGGGGGGGGCGGGCTGCGAGAAGTGTCCCGTCTCCCCCCGCTACACCCTCCCCTCCCAACACACACAAGGACGCACCTTCCTCATGCGGCCTCTGGGGCCCTCTTCCACAGGTCGGCAGCATTTCTGAAGATGGGGACCCCACAGCTGGCTTCCATGTCTTCTGTTTGCCCTTTCCAGAGCCACTCACTCTCTGCCCTACTCCACCCTGCTCACCCCTGTGGACCCGTGAACGGACTCCTTTGCCCGCCTGACTTCCTGTTGGGTTCAGGCAATGGGGATCCCCCAGCAGGAAATTGGAGGGAGGGAGGAGAGTGAGATTAGGCTATTTCTTGCCTGGCTCCTTCCTGCTGGCCGAACAAAGGGCTGGGTGTCCAGCAGCCCAGCAGGCTGGCTTCCAGGCTGTCTCCCTCTGGATGGCTACTGTCACTCCTCTCCTTGTCCCCCGTGGCACCAGGGTGGTGACAGAGTACCAGTTTCCCCACAGATGAGCCAGAAGGAGGAACTGCCCTACCCTGAGGTTCCCCTATGCCCTGCCCACACCTTTGTAAATAGACCCTTCATAAACTCTCCTTAAATTACCCAATTTGAGTGTGCCATCTGTTTCCTGCTGAGACCCTAACTGTTACAGCAGGCAACATATTTTCCCACTCAAAACTCAGGACACGTGGTTGAGAAGTCCAAACGTGACTCAGGAACCGGGACCCAGCCCGCATCAATCCCACAGGATTGCTGTGCCTCGTGTGCTGGGTCCCGAGCACTGGAGGGGGCTTCACCCACGCAGACTCTGCCCTCACCGTCCTGCCTCCCCCCGCTGCCCCTTCTCTGCACCGGCAACGCCCACTACTCTGACCTTCCTGGGGCCCCCTCCCCCTCGCTCTCGCCGGACACCCTCGCCTCCAGCTTATTAGGAAAAGAGGCCAGTATTCTGTAAGGCTCCTTAATGCTTGGTCCTTTCTCACTTGTGACAGTTCATCTTTTGGGGATCATATTTCCTGAATCCTGTCCAGGACATATGTCCTCACCTCTGCCTGGTGTCCTCTCCCATCTGCTTGCTGCAGGGCCCCCCTGTGGTTCCTTTCCCCCTCTCTTGTCTCTTCCCTGAAGCGGGGACGGATTTCTCCCTCACGTCGCATCCTCTCCTCCATCGCAGGCAAACATTGACGGGGCTACATCAACTCCCTCTGCTCCCTCAGCCTCTCCGCGCCCCCTTCTGTGGGAGGCTCCTCTTGCCGGCTCACCACTGACCTCCATGGTGGCCGCAAGGGATTCCTCTCTGGTTCTGTTCCCCAGGCAGGCGGGGGGGTCAGCAGGAGCAAGCCCCCTCTCCCCTTCCCTGGACCGGCGTGGAGATTATAGCCCAGCATAAGGGCCTTTGGACTTCGGAAGCCAGAAAGATGAGCTGGGATGTGACATTGCCCTGACACACGTGCCTGGGTAGGTCAAAACCAGCTGGCCAGTCAGCAGACGTCCCCGTGTGGAGCCCACCTTCGCCTGACGTGGCACCTGGACACGGTGTCAGCAGCTCCTCTCTGTTGTGTAGACTCCCTTCCCCCACTCTCCCTCCAGCGTCGAACAGGCCATACATTCCGTTCCATACAGTCCCTTCGTCTCCATCCCAGGCAACACGCCTAGTTCTGGCCTCATCGTCTCTTCCCTGGCCTGGTACCACTGACCTTCGCGGCGCCCCTTTGCCTGCCATCGCTCCGTCTAATCCACTCTCTGCTCCTGGCAGCCAGAGAGGTTGTCCGGAAGCACAGATCTGAACCTGTGATTACCCCTCTGCTTGAAGCCCTTGGCGGGTTCCCATCACCCACCGGTGCAAGACCCAACTTTTTTTTTTGTTGTTGTTAGAGAGTAGGGGAGGGACAGAAAGAGAGGGGGACAGAAGATCTGAAGAGGGCTCTGTGCTGACAGCAGAGCCCGATGCAGGACACGAACCCACGAACCACGAGATCATGACCCGAGCCGAAGTCCGACGCTTAACCGACTGAGCCACCCAGGCGTCCCAAGACCAAACGTTTTTAGCATGGCGTGGTGTGGGCCTAGGGAACTCCTATTCATCCTTCAAGGCCCATTCCATGGTCTTCTCAGTAAAGTTGTCTCCACCCCCAGACCCAGCAGAGATCCTCTCCTGCCCTCCTCTGAGCCCCGCACCACCTGGTTCTTGTATCTGCCAGAGAACACATGACAAGGTATCATAATGATCTGTTTCTACATCTGCATTTTCCATTGTCTGGGAGCAAAAAATCGCCTCTAAGGTGTCTTTGTAGCCTTAGGGCCCAGGACAAGACCTGGCAGAGGGAGTCATCCATTCATTTAAAAGATATGTGTTTGGGCTTCCTGTAGAAATCATTGTTCTAGGATAAGGCACCGGGGTACAGCAGTGAAAGAGAACAGACAAAAATCCCTGCCTTCCTGAACTTACACCGTAGCATCGGGTGGAAGGAGGCAGACAATGAACAAACAAGATGATTTTTTTTAATATATAATTTATTGTCAAGTTGGCTATCATACAGTGTATACAGTGTGCCCTTGGTTTTGGGGGTAGATTCCCGTGATTCAGCACTTACATACGACACCCAGTGCTCATCCCAACAGGTGCCCTCCTCAATGCCCATCACCCACTCCCCTGCCTCCCACATCAACCCTCAGTTTGTTCTCTGTATTTAAGAGTCTCTTATGGAAAAGAGAGGCAAGTGCTGTGCAACTTTCTCTAGGTCACAGCAAACGAGGGGAAAAAGTAGTGCTTGAACTCAGTTCTTTCATTCAAGTCTTTTGCACATTCCCCCCCCCCCCCCTGCAGTTGTAGACCCTGGTTGGACACTTCTCTGGAGGATGTGCCCTTGGGGCCCCTCCCCTAGCCCCTGTTCCTCCATCAGGAAGGGGGCTGGGGAAGTCTTGTTTGCCTGCTTCCCTTGGGGGATGGAGCTGGTGGATGTATTACTGCCCTGGGGCTGCCATCACAAAAGACCACAAACTGAGTGCCTTCTAGAAACAGCGGTCTATTTTCTCACGGTTCTGGAGGCTAGAAGTCTGAAATCAAAGTGTCAGCAAGGCCACGCTCCCTCTGAAGGCGGTAGGGAAGAATCCTCCCTTGCCTCTCTGTCCTAGTTTCTGGGCACCTCTGGCAATCTTTGGCGTTCCTTGGCTCACAGCTGTGTCGCTCCAGTCTCTGCCTCTGTGGTCACATGGCCTTGTCCCCGTGTGTCTGTGTGTCTGTTCTCCTCTGGAGAGGACCCAGTTATGTTGGACGAAGGGCCCACCCTACTGCAGTATGACCTCATCTTATCTTACATCTGCAAAGACCTACTTCCAAAATAAAGTCATGTTCACGGGTACCAGGGGTTAGGGATTCAATATATCTCTGGGGAACACAATTCAACCCACTATCGCTGGCGTGAGGAGAAGAGAGAACAGACAGGGGAGGCTTGGAACCGAAGATAGGAACATTAGACCCGTCTGGGCCTGGGGCCAGGCAAAATCTGGCTTCTTGTTTGGGGGCCCTGAACCTGGGAAGAGGTCACCGGGCCTCCAGCCTGGAGCCCGGGGAAGGAACCGCAGGGCTTCTGGCTCAACCCCGCCTAGCTGGGCTGTAGGTGGGGGTGACTCAGAGATGGGGCTGTCAAGCTCGAGGGTGTCCTAGAAACGCAATCCTGTGCTTCTGGTATATTTCCCTCACCTTATGGGGCCGAGAAATACAACATTTTTGGAAACTTGGAAAGCTTGGGTTAAAAAAAAAAAAAAACAACCCAAAACCTTTTATTTTTCTTTATGGGGAAAAGAGAAATTTTGGGAAGATTGGAAACAGACGCAATACTTATTTTTGTAGTGTACCCTTTTCATATCTAAAGTCACTCTCTCAATTTAGGAGTGCAAATGCAAACCTTATGTAATTTGGTTTGCTCAATCAAATGATCGTGTTTGGCAAATTCAATCAAAAACTATAGCTTGCTCAGACAATAATGACAAATTTGCTAATTGAGGCAAGTTTTCGATGCTTTAGACTTTGTGACAAATGGAACCCTGGGCAGCTGAGGGCCAGGCATTAGCTCCTCTGAGGTGAGCAGAAAAACAACAGTGTGATGGGAAGACGGACTAACACACGGAAATACACACACACGTGCACACACGCACACCTATATTCTCTACAATAAAAATGCCAAATACAATATAATGTTATTAATATTAAATAACAACAACTATGACTTGCTAAGCACCTGCTATCCTGTCTCGCTTCACTTAATCCTATGAGACCGTGCCGTCCCCACTTTACAGAGGAGGAAACCGAGGTTCAGAGAGGTTAAGCCTCTTGCACAAGATTCTACAGCAAGTCACAGGTTGTGGCTTCAGATATATTAGAAGCTGAACTTCAGTTCTCTTACCAATAAACGTCTCCTTCTGTCATGACACCATAAAGCTATCAGCACACAGAAGCCATAAAGCTGTAGGAATTTCTGTTTCTTGGCTTTGGTGTTGTCTACTGGGTGAGGCAGCCATGGCTGCCTTCTGCATTAGGAAGTAATCTGAGAACATGAGGGTACCTTGAGACCCTACAGGAACTAGGGCAGGGACAAGGCAAGGATGTTGGGCCCTAGGGGGATAGTTTGAGGATGCCAGACAACAGAGGCCAGGTGTTAGGTGACCCGGGGTGGGGTCCAGAGGGCAGCTAACCGTGGGAAAGGCAGCTGAAAGGGAGTGACGCAGGGGGTGCTGGCATCCCTGGGCCAGGGGCTGCCTGGGTTGGTCTCTACGAGGCCGAAGATGATGCTGGAGACTGTACCAGAATTGAGCTGGAAAGAGGCTATTCTTGATAGAGCACTCCAAGCTTCAGAGATGCCCAGGTTCTCCATAGAGATAGAGCAGCACAGGAGAAGGTGGAGAGGGGGGGGTCCCAGTGAAGCCAGGCACAAAATCTAGAAAGGAAGCTAAGGCAAAACGGGCCCAAGTCCTGAGCATACCTTTCTGCCCCTGGACACCCTGTCCAAATCAGTCTCGTTTCTGACCCGTCTGTCAGAGCTTTCTGCTTCCGTCCCTTTATGATTTTACCTTGTACCATCTCCAGTGGCTTTGGAGGAAGGTGGGTCCCCAGGTCCCTGCCTCCTCTGGACTTGGTCTTCCTGCCCTTCCAACCTGGCAGTGACCGGCAGAGCTGACTTCCTCCTGGGCCACCTGCACCTGTCTGGCCCCCTGACTCCCCTTCCATGTCCCCTATGCCCTCCATCGCCCATTCTCTGGGCCCCAGACAGCCCTTCCTCCAGGGGGAGGGAGCTGGTTTCCTGGGCAACTGGTGGGGGACGGGGAAAAGGGGGAGGAGGCTGGTATTCCTGCCGGTGAGGGCTTGGAGGAAGCATATGCCATCCCGGCTGCCCTGTGAATTATTCAGCGGCCGTGAGAACTGACTCACTCCCAGTCTGCCGTTTTCTTCCGAAACCTTCCTGCTATCTCCTCCCCAGCAAGCCCTCTCTACCTCTGTCTTGGGGAACTTAAACCCCTGTCTGGGGCCTCTACCCCCAGAATGTCCTTCTCTGCGTATCTTTAAATCTCCCACCCGTATTTATTATTACTTATTCTTTGGCTTTCTCCTTTGAGCCACTGTCTGGCTGTTTCCTCTGTACTCACCACTGTGCTCAGTGCACAGATGTGGAAACTGTACCCACTTGGGAAGGTGAAATAATGTGTCCAAGATAATACAGTTATGAAGCGACTGAGTCAGAATTAAACTTGGGTCTGACTCCAGGGCCTGTGTTCTTGGGTCTTGGCATGGTTCTAGGAGCAACGGAGAAGATTCTCTATAGAGTCTGTCCTGGGGCCGCCTCGCGGGGTGGCAAGAGGGTGTTAGATACGGCAGGCGAGGCTGGTGCAGGGTTTGACCTCGTGGGCTGTGGATCTGAATCTAGAACCTGGTCAGGGGTGTCGCCAGTGAAGCGGCCCTTCTACCGCAGGTCTGTTGCAGGTTTGGCCAGAGTGGAGGTTCCTTAGAGGTCTTCTGGCCTGGCCACCTCACCCTTCAGAGGAGCAGGGCCAGGCCCAGATGCCTCACCAGCAGCCCACGGGCCTCTCTCTCCTGGGCCCTGGCCGTTCTGAGGAGAGGAAACCCTGCTCAGGGAAACCTGGGTGAAGTTTCAATACTGGGGGTAAAGGTTGCTCACAGAGGGGCCCCAGGGGAGACCTGGGAAAAGGGTCAAAGGAGCTGTGACCCAAGATGGCAGCGGCTGTGGAGGCCCCTGGGTAGTCTCTGGTCAGGCCCCAGGAAGCACCCTGGAAAACGTAGCAATGCCCCAGCAATCCAGGTGTGGACCTGAGTGGCCCCCACGAGGGGTCCAAGGGCTGTGACCACTCACGGGCTGTCGTTCTGAGGTGCAGACAGACATGTTGTGCTTGGAGGCCAGGAAGGGGCACTCTCCCTGGCTCACTCAGGGACTCAAACACGTGTTGCAATTTTTTATCTAGTCGGTGGGGCTTCCTGTAACTAGGGACGCCTCCCTGAGAGGTTATATGCTGGGATCTCTGGAGGCCCCAGGCTCCCGAATTTGTTATCCCCCCGCCCTGCTCCACGTGCCTGATGAAGTTGGCGCGGATAATCTCATCTCCCATTATGTTCCCGAGGGGCTCATGACCCCTCTGGAGTTGTCAGCGGTGCTGTGTTTCTGCTTTAGACTCGGCTCAGGGATCAAATCAAGAGGGGTCATCTTCATTGGAATTTTAAAAATGAGCCACCTTGTGAGAAAAAGGCTTGGGTCACCGTAGCATCCACCCAGCAAGGCACTTCCGGGTACCCCTGAACCTTTGCTCACAGGGTTCAGCTGTGATGAGGTTCAGATCTACAGCTGGTGAGGGAAGGGGCAGAGGCTGGTGGTCGGAGCAGAGGAGTTAGCCTGCTCAGGCATGTCATCTGGTCTCTCGAATGCAGTGGCTCCCCCCCCCCTCACTCCCACCCCAGGCCCAGGCCAAGGCTTATCTCACAACAGGCAGGTCCCCTCCCAGTTTCCTGTCCCTGGGGACACAGCCCCCATCTGAAGCTGTCGCTGAGGTGGGGGGCATTCTGTTGCAATCTGGAGGGCTGCCACTAGGCGGACGGTGGGGTCTGTCCCCTTGAACAGAAAGCCTCTCCATGGTTGTGGATAATTGTAAGCATATTTAATGTTTTCCCAACTCTATGCATTGTAAAAACAAAACAAGAGAAGACAAAACCCCGATTCTGTGTGTGTGTGTGTGTGTGTGTGTGTGTGTGTGTAATATGTGTCTATGTGCCGTCGAATTTATTAAATAACAAAGCGTAACAACTAACTAATCTCTAATGACTACATATAAAAAGTGATGGCTAATTTAGAGCAAGATGTAGAAATAGCCAAACATCTGGGCAAATCAGGAATCCGCACCGGCCCCTCCGCTGGCAATAATTAAGCCTAATTTTATTTTGACTCTCAACTTCCCTCATTCTCAGGGCAATTTAATTTGGGCTTCTCTGAGGCTTGTCTGAGCCCCTGAGACCTCTGGTCAGCTAGACGAGGTGTTAAACCCCGAGCCTTTGCTTTCTGCGGCTTTAACTGTCCCGGTGAAAGAACCTTATCTGTGATTGCTTTCTGCAAATCCTGGCAAGGCCTTTGGTCCCCTTTGTCTGGGCTCACGGCCCCTTCCTCTCCCCCTTTCGCTGTGAAAAACGGACGAGACAGGGGATCATGCTGCACACGGGCTACATTTTCCAAGGGCTGTCTTTTTTCCAATTATAAAAAAGCATTTCCTCACCCTGACCCCTTCTCCTGGCCAAACTTCTCAACCTTTGGAGATGTGTCTTGTCGGAAATTTCAGTCTGCTTTTAATTCTTGAGGTCATCCATTAACCTCGTGACTTCACGGCACTTTGGCTCAGGCAGCCTCCTCTTTGTGGAACTCTGCCCTCTGTTATGGAGGTTTCGAGTTAGGGCAATTACAAGTTATCTCAGCCTTAGGTTTTTGAAACATGATGAAAAGTGCATACTGACGTTTTAAAATGAAAATGTGTGCCTTCCGCAAGGGAGCTGTGATCTGGTAGAGGATGTGTCAGAGTCTAGGGGGTCTTAGGACCATCAAGGGAGCAGGCCATAGACCCCCACTCTTTTCTGCCTCCCCCCCATACCCAGGCACTTGTTGCTGTCTACCCCAGAGCCTGGCAACCTTTAAGTCTTGGGGCAGGAGGGAAGTCGGGAAGGAGCTAGAAACAAGACAGGAGAGAGGGAAGGACAGACACCCTGAGCTCGGTTCAGATAAGAAAAAAATTTGTTTTTTCAGTGCAAATAGGTGGTTTTATTTATTTATTAAAAAATTTTTTTTAACATTTATTTATTTTTGAGAGACAGAGAGAGGCAGAGCATGAGCGGGGGGGGGGGGTGGGGAGAAGAGAGAGAGAGAGAGAGAGAGAGAGAGATACAGAATCCGAAGCAGGCTCCAGGCTCTGAGCTGTTTGTTAGCACAGAGCTTGATGTGGGGCTCGAACTCATGAACTGCGAGATCATGACCTGAGCTGAAGTTGGATGCTCAACCGACTGAGCCACCCAGGCGCCCCTGTTCAGTTCAACTTTTAACATTCACAAAGCACTTGCTGAGTGCCAGGCTTAGTTCCAAGTGTTGGAAATTCAGAGCATGACCAGCCATATAAGTTGTGGGGTACGGTGCAAAATGAAAACGTGGGGTCCTTGGTTCAAAAACTATTTGAAAATTTCAAGATGATGATATAGAACGTTAAATCAAATGTGTGTGAGGGAGGGGCCAGACACATCCCAAGGTGCCTTGGCGACCCGAGGAATATAGTTGGAAACACACTGACAGGAGAGCCTGGGGCAGGGACCCCGTGCAGGTGGGTCATGTCTGGGACCATCTCAGGGAGCAGGGAGATGAAGGCAGGGAGGGAGAAGCCACAGTAGGAGCAAGTTATTAAGGTTGCTTCTGGGGCCAATGGGAGCATGTTCCCATGAAATGACCTATGAATGTTCCAGAACCGTCTGCCTGAAGGATCAGCGCCGAGGTGTATTTTCCCAACCTTCTAACCCCACTGGTTGAAGGGTGCCCCTGGGGACACTAGCTTTCTTGCATTTCTGAGTTGAGCTTTTACTACAACCAGGTGAGTTCCTAAGCTCCTGGAATGTTTGAGAAGGTCCTGGGGGGCAGCAGAAAGATGCCCGGACACAACCTCTTTGAGGTGGGACTTTTCAGTGCTGTGGACCCGAGCTTGCGGAGAACTGGCCACAGGCAGGAGGGGCTGACATCGCGGGTGGGCTGGGGGTGGGGGGAGGTGACACCCGGCTCACAGGTGTCTACTCCAAAAACTTTTGAGCAGGGGAGGGACACGGTCGTTCTGCATGTTGGGGGCTCTTCCCTGGCATCTGGCGAGGAGACAACCATCAGAAGAGGGGACAGGAGCTGCCCTGTCTGTGCCCCCACAGCCCTCGAAGGCCCCGCCCCTGCTCTCACAATTACTTCGGGCCGTCCTCTGGGGCCTAGTTATTTCCTCCTGCTGTTGCGCTATCAGGGGCCAGGCCCGGGGCTGATTAGATCTCCTGGGCCAGCGACCGGTGGGCCCGGTTGTCACAAGTCGCTGCCTAAGCAGCCTGGCGCCTTCCCATTTGTCACCGATATTAGCACTCTCACAATGACCTGCCTGGAGTTCGAGAACGGGTCCCGGACGGCCAATGTGGATTTCCAATTTAGAATTTCCGTCCATTTACCAGAGAATCACCCCTAAAGAACACCATTTGCGGAGCTGACAAAGGCCAAATTAGATTTCAGATTCCACCGCTGAGTGTCGGTGACAGGCCGAGGGCAATGAAACAGTGGAGGGGAAACTGCAAACACCACGTTTGCAGGAAGACGTGCCGGCTCGTCCTCTCACCCACAGCCCCTATTTCTCTTCAGCTGACCTGTTTCTCTGGTCCTATTTCTCTGAAGCTGCCTCTGCCCTTGGCTCCGTGAACATTCTTAGCCCAGGTCCCTTTCTGTGACTTCTTTGACCTGTATCTGTCCCTTTGCGTTCCAGGCATCTTTCCTCGGTCCCCTCACCCTCTCCCTGCCTTTGCTCCTTGTGACCATGTTTTTCTGCATCCAGCCCCTGGACCTCTTTCTCTGGGGCTCTGCCTCACCCTCTGTCCACTTTTGGTGGCCATCTGATTCCACGGATGGAAACCTCTATTCTGTGCGATCCGAGGGCTGTGGCAGAGATGATGCCACGTGTTCCCCGGAGCCTATTGTATTCCTTCCCTGGGCAAGTTGGAAGACCCTGGAAAGGGATAATGTTAGCTTGAGGCTCAAAGCATGAACAGAAGCCAGCCATGGGATGAATGGGAGAGAGCATCTCGGGCAGAAGCTGGGATCAGTGTTCTAAGGGGCAACGGTTGGCCCCTGGGGACTGACAGAGGCTGAGACGACCGGATGTGTCAGAGGGAGTTATGGGTTCCAACTCCGTACTCCCCTGTAGCGGTGTGATAGATCCACACACCTGCAGTGGCCTCCTGGCGGCAGGAGCAGGAGCACATTTCGCCACTGTTTTCTTTTAGGGCTTGATCGTGTGACTTGCTTTGGCCAATGAGATGTTGGTAGACGTAATGGAAGTAGCAATTTGAATTGTACTTGTGTGGTGGGCTTGTGGTCTTGGGTTCTGCCACTGCTGAGAGAAGGGCATGCCCCAGAGTGCCCCGGAACAATGAGAGATACGCGCAGGGCTCTGCACTGTCCTCCTCATCTGCCTCTTGAGGCCAGATGGGGCTCCTGTGTCCCAGGCTTGTCCGGCCAGCTGCCCGTTACTCACCATCCTGCCTCCTGCTGGTGCTCTGTGTGGGTCAGTGTTGTTTCCATCATGTTCGTTCCTCGGGTCGGAAAGGTTGTCTTCACCTCTGGCATACAAGCAGTTCCCAGGTCCTGTCACGCTGACCTCCTTAAGAGACCTGACATGGGGCACCTGGGTGGCTCAGTCGGTTGAGCGTCCGACTTCGGCTCAGGTCACGATCTCGCGGTCCGTGAGTTCGAGCCCCGCGTCAGGCTCTGGGCTGATGGCTCAGAGCCTGGAGCCTGCTTCCGATTCTGTGTCTCCCTCTCTCCCTGCCCCTCCCCCGTTCATGCTCTGTCTCTCTCTGTCTCAAAAATAAATAAATGTTAAAAAAAAATTTTTTTTTTTAAAAAGAGACCTGACTGACGCCCTTTCTCCTCCTCCAACATCTCCCGGGAACCTTCTCTGACCTTCTAGAGAGGCAGGGCCCTTATCATACGTTTTCTGCTTCTCTGCTCTTCTCCTGGGCAGCACTTAATTGCACTTGCAATGAAATAAATCATATATTTAGTTTTTTTAGTGTCTGTATTTCTGCTAGACCGTGAAGGCAGGGGCTGTTTCTGTCCTGACTATGTATCCCCAGTACCTGGCATAGCTGGTGTATAGAAATACGTACGGGGGGCCTGGGCAGTAACGGGCAGGGGTTCGAGACTGGGGAGTGGTGGGGCCAGTGCCCTGGTGTTCGGCACCTGCTCAGAAGAACACTTAGTACGCTCGGGTGCAGAGCCCTGAAACTCTTTGCCCGGGCTCCCCCGCACATCTCTGAAACAGCGGCTGCTGAGGCTTTTGTTCTATGACAGGAGGCGAAGCAGCTACAAGGTCCTTAATCACCTCTCCACAAACATGGGGAAGCCTCATTAATCCCAGTGAGCGGATGATCTATTGTTTCCAGCTCAGGTCTCTGGTGGATGGGCCTTCCTCTGCAGAGGCGGGAACCCCATGCACGCACAGGGGCCGCCCATCCCCTTCTCTCCTGCACTTGACCTGCCAAGACTTGGTGATGGGACCCTTGGTGGGGCTCTTGGCCCAGGTGAGCCCCGGACTGAGTCCAGGACCAGTCCTTCACGGTGACCATTGCTCCCCTACCCCATGGGCAAAGTTGAAAAGCTGCATTATGTCCTGTGCTGCGGGGAAAGCGGCACTCAACGCGCTGTTGGCGGAGGTAGGTGTGCGTGTGTGTGTGCGTGTGTGTGTGCGGGTGTGCATGTGTATGTGTGCCATCTGGTAGCATGGGTGGTTAAACTCAACTCTGGAGCCAGACCGAGTTAAAATCCCAACACTGGCACTCGGCAGCTACGTGAGCTTGGACAAGTCCCCTGTCATCTGCGTGCCTCTGTGTTCTCATCTGTAGAGTAGGGATAATAGGGGTGTCTCCTCATAGGGCTCTTGTGAGAGCAGGTAAGCTGATGTGTGTAAAGACTAGGTTTAGGTCCTCCTCGATCGGAACTGAAACCCTGCAAAAGCCCTATTCCTTCTCCTCACCCCAAACCTCAGGGCGAGGGTTGCTATGGAAACGTGGGGTGTCACTGGCTTCTCCTCGGCCAGGGTTTTGGGTCCTTCTTGGAAGTGAGACTCTAAACTCCTCCTGGCTTTGCTTCTGACTTGTGTGAACTGGAGCCGTTTGCCTTTCCGCGAGGCTTCAGTTTCTCCACCTGCACAACAAAGGAGCTGGCCTAAAAGAGACTCGAATTTTATTCCATGTGCCACTTCGGGTCGGCTGGCGGCAGCCAGAGACCAGGGTTGAGAAGGATTCTGGAGCCGCATTTAAGCTCTGTGGGAGAAAGTGCCTGGGATTGATTAGTGATGTCGGCAGTGGACATCGGCGGTGGATGGGAGAGTGGGACATTTTGTACTTACCATCCCTAAGCTAGACGCTTAATTTCCGAGGGGTCCACCTTCTTGATCTAAAGGTGTTCAGTGCTGTGCATGTTCAAGATGAGAGTCATTAATAATCTAGACATACTCTAGGCATTAGTCCCAGGTAGCCACTGTGCTTTAATAGTATTCGGGTTCAAGGGGCGGGGGGAAGGAGTCTTCTAAAGCTCTGTCCCCATTTACCCATAAAGGTAGCTGGTGGTCACCAGGAAGGAGAGAGAGACTTTGGCTCCCGGGAGTGGAACCCACATGGGGTTGGAAAGCATGTGGGCAGGAAATAACTAGCCTGGGAGGGGCCAGGATAGTGAGCACCAGGGGGTCCCATGACACACGCAGCACTGGGAGAGTTACCTGGGGCTGGAAGGGGCGGGGATAGACACTAAGAACGAGGGAGCCAAACTTACAAGTGTTCTTGGGGCTGGCTGTGCCCAGAGAGGGGCTGGTGGTTGGGCTGGGATAGAGGAGGCCTCTCTGGGAACTCCTTCCAGAGCACTCCAGCTCAAAGCCCTACCATATTGGCCTCTTTTTAACAGAGCTCTCTCCTGGACCTTGGAATTGGGAAGCCAGGGCCAGGAAGCCAAGGCCAAGAAGAACTCGCTGGGCTTGGGCTGCAGCCTTGAAATGGGAAGGTCCGAAAGCAGAGGGTTTTTTTTCTGGAGCCTCCTTGGAAGCCTTGAGGTCATTATGGATTGCAAGGTATGGAAGAGGTGGGGACAGAAGAATGTGAATAAGGGCTCTATTCCTGGTGATGGAGGTTTTTTTGGAGGACATCTGTCACGGGCCCAAGGGTTTCCTAGCCTGCAGGCAATTTTAGAATCGATAAAGTTCATAAGCACAGAGCTCATCAACAATTAAGCTCGTGTAACCATCTCTCTCTTTATAAATTCACTGAAAGTTAGGAGAGCGAATTTTCATTGTTCTTTAAATTTATTGTCTGCTAACTCAATCAAGGTTCTTTTAGTAACTTAATTGTTTCTGGATTCAGGAGCTCCGAACTCAACAAAAGTGTCAGAAAATGAAGTTGATAGTTTAAAAAACTTTATTCTGTAGCCAGCAAGTACCCCTTCATATCTTTAGACAAGGAGCCATTTTCTGCACTTAGGCTCTAAACACACAAGCCCAGGGCACGGTCTATGGAGCTACGCAGCTGGGGTCACATATAGCTCTGGTAGTCAGACCTGGGTTCAAGGTTCTTCCCCTGCCCTTCACTGCCACGTGCAGGTATGTGACCTTGGGCAAGTAATGTAGTCTACTTACACTTCAGTTTCTTTACCTGTAAAATGGGTCTAATAATACCTACCTTGCAAGGTTGTATGATTTAGTAAGGTACATAATTGTATTTAAAGCACGCAACAGAAGGCAGTCTGACACGTAGAAGGTGCTTAACAAATGGTAGCTATTATTATTTTGGGAGTAAATGCAAATTCGCAGTAACATTTAGCTGCAGGAAAGCATGGCTTCAGCCACTCATGCCGGAACACCTCGATACGATAACATAAATACAGGAGCACATAGCTACAGACTACAGCTAGAGCCCTACTCATGATACAGAAGTTGCCACTTATCTGTGGCTTTGCTTTCTGCAGTTTTGGCTACCTGCGGTCAGTTTGGGTTTGGAAGCAGACAGTCCTCCCTCTGACGTATCATCAGATGGTCAGCAGTAGCCTAACGCTATGTCACATGCCTGCATCATTCACTCACTTCATCTGGTCACGCAGGCGTCGTATCATCTCACGTCAGCACAAGAAGAAGGGGGAGTATAGAAGGCTAAGATATTTTGAGAGCTACCACATTAACATAACTTTTATTACACTATATTAGTATGATTGTGTTATTTCTAGTTATTGTTGTTAACCCCTTACTGTGCCTAATTGATAAATTCAACTGTATGTATATTTCAGTGCTATCTGAAATTTCAGGCAACCCCTGGGGGTCTTGGGACGTATCCCTGTGGAGAAGTAGAGCCTACTGTATCAGAATCAGTTGCGTGGTTACAGTAATAACTCATAGATGCAGTAACACACACAGCCACAGATACGTATACACGTGATAACTCTCAGCCACACTAAGGTAGATACGTAACAAAGTAACAGAGCCAAAGTATCAACATGCCGTATCACACAATACAGTGATATGTATGTGATAGTAATATATAGATACATAAAGCTAGATACAGTACAAATAAATACTGTAAGTTTCAGCTAAGGTAATATTCCCTCTAACAGATAGATAGCTCCAAAATTACGTGGATCCCATAATATGGTTACAGCGTCTTATGGGAATTGTCATGGATAAGTACAAGGACAGGTGGACAGAGGAATGCACCGTTAAAGACCTGTAGGAGCACTGATATAGACAGGTCGTGTTGCGTCCAGCGTTCTCTCTGCAGTGGGAGTTTTTACACTTTTTGAGCCGTATCTTTTCTAAGAATCTTACAAAAGCTGTGGATACTCTTCTTAGAAAAAAAAAACAAACACACCTCCCTAAATGCATTTGTAAATGGCAAAATTTTGTACCCAGATAGCCTTAGCTCTAGCCTGGTATTTAGGCACCCTGGATTCAAATACTTGAGAATCAGAGCAAGGAGAAATAATCTCTCAAGAGATCAGACTTCAGTCGACAGGCAGGGCACAATCCAGGCTGGTGCCTCGGTCTTCTTCCTGCTTACTGGACTCTGATCCGATTTGGCATTTAGGTGACCCAGACTCTCATTCTGCTGGGGCAAGCAGAAACCTATCTCTCTTTTTCTCTGATCATAGTTTCGATGCCCAGCTACTCTTGTTTGCTAATCTTACCTCTGCTGAGGCCATCAGCTTTGTCTGAGCAAACGTTTCTTTTGACCGATGTCCTGTAAACCCCCAAAGGTCAGTCCCCAGTAGAGCACACATGGGCCGGTTGGGTCTTTTGTACAGGGATATTAGCGGCTCCTGCAGCCTGGCTGGCAGTGGAAGAGGAGTAACTACTTAGGGGCAGATGTTGGCCCCTGGAGCCAAGCTGATAGACTTCTTCCTAATCCTATTTCCCTGGACCAGTGTGGAGACCCAAGTCCTGACTTGCTTTATTAGTTAGCTACTGCTGCATAACAAAATATCCCCCAAGTTAGTTTAAAACAGCACACATTTAATATTGCTCATGGGTTTGCAGGTCAAGTGGATGGTTCTTCTGGTCTGGCCAGGTTTTAGCTGGACACACCTGTGCATCTGTGGTCAAATGGCTGGTCTAGGATGGCCTTGATTGGAGCAAGTGGCCCAGTTGGGAGCTCTTTCCACGTGTCTCTCACATCCCTCCAGCAGGCTTATCACACGGCGGCATCAGGATCCTGAGTGGGACAGCAGGGTTGGGGGGTGAAGAGGGAGGAGAGGCAGAGAGAGACAGAGAGACAGAGACAGAGATGCAAGTCTCTTGATGCCTGGGCTTAAAACTGGCGCCCTGCCTTAAAACTTCTGCTACATTCTTTTAGTCACAGCAAATCATAAGATTCAAAGAGTGAGGAAACAGACTTCACTTCCTGATGGAGGGGGTGCTGAGTTACATTGCAAGGGCGTTGATACAGAGAAGAGTAGAAGATGAGGGCTATTTTCATAATCACTCAACCACACATACTGTTTCAGGGGTCATTGCCGGGGCCTCTGCTGAGCCCTCGTTTGGATCCTTGAGCAGAACCAGAACTGTGTTGTGGGGGGAGATTTCCAAGCCCGCATGCCTGATGCCTGGCTCCGTGTGGTCAGCGGGGCACAACGTCTGACCCTTAACCCTCACAAGCTCCTCTTCCTCTTGGCTAATTGGTCCAGGGTTACCCCACTGG
Organism: Felis catus; assembly: GCF_018350175.1. Taxonomy (NCBI): domain Eukaryota; kingdom Metazoa; phylum Chordata; class Mammalia; order Carnivora; family Felidae; genus Felis; species Felis catus. Next base: position 28,191,027 of record NC_058375.1, read on the forward strand.
GATCCCAAGTGGTGTCTCTACTGGCTTCCATCTGTGCCTTGCAGGATTTTCCTCAAACAATGAACTGGGCCACATTTCTCTCCTGGGAATTTGAAGTTGGGGTGCAGAGGTCTTGGGACAGTCAGTGGTGAGTGGACTCAGAGGGCTCACGGTGTGGTCCCAGGGCGGGCGGGGGGAGAAAGCAGGGAGACTCAGAGAGAAGCAGGGCGGAGACAGGCCAGCTGGGGCCAGAACGAAGGTGGAGGGAGAAGAGGCCAGGTCCCAGTTTCCATAAAACCTTGGTGAACTTTATCTTCTGTCCTTGAATCCAGGGGAACCTCTGTGTCTCTATGCCGCAGTCCTCACTCTTGCTCAAGAAGGTCTGACGGGGGCTCTATCCTTTTAACCGGACACTGTTGCTTATAGGACTCCTTTTGGGAGAGAGGGCAGGCCAGACATCTCAGCTTCCGTGGCAGGGTGCCCAACTGGAGAGCGCCCAGCTGGGACCCCCCGGCTCTCCCATGTATCCCTCCACATGTGCCAGTGCGTCTGGCATTGAGAGCTCAGCCATGAGAGCACTAGCTCTTTAGATCTAGCTTCTGCCCTAAATCAGAGAGACAATTGGTATCTGATAGAAGGGATAAGAAGGTCACTGACATTCGTTTCTGAACATACTAGAAGCTCATAGGAAGAGGGCCACATCACTCATCACAGAGATGGTTTCTCTAAACTAGGTTTCAGTGTTCTTCTTCCTTTTGCTTTCATATAGGGCTGATCAAGAAATAGACACCTGAAAAGGGTTTCTACACCTTCTTTTAAACTCTCATTGAAAGCACTGTCCTTTAAATATCTTCTATATAGAGTCCTATGAGGGTGATGAATTCCTTTAAAAATTCACTGATAGATACATGTCACGAAGAACATTTCACAAGAGAGACTTCTAAAATCCGATCTTTTCTCCTCTTGCCACGACTGCCAGGGAGCTCACACTACTTGCAGACAGCTCCTGATGGCGCCCATGTCTCTCCGAAAGCATCCTCTGGCTGGGGGAGAATCAACGAAGGATGAGCCTTGATGAGCTTAGAACGGAGAGACTGCGGTCTCCAAGTGGGGGTTTCAACATGATCTTTTGGAAGTGGGAAGAAAATACCAGGGCTGCCGTGTATGTTAATTTATTTAAAAACAAGAGCCAAGTTCATCTTTCCTAACAGTTAACATATGGATTGACACCCTGGTGTCCTGTCATATGTCAGGCAGTCACGGGATACGAAACGGCCAAGGTAGACGGAGGGAGGAGTGGAGCTCCACAAGCAAGGGGGTTAGTGGTATGTTTGGCCTCCTCTGTCACTTCTGGTTCTATATTTCCAGTTTATAAGTGGTTGGTTGAGGGATCTATGGGTTATGCCATCTAGTTTGATTTTCAATTTTTTATTTGAAACTTAAAAAAATTTTTTTTTTAATTTATTTTTGAAGGAGAGAGAGAGAGACAGAGCATGAGCGGGGGAGGAGCAGAGAGAGAGGGAGACCCAGAATTTGAACCAGGTTCCAGGCTCTATGCTGTCAGCACAGAGCCCGACGCGGGGCTCAAGCTCACGGACCGTGAGATCATGACCCGAGCCGAAGTCAGAAGCTTAAATGACTGAGCCACCCAGGCGTGCCTGAAACTTTTAATTGAAGTATAATCTCTACACAGAGAAGTGTACAAATCATAAGGATACAGGTCAATGGATCTTTGGGAAGTAAGCACATCCATATAAACGGCACTCAGAATAAGAAACGTAACATAAAAAAAAAAAAAAGTAAAAGTGCCAGCAGACCATTTTTATGCCTCCTTTTTTTTTTTTTTTAAATTGATTTACCATTTTTTTAAAGTAGGCTCCAAGCCCAGCATAGAACCCAACATAGGGCTTGAACTTACGGCCCTGAAATCAAGACCTGAACTCAGAGCGGGAGTTGTACACTTCACCGCCTGAGCCACCCAGGCGCCCCTGTGCCTCCTTCTGGTCACTCGCTGCCCCTGGCGACCCCCATCCTGGTTTTAACAACCGCCTACTCGTTTTGCATGCGCTTGAACTTTGTGTAAATGAAACAACGTATTCGAATTCTATCCAGCATCACATTTGTGAGGCTTCTGCAGGTCGCATCGTTTGTATGTATTTTTGTTGATTTGCTTGTTGACTTCCGTTGCCAAGTTGTTTGGATAGTTCATTGGTTCTCCCCGCTGTATAACATTCCATCGCGCACATATATCTATTCCCCCATTACCGGACGTTTCTGCCGATCCCAGTTTGGGCTGCAATGAGTAGGGCCTCCAAGAACACTTTGTGTACGTTCCTTTATGAGACAGCCCCAGTTCAACGACAGCAACCCTCACGAAGTGGGCAGTGGCTTTACAATTTCCTGTAAAGACACCATGGATGGAAGCTAATCCTCATGGATGCAAGCTCCAGCAAATAGCTAGAAGATGGCAAAGCCTGAGACTTCTCCACATGGGAGGGGTGGGTCAATCGCGATGGTTCCGTCAGCTCCCGTGTGACATTGGACAAAAAAGGAGGAAATCCGAAGAAGACTCTGCTGGGTGGCTTTCCACACCTGACGTGTAAAGATGAGCCTCGACCCCTTCGCTGACGAGGGCGTGAAGTGTCTGCAGCGAGCAAGCGCGGATGTCATCGGAGCCACAGGACCAGATATTTGTGAGCCTCTACTCGGCACAGGGCGGGACGGACTCCTTGGCCTGGGTGGAGTTAAGTGTGGCCATGTGACTTGTTTCGGCTATTGAAATCTGAGCAGACGTGACCTCCAAACAGACGCCTTGAGCGCCGGTGTGCGATCGATCACGTTCTCTTTTCCTTTTGCCACAAGGGCTGAGAATATTCCGGAAGGAAGCGGCGTGGTCAGGCTGGATCCCAGAGTGACGGCGCTGTGGCCCAGAGCCCACAGCGGACCTGTGATGTGCCCGGACGTGCAACAAATCAGCACTGCTTTAAGCTACAGATGTTGGGAATGTTTGTTACCGTGTCGTAAGCTAACCTCTCCTTACTGCTACAGAAATAGCCTTACAAATGAAGACCCACAACCCAGAGACAAATCTGTCATTTCTCTTTTTCAGCGACGTCTAAAGTTATGAGATGCTCCCTCTGGTTCTTTACACAATGTTCTGCTACCTCGCGACACATATTTAGATGCTTCTTTTGAGATTTTCTCACTTAATCGTGAAAGTTTAAAAGCCACACACCATCAAGGAAATGCTTGTTCTCCCTCAGGCAAGATGGATGAAATAATCCACAGAAACCAATCCACGGACAGACTAAAATGCATTCCTTTGTCAGCAAATGTGGCTGGAAGATGCAAAGAATAGATGTGAAGCGACAAGTAGCAGGTGGGTGATCTGCCCTGAGTTGAAAGTACACGAGTTCCTAATATGCCTCGGTCTGTGATGTGTGTTAGATTCGGGTTCAGTGATGAGATACACAAAGAGTTACTTCTTTTTTTTAATTTTTAAATTTTTTTTTAATGTTTATTTATTTTTGAGACAGAGAGAGACAGAGCATGAGTAGAGGAGGGGCAGAGAGAGAGGGAGACACAGAATCCGAAGCAGGCTCTAGGCTCCCAGCTGTCAGCACAGAGCCCGACGCGGGGCTCGAACCCATGAACCATGAGATCACGACCTGAGCCGAAGTCGGGTGCTTAACCTACTGAGCCACCCAGGCAGGCGCCCCGAGTTACTTCTTTTTTTAAAAGAGGCGTACCAAGGAGATATCATTTCAATAACCAACGACTGTTTCCGGGCGCCTGGGTGGCTCATCTGGTGGGGTGTCCGACTCTTGATTTCAGCTCAGGTCATGATCCCAGGGTTGTGGGATCGAGCCCTGCACTGGGATCCGTGTTGAGTGTGGAGCCTGTTTGGGACTCTCTCTCCCTCCCTCTCTCTCTCTCTCTCTCTCTCTCTGTCCCCCTGCCCCACTTATGCTCTCCCTCTCTCTAAAACAATTTAAAATAAATAATAAAAGCACTGTTTTAAGGGAAAACATTATAAATATAACTACTGATAGAGTGGATGCTTTAACTGCAAAACATGATTCCAGATTAAAGTTACAGAGATTTGCTCCAAACATGCAAGTGACTCAAAGGCTCGCTGTTGAAGCAAAGAAGTCCGAGGCCAGAAGTGCACAAAATGATAAAGGATGCCATTGATGTGGCTCATATTATAAAAAGATCTTTAATATATAGTAGAATCCTTATAGTGTTTTGCAACGAGGGCATAGAGATTTGATTATTTTGTAATGAGATACAGAGATTTGATGGTTATCTTGTGGCAAAATACTTTAATGAGATGGGGAACTTCAGGATGAGTTATGCATTTTTCTTGTATAGAAAAAGAAGTGTTTCAAACTTGCCTACTATTTTTGTAATGACAATCGGCTGTCAATACTATGTGATACAACCAAAAATGTTAAAATAAACTTTAAAATTTGAAATTATTTTAAATTTACGGCACAGTTTCAAAGATAGTAAGTACAGAGCATCCTTGCATACTATTTTCCGGGTCTCCTATAATATAACTTCTTACAGAACCAAGGTACGTTTGTCAAAACTAAAAAATTAACACTGGTACATGACTATTAACAAAATGCCAGACTTTATTTGGATTTCACCAGTTTGTCCACTAATGTCTTTTTTCTGTTCTAGACTCCAATCCGGGATACTACATTGCTTTTGGGTAACAAATATTAAAAAAAATTTTTTTCTATTTTTTACATTTTTATTTATTTTTGAGAGACAGAGAGAGACAGAGTGCAAGTGGGGGAGGGGCAGAGAGAGAATGAGACACAGAATCTGAAGCCGGCTCCAGGCTCCGAGCTGTCAGCACAGAGCCCAATGTGGGGCTTGAACTCATGAACCATGAGATCATGACCTGAGTCGAAGTTGGATGCTTAACCGACTGAGCCACTCAGGCGCCGCCCCCCTCCCCAAAATTGTTTTTAATGTTTATTTATTTTTGAGAGAGAGAGAGGGTGGGGGAGAGAGCGGGGGAGGGGCAGAGAGGGAGACACAGAATCCGAAGCAGGCTCCAGGTTCCAAACTGTCAGCACAGAACCCGACGCGGGACTCGAACCCACAAGACAGGAGATCATGACCTGAGCTGAAGTTGGACGCTCACCTGACTGAGCCACCCAGGCACCCCTTGGGTAACAGATATTTTGAAAGTAACGTGTGCGTGCGCACACACACACACACACACACACACACATACATACACATTTTGTTTGTCCTCACAGGGCCTTCTCTCTGTTTATGTGTCTTCTCTTTGACTTTTTTTTTAAGAGAAAGCATGAGAATGTTTATTTCTTTATTTTTTATTTTATCATTTTATTTTAGAGAGAGAGCATGAGTGGGGAAGAGAGGCAGAGGGGGAGAGAGAGAGAGAGAGAGAGAAAGAGGGAGAATCCCAAGCAGGCTCTACACTCAGTGTGGAGCCTGCCGAGGGGCTCGATCCCATGACCATGGGATCATGACCTGGGCTGAAATCAAGAGTCAGATGCTCAACCAACTGAGCCACCCAGGTGCCCCTCTTCTGCCTCTTGTAAGGACACCTATCATTGGATTTAGAGTCCATCCAGCAATCCAGGATGGTCTCACCTCAAGATCCTTAGCTTAATTACAAAGACCTTTTGTTTGCTATGCAAACAATGATTGGAAGGTAAACTGCTTCCTGGAAGAAACTCATGCTATGGAGAGAGCATTTAAAAAACATTCGCACATATTTCCATTGTTCTGTGATTTGGGAGATAGAAAATGATGTACCTACATCACGTGTAGCAACTCTCCCGTGTGTGTAAACTTTAAAAACTTGGAAACGGAATTTTCAAACCTGTTTAAAAAAAAAATCCTTTGAACACGGTGTTTCAGAACCTATTTGCTAAAAATATAAAAATGTAACACCTTTTGATTAGTTTGCAAGAGCCGCTGATTGACATCAGGGCAACTGGAAATTTGCTTGCTGAATTTCAACAAAAACCTTTGCATAATTGGTGGATGAGAATGAGAAATAACAGTAAGGGTTTAGTAAGCACAGCCAGGATTGCTGTTTTCCCACTTGGATCAATGCATCTTTGCATGGTATCTGGTTTTTGCCCCCAGCCACAACAGCAATTAAAATCAAGTATCACAATGATCTGAATTAAGAACCAGGCTTTGAGCTGCTTTTCATAAAGCTTTGCCTTTGAAAAATGAAACATTCCCAGGGCGCCTGGGTGGCTCAGTCGGTTGAGTGTCCGACTTCGGCTCAGGTCGTGGTCTCACGGTTCATGAGTTCGAGCCCCGGGTCGGGCTCTGTGCTGACAGCTCAGAGCCTGGAGCCAGCTCTGTGTCTCCGTCTCTCTCTGGCCCTCCCCTGCTCACGCTCTGTCTCTTTCTGTCTCTCAAAAATAAATAAATGGTAAAAAAATTTTTTTTAATTAAAAAAAAAGAAAAAGAACTGGTGGGGGTGACTGGATAAAGCAGTTTGGGACAGGGGTAGCCCTGGAACCAGCCCCTGGGGATGCTGAGAAGCGAGTAGCTCTGTGGAAGCTTCCGGGGGGGGGGTGCTTCTGGGAACAGAAGGGGTCAGAGCTGCCAGACTCCCACGGCATGAGCCAGACATCAGGCTCTGTGCCAAGGAGGCATCAGGACTGTCATGACAGCGGTGGCCCGATGTCACTCCAAGTTCAGGGGAAGGAAAGGAATCTGGAAGAGGCTTGTTGCCCCAAAGCAATGTCCAAAGAAATCCTTTGTGCACTCATACACCTATCAAGTTGCAGTCCTTCCTAAGCCCACCTTTCGGAACTTGTCTGGATGTGGGATTCCCTGTGGTTTTGGTGACAGCACCCGGTGCCTTCTCTGGATCCTGGAACCTCAGGCTGCTTGTCTCTGTGTGGCCTCTGCCCATGCCAGACAAGGTCCTCTGGAACCCCTCTCCTGTGGCACTTCACATTGTCTACAGGGGGTTCTATCATTTGGGGCTATGCCTTGCTCCCCCGTGCTTGTAGTGGGTTGAATGGTAGCTCTTTTTTTTTTTTAATTTTTTTTCAACGTTTTTTATTTATTTTTGGGACAGAGAGAGACAGAGCATGAACGGGGGAGGGGCAGAGAGAGAGGGAGACACAGAATCGGAAACAGGCTCCAGGCTCCGAGCCATCAGCCCAGAGCCTGACGCGGGGCTCGAACTCACAGACCGCGAGATCGTGACCTGGCTGAAGTCAGACGCTTAACCGACTGCGCCACCCAGGCGCCCTGTAGCTCTTTTTTTAAAAAAAAAATTATGTTTATTTATATTTGAGAGAGAGAGAGAGAGAGGCAGAGTGTGAGTGGGGGAGGGGCAGAGAGCAAGAGGGAGACAGAATCCAAAGCAGGCTCCAGGCTCTGAGCCATCAGCACAGAGCCCGATGCGGGGCTCAAACTCACAAACTGCGAGATCATGACCTGAGCCAAAGTTGAACGCTTAACCGACTGAGCCACCCAGGAGCCCCGAAAGGTAACTCTTAAAAAGATACATCTACGTATCCTAGAACTTGTGCATGTGACCTTGTTTGGAAAAAGTGGCTTTGAAGATGTAATAAACCCAAGGATCTTGAGATGAGATCAGGCTGAGCTACCCAGTCGGTGGTAATCTGTTAAGGCAACCCCAGGAAACCAAGACACCCACTAACTTTTTAGTCCCGGCATTGACATCTGGGAAACCTTCTCTGGCCTCTCCAGTCTGGGATCTAGACCCTCCTTCGGGTTTCTGACCCGTCTCTGTGCCAGGCTTCTCCAACTGGCATTTATTCATGTGTATTAGAAAACACCTGGTCTACCTGGTGAGCTGTTACTTTGCTGGGGTCACAAGCCTTGCCATTCTTATCAGCCATTGTTCTCCACCGCCCAGAAACAAGTCCACTGTATGATGACCATATCTTATGTTTGTTGAGAAGTTACCAAGTAAAAGACATTACGAGGAGCATTGAGCACAATAGCTTATGGATTCCTTGCATCATCCTTACATGGAAGGTACCGTTATTAGTTCTATTATATAGATGAAGGTAACCGACGCTCAGAGAGGTGACGTGACCTGCCCGACGTTCACACCACTAGTAAACAGAGTCAGGATTTGAACTTGGATCTTTGGCTCCAAAGCTCGCATTCTTAGCTTCTACTGCCTCGGCTAGCAGGTGCTCAGTAAAGATTTCTCAAAAAAAAAAAAAGAATGATCCTCTCCTTAGGGCGGGATCCAGGCCTTCCTCCTCTGGGATCTGGTACTTTTACGGCAGCGTCTTGGTCAGGGGCCTTTGCCGGAAGCCACATGGCACACAAGTCTGGCGAATGGGTGACCTGGCTTCACAGCCCAGAACAGAGAAATCCGTCCAAGCAGGGAAGGGTTGCAAGAGGTGTCACTGTGCCGTCTAGAAGCTTGATGGGGAGGGCCTGGGAGGGGTGATGACTCTGGAATTTAGAGCAGCTCCAGGAGCCCCACCTCTGCCAGCCCCAGGGGAATGCTGGGTGACGCCTTACTTTAGCAATGCGTGTTCACTGGTGAGCCCGGTATCCAAGCTAAGCTTAACTCCTGCTTGGCGTCCTCTGGTGTGTGTGTGTGTGTGTGTGTGTGTGTGTGCGTGCACGTGTGTGTGTGTGTGTGTGTGTGTGTGTGTGTGTGTGTGTGTTGAGGGGGGTGCAGTGAGAGGGGATAGATACAGGGGGGTGTGATACGTTTCAGGCGATTTTTAAAAATCAAAAAGGGTTAAAATCAAAGTAGTATTTTGGTGCCTAAAGGGGGTAAACTCCCATTATCTCAAAAATTTCCTTTTGAGCAAAAGCCTGTTGCTGATAATTCTGAATAAATGAGGTGTTACCGTATTAATATTGTCGATAATGACAAACATTCGCGCAATTATTTTCAGGCTACGAGACATGCATGCATTCATTCATTCATTCACTCACTCACTGGCCCTTGTATCATCAGATAGGAATGTTTACGGCTATAAGATTTTGCATACCAAATAAGTGGCTTGAACCTAGCGGGTATTTCTTGCTCACGAACAAGAAATTTTTTTTTTTTTAATTTTTTTTTCAACGTTTATTTTTGGGACAGAGAGAGACAGAGCATGAACGGGGGAGGGGCAGAGAGAGAGAGGGAGACACAGAATTGGAAACAGGCTCCAGGCTCTGAGCCATCATCAGCCCAGAGCCCAACGCGGGGCTCGAACTCCCGGACTGCGAGATCGTGACCTGGCTGAAGTCAGACGCTTAACCGACTGCGCCACCCAGGCGCCCCTCGAACAAGAAATTTTAAGGTAGGAGGTGCCGGGGTGGATCTGGCAGCTGAATGGTATCCCTGAGGAGCCACGTTCTTTTCTTTCTCTTCTGCCATCCTCGCTAACGGTGACATTTCCTGTGGTTACCAGTTGTCATCTGCAAACACCGCACCTCCCAAAGCAGCCTGGAAGGCGTGAGGAGGAAGAAAGGTCCAGGAGAAGGAGAGCCCTGTTCCTGCGCCTCCCTCCTTTCCTCCCGGATGGAAACCTGTCCCCAGATCCTCAGGTGACTTTCCCTTGTATCTCATTGGCTAGAACTGGGTCCCGTGCCCATCCCATTCACGGTAAAGGGGAACAGCGTCGGCATGACTTATTTAGAGCCATCAGGCACCATTGTTGCCGGGCCTGAATTTGGGGTCTGTTAGCAAGAGGGAAGGCAGGGTGGCCATCGGGTTGGCCGCATCCATTCGTTCCACAAACATCTTTCCTGTGCCTGTTCTAAGTGCAAGGGCCACACAAATGATGCAATGGAGTTCTGGTGACTGTCCTGTTATCTCCATGTTACGGATGAGCAAACTAGCTCAGACCACCGTCCAATGGGGGTTTTTCAGAATTCGACCCCACGTCGTTCTGAAGTCCATACTCTTTCCACCACAGGGAGCTGCCTCTTTGCACTGACCTGTCTGACTCGCTGACCTGGGTGCGTGGCCTACAGCCTCCCTGGCAGGACGCTAATGGGGCTGTTTTATGCCCTGATCTCTCCTGGGATTTCTGGAGTCCCAGGATGCTCCTGGGGGATACAGATGGGAGATACCCCCTCTCCAACAAGCAGGCAAGCTCCCTGCAGATGGGCCCCAGATGGTGGCATTATCTGAGCAGTGGGATGGAGGCGGGGGAAGGGTACTGGGAGAGGGTGGGGGCCAGGCGTGGCCAGCCAAATGTTCGGTGGAGAGCATGGCCCAGCCTGGAGGGACAGTGCCGTGTAGGTTCAGAGCTGCTGGCCTGTGACACGTTTGGCCAAAGTTGGCACCACTGGCCCAACCCTGACGCTTAACTTTTCCCCTGGGTCAGGGATCAGTGCCTGGTAAATAGTGGGGCGGTCTCTGGGCTTGTTGGGACTTCTCAGGGACAGGAGCGCTCCTGGCTGGGTCTTCACCTTTGGGCGCTGACCCCATCTGCAGACCTGAGCTCCCGGAAGCTCTTAGGTGGCTCTCTCCCATCGCCCACCCTTCGTGCCACATGAGGCAATAAGAGTCAGGTGCAGTCAGGAGCCTGGCCCTCTGGCTCTGCCTCCCAGCTCACCACCGATTCGCTGTGCAACGTTAGGCAGGTCATTCAACCTCTCTGTTCCCAGGTTTTCTCACCCGTCAAACGGGACCAATAATGGCGCCAACGCCATGGGATTGTTTTGAGGGTTGCATAAGTTAGTGTGTGAAACACTTTGCTCAGTGTTCGGTGCATGGGGAGTGCTCTGTGGGCATCAGCGGGCCTTACTATTACTGCCACCCACCCGGCCCCCGGCACCGTATGGGTCTCACTAGTTTGTTCAACCCAGATGTCAGCTGGATGTCTCCTTGCTCTCGTTTTTAAATTTTTAATTTATTTTTGAGAGAGCGCGCGAGAGAAAGAGAGCATGGGAAGGGCAGAGAGAGAGAGAGGGAGACAGAGGATCCAAAGCAGGCTCTGTGCTGACACACAGCAGCACGCCCGAGACGCGGGCTCGAACTCACGAACCGCGAGACGGTGACCTGAGCTGAAGTCAGACGCTCAACCGACTGGGCCACCCAGGCGCCCCACGGATGCCTCCTTGCTCTTGCATTTGAGTTAAAACTGGGGGGATCTTCCCAACTCCTATGGCTGGGGGAGGTCCGTGACTTCTCCGGGACTGCCATGCGATCCGGGCGCCTGGGGTCTCTGGTCCCCACCACGTCACCTCAGGCCCACCTGGCTGAAGAATTCAGGTGGTTTTCACAGCAAATCCAGCCTCGCCAAGCGTTTCAGGAGAGAGAGCGATGGGGGCGGGGACGTCACGAGGCCCCGCTGGCCACATGGTGCCATCTCACTGCCCATCCTCCCGCCTTTCTAGGCCCCCCTCCCCCGCCCCGCTCCTCCCTCTGTTCAGCCAAGATGCTTCTCCCTGAGTCATACCAGGCGCTACCATTTGTCAAGCACTGGTTGTGGGCCAGGAACCATTCTAAGCACTCTGCAGTCACCTCATTTAAACCTCACGCGATGTCTGTGACTATACGCTTTTCCTAGCCTCGCTTTGAGGGGCAAGGAAATGGGCGACACGCTCGGCCCAGGCAGTGGGGCCCCGAGCCGGGGGTCCAACCGTCCGCTGCGCGGCTTGGCTTTTCTGGAAACCCTAGCTCTGGGCTCCAGGGCTGAGCTGATACCCACGTGAGCGTTCTGACTTTTCCCTTTTTCACTCTGTCTGTCTGTACCCACAGGGAGGCAGGCAGGTGCATAAGAAAGAGGATGAGCTCTGGTGCTGCTCAGACGGGAGTTCTGGCCTGGCTCTTGGGCCAGTCACCTCGCCTCTCGGAGCCTCAGTTTCCCCTCCTGTGAAGTGGCTTAACGACAGTATACAGGTTGTCGGGAGGGTCAGCATGGGTGACCATATAATCAGCCTCTCTGTCCTCAGCTCCCAGCCTGGGTCACGCCGGAAAGGGCGCGTTGGGTCACATTTCCATGTCTTCAGGGCTGGCTTCTGTCTGTGCAACTGGCCTACAGTACGGTCTTTCTTGTTCTATCCCTTTCTCGTTTCTGTCTCTGGCTGAGTCCTCTCTCACAGTGAACTCCCGTCTCCCTGTGTTTGGGGTCTCCAGGGGCAGAGGGGCTGCTCTCCCCAGTGCCTCCAGACCCCCCCGCCCCACAAAGCCAGCGCTAGGACAGAAGGAACAGGCTTGTGGGGGACAGACAATCTCTGAGCGGATGGGTGTGCCTGGCCCGGCCCGCCGCAGGCCGAGAGGACACGGGCAGATGACCCGGGGCTGGGCCGTGGCGGGCATCTCCCGGTGGCGTGAGAGGCAAGCAAAAGCTCCTGTGCCCACAATCCGCCTAGTTCCCTCTGTCGGCCCCGTGGCCACCTCCCCGAATAGAGCTGCGGAGTCAGAGGGCGACGGAGCTGGGAGTCCTCGTTTCCAGCCCCAGGCCCGAGCGGCTTTCTCCAGTCTGTTCTTTCCACTCCTCTCCCATCAGGGTGGTCCCTGACCCTCCCCCACCCCTTTCCCCGTCTCTGTCTCTGCTTCCCCACCTGCCTCCCCTCGCCGTCTCTCCCTTCCCCGTGCCCCTCTGTCTCCGCCTTTCCCATCCCCAGCCACAAAAACATGCTGACAGTTGCTTCTCCGGGAGGCGTGAAGACAGAGCTGGCAGTTGAGGAGCTGTGGAGGGGGCAGAGCCAGGAGCCTGGGGGGGGGAGGGGACGTTCGGCATTCGGGGTGGAGAGCGGTGGTGTCCCGGCCAGCAGCCCCGGGAAGAGCCGCGGGGTCCAGAAAGGTCAACGCTAGGATAGCACTGAGGTCTGCAGGGAGCTGGAGGCAGGGCGGATAGGGGGTGAGGTTCTCAGGACGGGGTGTGTGCACGTGTGTGCCCGCATATGTACGTGGGGGGTGGGAGTGAAGCCTGCAGGTCCGGCTGCTTTTCTGCGTCTTGTCCCTGTCCGCGCTAGCCCAGCTTGGGCCTGGCCACTAACACATGGGGCCATAGCAGATGGCACAGGAGACCGGTTCCTGTGAGCCGTGGGGCAGCAGACAGGAGAGGCCTGCGGGTTTGGGAGCAGAAGGGGCCCAGCGTGCGTTACCGCGCCGTCGGTGACGCCAAGGGGCTGTGGAGGAAACTGGAGGAGCGAGATCCGTGGGTCTCCTGCTCTCCAATGCCCTGACCACGCTCCACGGCACTGAAGCTGTGACCAGAGGGCCAAGGGATCAGTCATCCCGCACTCTTCAGTGCCAGGGAGCTCACCGCTCACAGAAGCAGCCCGTTCTGGGTTTGGAAACCGGTGTCTCCTGGAAAGAACAGACAGGGTGACAAACTCCTATTCATCCCTCAAAGCCCAGCTCAGAGGCACCTTCTCACGGGAAGCCCTTCACCGCTCTCTGCCTAGAGACCTGCCGTGGCACCGAGCCCACCATCTGGTAACATTGCTGTACCTTTGTGTCTTCTTTATGAAACGGGCAGCCCCTTGAGGGTAGGGCAAATATCTGATTTACCTCTGTGTCCCCAGTGTTCAGCATGGAGTGACCCAGTGGGTTCTGAGTCACACAGATCTTTGGGTCACTCACACTGGGCCTGAAGAGTGAGGTTGTGTGAGCAACATGCTTCAAGCCCCGGGGTCCCTAGGACTCCAGGTCTTGGTTAGTCACTTGGTGAGCCCTGGGGACCGAGGGCCCATTCTAGGTACAGCTGGCCCCGGGACCCTGGGACGGACCCTGGGATGGAGGTGCTGGGAACCCCATTCTGAAGGGAGGGGTGGCCCTGACAGGAGACCCTGCCGTCTGAGAAGGACAAAAGTGGCCCGTAGGCAGAGTGTGTCCCTTCACCCTCCAAGCTGGCTTGTCACCACAAACCTGGATGATGTCTGTCTGTCTGTCCTTCTTTAATTCAGTTCTAAAGTGATTCCTGCACCCCCAATCCTGTGTCTAACGAACCTGACATTCAGAGGCAATGTCTTCGGGAAAGGTCACCAGAGGGAGGTGGCGTTCTCGCTGACAGCACCTGTCCTTCCGGCACGGGCAGACTCTCCTTCAAGACAAGTGCCCGTGCTCCTGTCCCTCGGAGCTGCCCCTCCCCACCAGCTGCCTCTGCTCCTTCAACCCTTCATCTGGAAAGACACGGCTCAGGACCCGCCTCATTTGTCTGTTCGTGGTCCCTACTGGCCATTGAGACACAGGGACGACTCCGATCCCAGCCCTACCTGGCAGGGCACCCGGGAGGGCAGATCCTGAGATCACGGCTCAGGGGCGGGAAAGAGACGAAGGGGGGCAAGGGAGGCAGACCCTCGTGGTGAGACGTCACATGCCCTGCGCTCAGGAGTTTGACCTTCGTCCTGAGGACAATGGTGAGTGACTGAAGAGTTTAGGCAGGGAGGGGCCCCTGGGTGGCTCAGTCGGTTAAGCTTCTGACTCTGGCTTTCGGCTCAGGTCATGAGCTCACAGTTCGTGAGTTCGAGCCCCGAGTCGGTCTCTTGTGCTGATGGTGTGGGGTCTGCTTGGGATTCTCTCTCTCCCTCTCCCTCTCTCTCTCTCTCTCTCTCTCTGCCCCTCCCCCGCTCATGCTCTCTACCTCTTGAAATAAATAAATAAACTTAAAAAAAAAGAGTTTAGGCAGGGAGGCGTTGGTCATGTCTGTGTCGCAGGAGGACTGCTCGGGCTGCGGGGTGGAGGATGGGTGCAGGGGGGAGGTGAGAGGTGATGGGGCCCCCTCGCTTTTTGAGAGTTCTTCTTTAGGTCCTATTTCCTTCTGAGAGTGTACTGATTACTCAGCACCACAAGCTGGGGAGCACCTGCCATTGTGCTCCCATCACTGATGGTGGTGGTGGGGACAGTTTGGATGACAGGCTGCCCTTTGTCTCAGAAGGTCACGCCTGACTCCCCATGTGGCGTAGTTGTAATCTTCGCTGATTGCTGATCACGGATTTGCCTTGCAGCCGTCAGCTCTTGGTGTTCCTAGAGAGTTAAGGGGGCTGGAGTTTGTTGTCCGACATCGTGGCTCAAGTCCGTGGGAACCGGGGCACCAGGCTTGAATCTGTCATGCCTCCGGTTCCTCGTTAGTAAACTGGGCACGGCGGTAGCCCTCTGCCCTGCACGCCCAGGATGGTAGTGAGAAGGACCCGCTCGTAAATGTGCAACGTTTGGCTGACGTGTTTGTCGTGTTGAGAAGCTGTTAACCCAAGTGCCGCTCCCGGGCTCTAGGAGACCACACGGTTAGGAACGTGTGTGCTTTCATCTTGGCTTCGTGGTTTCCTCACTGCCTGTCTCAGCCTCAGTTACTTAGTTTATAGCAAGGGGGTCATGGTAGGTGCCTCCCTCAAGGTGTATTGAAGCCAAAGCTCTTTCAAACCACAGCTGTGGACGGCCCTTCCTTCTTTTGGGAAAGGGACACGGGTCTTGGAGCGACACGTCCTCTGACTCGATGGCTGCGTTTGGAGCGCAGATTGGCCGCCCCCTCCATCCAAGGGCGTGGACTCCACGGGTGGCGCGTGACCTTGCCTCGATCCGTCGTAGCAGGGGCTGTGGCGCCCTGCCCAGTCCCCCAGCCGTCAGTGCTGTCCTTCTGCAAGGTCCCGCAAGCCTCCGACGGAGGGCTCTCTCTCGCTTTGCACCAGGTACAGGCTGGAGCTGGTGCGGCTGAGAGCAGCCCTCAGCTAGCAACGGATGCAAGGTGACAGCTAAACACGGCTTCTTTGACCCTTGGGGGGGGGCCACTTGTGAGGCGTGCCACTGAGCCCCCGGTGCCCACGGTGACAACCCATTTGTTAACACTCTCTGTACCGGCCCCCTTCCCTCCCCCTGTCATCCCCATCCCCTTAGCTTTGCCTCCTGGGGGCACTTCCCAAATGAGTCACTCGTACCCAAATCCCCGTCTCAGCTCTGCCTCTTGGTGAACCCAGTTCGGGACACCCGAGATGGTGGGGGGATGAGGGATATGCTTCCCCCGGAAACGAGGGAAGAGAGGCCAGGAGGCTTTTGAGAGACAGGGGGTCCGAGCAAGATGGCGAGCACCCACAGGCTTAAAGACGAAAGGTGGCGACGAAGCATTACCGGGAACGGCTGAGGTCAAGAGCACTGGTTGACTTCTAAGTCACATGCTGTGCTGTGTAGCCACTGTCGTGGTCCTCAGACCTCCAGGAGAACTCACTCGGGTGGAACAGCACGGCACTCATGGGTGCTTTGCGGAATCAAAAGGAAAGGCTGCAGCGCTCTTTGGGTTAGCTCGGGACAGGGGGACGACTCCAGTGACGGGGGTGGGGGGGCGAGACCCGGATGAGACAGAGAATTCGGCCGCGTGATGTCTAGGAGAAATAGAAGCCCCTGCAGGTATTGTTGGGGTTGCAGTGTCCCCCGCCACCTGTGGCATAGATGCTGGGGCCATTTTGCTTACATAGTAAGAGCAGGGTGAAGCCACAAGATTGGACAGTGTGGGGACACCCGGGTGCCTGCCAACAGGAGGTTATGTGCGTGAAGCACCCAGCTCAGTGCTTGGTTCACCCTCATCACTCAGGAGGTGGTAGGGAGGGCCCCTTCCGAGCAAGGTCGTATGCTGTGCCAAGCAGGTGCTCAAAGAGCACGGAAGCTTGGCCTCGTAGAACTGGATTTGAAATAGTTGGGCCAACCCGGCGGGCTGAACCCCACCCCATCCCCTGTCCTCGCCAAGTGCCTGGGGATCCTCTCCATGCCTCACCTTCTCCTTTGTTAAGCAGGAAACTCCAGCACAAAATACGTGTTCTTTTGGTCGATTTTCGGGACACCCTTCATTTGAGAGCATCCAAATCTCACACTCTGGGGGCATTTTATTTCTAATTTGTGGCTAGACATATATAGCCACAAATAGGACTGCCGGTGAAAGTTGCTGAACGACCAGGAGGCAACTATTTTCTGTTTTTCCTTTCGCCTTGAAGGTGTGGTATCTTCCTGCCCGCCACAGGGCCTTTGCACACACCGTTCTCTCTGCTCAGAATGCCATCCTGCGGACACCACCCCTCCTTGCCGAGTTAATTCCTACCTGTCTTTTGCGTCTCAGCCCGGGTCTGGCTTATGAAGGAAACTCCTCCTTGATTCCAGGTTTCCTTTCTTACGGACTGTGTTCTTTCCCTCAACCTCAGCCTATGCGATCATGTGAATGGCGCCCGTGAGCCAGGAAGCACTACGAGGCAGGAACGGCGTCTGATCTTCTCCCTATTGTTCTGCCAGCACCAGCACAGCTGGCCCAGAGAAGGTGCTCATTAGATATTTGCTGAAGAAATCGGTGGAGATATTTTTAGTTCCAGGGTAAAGGGGTAAACTTGGACCTCATCTGTGGGTTCCAGGGCTAATGGGGCCTCTTACCAGCCATCCCTCTGCCCTCTGCCTCCAGGTGAATCATTGCTTAAAATGCAAACATTCCCAAGTCCTGGCTCAGCTTCCCCCCTCCCCACCCGTGTGCCTGAGGAGCAGTAATCGTGCGGGGAGGCAAGTGCTCATTACATGAACAGAGGGCAGCGTGGGACATAAATCTAGAAAATTGAAAGGTAAGTGTTCTTTGTTCTCTCTCCCTCTTTCTCTCTCTCTCTCTCCTCCCCTTTCCTCCCTTCCTCCCCTCCTCACTCCCTCCCTCACCCTCCCCTCTCTCTCTCTCTCTCTCTCTCTGTCTCTCTCTCTCTGTCTCTCTTTCTTCTATAGGTTCTTCTCTGAGCTTTCAAATGCTAATGAACATGGTGAATCCCCAGGGGGGTCTGCTCTGTAGCATGTCCCAAGTGTGTTTGATCCTAGAATTTATTGATTCATTGATTTTTTTTTCTTTCTTTCTTTTTTTTTTTTTTTTTACGGAGCAAATTTGAGATTCGTGTTTCACAAGACATTCTTGGGAAAATACTGACCTACAGAGTTAAGTCCAAGTTTCTTAGCTTTAAGTTTAAGGTCCATAAGGACCTGGGTCCTGTACTCCCAGTGCTCCCCCTCCCTCTCTAGTTACTCCGCTCTAACCACGCAGGGAAGGGTGGTTTTCCCATCACCACATACTCTCATGTCTCCATTCCCTCTGTCAGGATGTCAGTAACTCTGTTGTCTGCTGGCTGACCTCCTGTTCAAGACCCAGACCAAATATCACCTCCTCTGTGAAGCTCTCCCTCACCCTTCAACGGTGTTCCCAGAGCCCCTGATGTATCCTTCCACCATAGCATGGCCATGGTTGGCTATAAGGAGCTATAGTGTCTCTGACCTCTTTTTAAACTCCCCGGGGTCAAGATCAAAGTCGTGTATTCGCAGCCGTGTCCCCAGCGATCAACACAGGACCTATCACATTATTCACGAATAATGGCATGGATGAGGGCTGAAACGGAAATGTTTCCAGTCTTTAAAAGGGGGGGGGGGGAGACAGAGATGGCCCAGCCTCCCTTGCCAAGATCTGCAGTGAAAATCTCTATCCCTCCATCCTTGTCTTCTGCTTCTATGGTTAACCCCATCCTGGGCAGCTGGAAGTGATATATTCCATTCTGGTGAGCTTTCCTTTGGCTCAGGGGTGGATGCTGCACACAGTGTTTGCCCTAATCAAGGTTATGGGCGGGATTCTTCTGGTCACTTTGGGGTCTTCACCGAACTTGGCCTCTCATCGACACTGAACAGAATTGCTCACTCTCTCCTTGAAACGTCATCTCCTCTTGGCTTCTAGGACACCACATCCAGCTCCCCAGTCCTTCCCCTTCCCCCGCCGGACCTCCAATTGTTGCGGGGCCCAAGGGGCTCAGTCCTGGGCTCTTCTCTACATTCTCCCCCAGGACATCGCGTCTACTCCACTGGCTTTGAGTAGCACCTCTGTGCTGCTCTCTCCCGTCCTGACCTCACCCCTGAGATCCAGGTGCGTTCACCCAAAAGCTCCACTGGATGTCTGAAGGCATCCAAACCTCCCAAGGCCAAAGGGGGATCCTTGGTTTGCCCTACCCCCAAATGGCTTTCCTCTCTGGTCTTCCCATTCCAGAAAATGGCCCCATTACTCACTTAGTTGTTCAAGCCCAAAACCTCTTAGCAAATGAATCTGTCAGTAAGTCCTGCATAGTTTATTCCTAAATATGGATGCGATCTGCCCCTTTTGAACCCTTCCTCTGCTATCGTGCCGCCACGAGCTCTCACCTGGGCCATTGCAACAGCACCCACACTGATGTCTCCGCTGCCCCATCTGCCCTACACTCCTTCCCATTGCCACAGGTCAACCTCATAGAGTTCGTGAAAGAGTGAGGGCTTTGGGGTCCGGCGTGGGTTTATGTCCCGGTTCTACCACGTATGATCTGTGTGACCTTGAAGGAAGGACTCAACTTCCTGGAGCCTCAGTTTCTCATCTGTGAAATAAATATTAAAGCAATCAACTTGCTTTGGAGCTGAGGTGTCTCTGGGGCCTTCTTTCCTATGGTTAAGATGATGAGATAGAGCTACAGGGTAGACTCCTTGAATTTGATTTCACCAGGAAAACACAAAGTCAGACTAAATACCCGGGGAGAATTGCATTTAGAAATATGTGTGTGCTAATGTTTGTGACCATTGTAATTGTATCCACTGAATGTCAAGCCCTGCTTTGGGTAACTTACATACATTGACATACGAGGTTTAAAACAACCCCGTGAGGATGCTTGGCTGGCTCAGTGTGTAGAGCATGGGACTCTTGATCTTGGGGTTGTAAGTTCGAGCCCCACGTTGGGTGTAGAGATTTCTTAAAAATAAAATCTTTAAAACAAGAATAAATAAAACAACCCCATGAGATATACTCATGCAGGAGACTCAGAGTAGTTAAGTAACTTGTTCAAAGGCACACAGCTGCTAAATAGCAGGGTCAAATTTTTGAACCTCGGTTCCATTCTTTGACCCTAAAGAAGCTGGCCCCGCCCACACAGAGGTGGTCTCATTCAGCAGAGGGAGCCCTGGACTTGGAGTTGGCCCTGGGTTCGAGTCTAGGCTCTGCTGCTCAGAGAAGTTGCCTCAGTCAAGCCACTACATATCTCAGAATCTCTATTACCTTGGGGCGTCTGGGTGGCTCAGTCGGTTAAGCATCCAACTCTTGGTTTTGGTTCAGGTCATGATCTCACAGTTCGTGGGTTTGAGCCCCATGTCAGGTTCTGTGCTGGCAGCGTGGAGCCTCCTTGGGATTCTCTCTCTCTCTCTCTCTCTCTCTCTCTTTCTCTCTCTCTCCCCTTCCCCTGCTCATGCTTGCACTCTCTCTCTCTCTCAAATAAATAAACTTAAAAAAGAGAATCCCTATTACCTTGTGAGAAAAAAAACCATGAAGACAATAGCAGTTACCTCCTTAGGTGGTGTGAAATCAGATGTGATATGGTGTGCTAACGTGTTCCACAAACTGTAAACACGTGAATTATTATCCCCCCCCCCTCGGTATTTGTGAGCAATATGGGTCAGAGAGGCTGCTTTTGGGGGCCCCCGTCCTGCATCCTGGAGTGCATCAGCATCACCGCGGTGATGTGTCCCCTGCCTTGGGAGCCTGGAATCTCACTTCTGCTCACCCTCCCCTTATCTGCTATTATTTTCTTGACTCCGTTTCTCTCTTGAGCCATTCGTCTCTCGGTCCTTATGTTCCATTGTTCCAGCCTCCTGGAAAACCTACCTAGAGGCTCTCACTTGGAAGACAACATCTGCCTATCCAACTCCCAATTTGTATTACTGTATTATTCTCACTCAAGGGAAGACAGCCGTATTCTTAGCCCCCATGTAACAGTAAAGTTTTTGTTTGTTTCTTTTTGCATTTCCAGAGATGTTTCTTATTGGGATGGGGTTGTGAGAGGCTGCCTCTGTTCAGATCCAGGGCTTCCTCTGCTTCCTCATTCGGGTCCCTGGGACGTAGCCCCCAAACCTACCCTGACCCCAAGAGTTGAGCGCATGATGGCCCGTGGCCAGCAGGGGGCAGCAGAGGGCAGCAGAGTATGACCTAGAAGGGGCTGGCAGAAAGGACACGTGGTTGGTTCTGTCCCTGCTGGGCCAGGGGCTCCAGGGGAGCCAGACCAGGGTCTGGTCACTGGGTCTGCCCTGCTCCGAGTCTCTAGGCCACACCCTCTGTGCTGGCCTGGAATAGACAGCAATGAAATGGGAACTGTCTCCAGAAGGCTGGTGGAGGGAATGCATCTCTAATAGGGTAACGGAAGGCTGGTTGCAAGTGACAGAGATTCCACCGGAAATAGTTAAGACGGCTTTCATGTTTTATTCTCCTGCAGATTGGCTCCTTCCAGGAACGGGAACCATGGTCACCAGCAACTCCTGCCTCACGTGTTCCCTGATTCATCGTCTTCCTTTGGTTCTGATTGGCCAAACCTCAGGGGGTGACTTATCCTCTGGAGTTGGGTTATGCCCTGCCCATGTGGCCAGGGGGCGGGAGCATCCTCTGACTGACAGCCAGGGCTGCATGCTGGCCTGGGGGGAGGAGGGTTCTCCAGATGAAGGGCTTTCTCTTAGGGAGGCATAGATGGGCACTGAGCAGACACAACAATATGCATCTGCCACGGCCACGGTTGTGTGTGACAGTGTCCCTTTGGTACAAGGGCACCCGCCATTTCTCAGATTCACGAGCTGACCTTCAGGGCCCACGTTACCAACCTTCGTCCCCACCCCCCTTTCTGAAATGAAGGGGTAGCATCCCAGGAGGACGACAACCTGTCTCTCCACCTTAAGTCGCCCTCCCCTCTGATCCCGTCATGTGATGAAGGGGTCACCACGAGCTACAGTCTTAGCTGGAGGGCATGAGAGGAGAGGAGGGGCCTGACTACCTCACTGAGGTCTCAATGAAGTTCGGCAATAAGGAATCATTACAAATGCTCTGCTCAAGATGCATTGTAAAGAGTGATTCACTCTGTGCCCATTTCCTGCTAGCCCTGAAAGCTAAGTAGGGGCTGCCTGTGCCGCAATAAATGTCACTGTATGAGCATTATTAGTGGTATCTTCTGATCTGCGGGGTCATCTGGTGAAGCATGGGGGGCAGAGGGGTCTGTGCAGGCTGGAGGAGACCAGAGCAGTGTCCTGGAGCCCCCCTGGGGGACGAGGCAACCGAGGATGGGGACGGTGTGCCACACACCTGGGGCAGGATCCGCCGTGGGTCCCATGGCGGGGTGGGGGCAGGGGGGAGACGGTACTCAAGGGATCTGGCCAGATCATTGGGCAGTTTTCACCCAAATTCCTTAAGTGTGTAGAGTATCTGCCATATTTGTTCCCATTTCACCGTTGAGGAGGTGGAGGCTAAGAGAGAAAATGATTGGTTTCGATTCCCAAAGTCAGTGGTCAAAGCTAGGATGGGGTCCAGGGCTCTTGATGCTCAGACCAGGTCACACTCTCTGTTGCCTGGAGGGTGGAACACAGGTGGCTGGAAGGGGGAAAGAGAAGGCAGCTGCTGGGATGCGTCCCAGACATCTGGGGACAGAGGCCAGTCCGTCCCGCAGCACCCTGGTGGGATACACGAGGAGAATTCTGTAAAGTGAGTCATTGGGATTGCTTTAGTGACAACGCTGACTGCCGAATGCTACTGGAGCAAATGGGTGTGCTCCCGTGGATGACTGCATTCCACCTTCTGGCACCTTCTTCAAGTCCAGACCTCTCTCCTGAGCTTCCAGTCCGCATGTGCACAAGGACATTCCCTTGAGGAGCTCTCAGTCCTCTCTGTCTCCCTGGATCTCAAGCTCATCTCTCTTTCTCCGTCCCCAAACCGCTCCTTCTCCGGGACCCCCCACCTCAGTGAATAGGACCATCTTCCCTGAGTCATTTCAAGTCAGAGCCCCAAGTGTCACCTTCAGTTTCCGCTCCCCTCTTCCCCACGTCCAGCCGATCCCCGGTCGCCTGGACTCCTCTTCCCTAGTGCCGCTCAGATGCACCCTGGCCCGGGTCCCATCCAAGGGACCCAGACGACGGAAGCTGGGGTGGCTTCTCCAAGCACCTCTGGGGAGGTCTCCTCTTGCCGGGGCTGAGAGTGAGGCATGACGGGAGATGCCCCCATCGAGGGAGGGGCCAGCAGACTTGGCATCCTTTGGGGAGGGGAAGTAGGCATGGAACAGAACTGTTGACAGACTCTGGGCTGCTATATTGGGAAGATCTGACAACACACACAAGGAGAGAGTGAGGGCGTGTTGACGGCTGGTGAGAGGCGCGGGGGCCGGCTGGGGACGTGTCGCCACCACCCACGCAGGAGGAAGTTGGGAACAGATGGCTTGGGACCCGTGCCAGCCTCCTGAAGAGTCGTCCGCTCCCTCTCCCCCGGTGCTGGCACCTGCCGAGCAACTGGGGAAGGGACTGCCGCGTCCTGAATGTGTGTCCCAAGATGAGAGTCCAACTGTGCACAGAGAGGCCTCCCTACCATGCGGCCTCAGTTTCCCCAGCCCATCCCAAGCCATCCGATCCTAACATCCTGCACCTTTATGTTCCCCTCCTGTGTTATCTCCTCCCGTCCCCTTACCTCCGAGGCTCCCACCGTCTTCTCCCATCCCACATCCCAGAAATGACCCACGAGACATTTCTTCCAGTTGCATTTCGTGGTATCTCACCTTGAGTGGATGCGAACAAGAGAAAGAGGTTCGTGTATTATTTTAGGGCTCTGCGCCCCACGCTGGTCTGGGACCCGCTAAGCAGTAGCACAGGAATCGGGCAGATAGAGTCGTGGAGAGTGTGGCTCGGGGGACAGTGGTCTCGCCCCTTCTCCTGACTTACCCTCCAGGCACAGACAGACCTGGACAATCACAGGCCTCTTCTCCAGGGGCAGCCCCGCGGGGTTAGTCCACATCCCGGATTCCTTCTGCCCGGTCTCCCACTGGACGAATCATTCCCTAGGGCGACGCGAGGGATATCTGTAGTTGAGTATCTCTGGGCACACAGTGGATTGAAGCTCCTGGCGGAGCGGACCTGGCTAGGAGGGGAGAAACAGAAGTGCCTTGTGTCAGCGCAGCCCCGCCCCGTCCTCCACCGCAGGTGACAGAGGGGTTGAGAGGACCGCGACTTGCCTCCCACCTCACTGGATCTGAGGAGGAAATGAGAAAATGAGAAGTAACCTCCTTGTAAAGTGCCTGATGTGAGCACTCAATCCATTAAGCCCGTGTCGGTGGTTTGGGGGGAGTTGAAATGCCACCTCTACCTCCTCGAATTATTTGAGCGGCTGTTCTGCAATGCCCCTCCTCCCCCATCTCCTGGATCTTCTGAAATGGGATCCCCATTCCCACTGGATCTGTTGTTCCTCCCGAGGCAAGGGGGCGGGAGGGGAGACAACGGATTCCGAGAGACTGGCCGGCCTCAGCCCCCCATCTTCTCCTCCCCTCAGTGAAGGGTGGTCATCCGTAAGGGACAGGGCACCTGCTGGGGCCGAGTCCACGCTGGCCCCTACCTTCCTCCCTGGGCTCCCCTCCCCTCCTTGCCTCAGCCCTCTCCTTCATGCTCACATGGCCCTTCCCACCTCTCCTGGGAGGGGGGGGGTCCCACCCTTCCTGGGAAGTTCACACGGACCCTATTCTCTGGGAAACTGCCGAGGGGACCTTGGCAATCAACCTCCTTTGTAACTCCTTTTCCGCTGTGCCTCTCAAGTGACAAGGTCATGAATGCAGTCCAGAGACTTGGGACTAAGCTAGCAATTACTGAATTCCTGAGGGGGAGGACCTGAAAAGCACTTGAGTGTGTGTGTGTGTGTGTGTGTGTGTGTGCTCGCGCGTGTGCGTGTGAATGTGTGTGAGTATGTGCATGCATGCCCGGGGAGTGGGGCACAATCTGTGAAGAACTCTAAACAGACCAGTTAATCATACCTAGAAGTAACCGGGTGATAAGGGGATTCCTGGAACTAGCTGGCCATTCAAGTTTTGGCTCTGACCGTTAGGAACTGTGTGGCCTTGGGCATGTCAGTTCACCTCGTGACTCCACTGTCCCCACTCCCGTGGGCGCCACGGGTAGATGTGACTCCTTGTTGGGGGCAACCAATGACATCAGGGCGGGGCAGGGGCCCTGGAGAGTCAGGTGCTGCATGACGGCCGTTGTCATCACCAAGTGGCAGTTGGGACCCCCACCCCCGCTGACGTTCTAGAAGACAGCTCCACCAAGTGCACCGGACAACCATAGGGCTTCAGGCTGGGATGTCTGGAGGGTCAGGACTTCCACAAGCAGAGATGAGGGTGGCCTGGAGGACATTTCATGGGAGGGCAAAGGCTCACCTGGAGGTTGGAGGGTTGCGAGGGCAGCATCTAGCGGTAGGGGTTCGTGTGTGTGAGACGCAGGAGGGGTCACCTGGACGGGAAGATTGGCCAAACCACTGGCAGCTCAGGCTGGCGAGAATGGAGAGCTCAAATTGGCCAACCCACCCTTTTCACAGATGGGCAAACTGAGACTTGGAGACGGGCAAAGACATAGAGCTGCTGCAAAAGGAACTGGGGCAGCTCAGGTCTGAGCTCCCGGTCTCCACTTCCTCTAGTTCCAGAGGCCTTGAATGTCCAGCTAGAGCACTGGTCCACCTTGCTGCCCCGGGAAATCACTGTTGCCTCTCGAGCTGGGGAGTGTGGCTGAGAGATGATAGCAGACAGACTGGATCAGCTTTTCCTTGAGTGTTGGCGCCCCTGGGACACCACTGGGAGCTTCTGACTGACGACACTGATAGGCTGGAGTTGGCTCAGGATGCTGGGCTGAACCGTCAACTCGCATCTAGATGGGAGGCCCCCGTCCTGGCTGCATGTCGGGGTCACCTGGAGAGCGGAACAAAGTGGCCTAGGCTCTCCCAAGCCCGCTCTACAGGTGATTCTTCCCCAGCCAAGCTGCTGGCCATCAGGGCTCCACGGGGCCATGGCACAGTCCCCTCCAGAGCCAGGCCTGGGGAATGGGTTTCCTGAGAAGACCATGCCGGAAGCGTGATTCGTTACAGCTGAATTTCCATGGGAACGGGAAACCCGTGTCAAATGCCCCAGCCGGTCCCTCCCTTATGCACGTTTCCAATCACGTGCCACTGACCTGTCTGAAGCGCCTTACCCTTGGGCTGATTCTAATGAGACAGCACGCCCGCCCCGCCGTCCCCATTTGCTGGATCCCTAACTGCCGCTGCCTTCGGGATGGTCATTAGCACCTCCGCATTAATATCTCCCGTGTCCATCACGGCGGTGATTAGGGTCTGCGACTTGCCCACCGGCTCCCGGGGGTGTGGGGCGTCCCCGGGGCCTGGCTGCCAGGCCCGGAGTGGGTGGGGGCAGCAGGGGGACAGGCCAGCTTGTTAAATCTAATTACCTGGCTGCAGACGGTGGGCCTGAGCCCTTCTGAGAGCCGCCCGGCCCACCGCCTAATCCTCTGCCTGCCTTTCGCCATAACGAGCCTGTGCCACCAGCTGCCGCGCGGCTAGATGGGACTGAGTTTAATTGCTACCCCAAATGTCAGCCCTTTCAAACCCACAGTATTTCATCACTTACCTTTAAAGAAGAGGGGAAAAAAAAAATCAATTTGGACCGTGAGTTTCGGCAGCAAAGCCTGCAGAAAGGGCTGCCCAATTCTTCAGGAGAGCTGTTCTTTTCATTAAAATAGCTATTTTTAAAACTCTCTCCCTCTCTCTCTCTCTTTAACACGAGATGAAAAATCCCAGCTACAAGGAGAAACCCTTTCATGAGGGAATAATAATATAAAAAAAGAGTTTAAAAAAGCCCACTTCTAAAATGGGTCCTTTTTTTTTTTTTTTTAACCTCTCAAAGGTTAAAAAAAAGAAAAGAAAGGGTTTTATTCTCAAAGGGCTTTCACACCTGTGATCTCATCCACTCTCAGAGCAGCTGGGGGGTGTTGGGGGAGGGCAGGTGTCATTGTCCCCATTTTACGGATGAAGGAATGTCCCCAGAGGCTAAGGAGTTGCTGGGGGCGGGACGGGGGGGGGGCGGTGGCTGTCACACATCTATTCAAGCACCAGGAAAGAGGATCCCCACTTTCTGTTCCCCAGACTGGCCTCTTCCTCTGGGTCCATCCGGTGCTGTCGCCAGATACACCCACCTCCTAAATTCAAGCTATTTACCTACTAGTCAGAAAGTACAAGTAAGGGGCATAACAAAACGACAACAACAAAAACAAAAACAACCAACCCCAGAGACCCACTGGAGTTTAACACTCATTTAACTCTCCGTGAGATCGCAGCCATCCTTTCTTCCCTAGGGAGAATTTCCCCCCCCTTTCCTTTCAGAAGAAAGGGATGTAATTCTTTTGGAGATTACATTCCCCGGAAACTGGTTTCTTAAGCTCCCGCCTGAAGAAGTGTTCCAAAGTCTGCAGACTAATTAACCCCATTGTTCAGAATTAATCACCTCAGGAATATTTGGAGTCAACAAGAAATGTATCAATTGGGCTCTTAATAAACCTAATGAAACGACTCAACATAAAGGCATATGAAATAGACTGAAAACATTAGCATAAACCACCGACCTCCCCCGAGCTCTTAGCAGCACAATCTTAATTGACACTTTATTAGCACCGAGAATTGCTATCAATTTGGCAAATCCCCCCACATTGCCTACTGAAGTGATAGACGTTTTTTTTTTTTTTTTTAAAGAGAAAAGGGGGGCGGGGGGAAAGAGTGACTTGGAGTTCTGGGAGCACGGAGACAGAGGAGACATCGCCTCCGAGTCCCGGCTGGAAACGGAGTGACCTTCCCCTCACTGGTGTCCAGCCGAGGCAGGGGTCTGCACCACCGGTCCCTTCAGGGTCGAGCAGCTGTCACGGACACACAGCTAGAAGCAGCCCCAACCGTCTGCCTGGATGGTTCGCCAGCATGGGCGCTCTGCAGGGTTTGGGGTGGGGAGTCTGGACACAGGTGGGAGTGGAAGAAGGGGTGAGTCATGAGGAGACTGGAATCTTCCTTGGGCTTTAGCTTCCTCTGGAATGAAACATCTGCTTCCAAACATTGGGGACTGTTTCTCGTCCCACGTTCTCTAGTCCCTGTTAATTTCTGATAATTCTGCCCCGAGTTTGGGGTAAATGTCAGAGGGGCTCCACGTTCTCCTTAGCAATCCCAAATTAACAATGAGCCAGGAAGTCAAATCCCCTGAGGTTTGTTTGTTTGTTTGTTTGTTTTCTTTACTTTAACGGACTTGACACAGTTTGGTGTTTCTGTCCTGGGGGTCTGTGACCACCCTGACATCGATGATCTGCTTCTCACCTTCTTCCTCCTTCTCCTTCTCTCTTTCCTCTGCCTGTAATTCATGAGACACGGTTTTAGGGCTCAGCCCAGCTAGGCAAGGTGGCCCCACATGTTTTGGAGTGGCTCCTGCTTGCTTGGAGCGGCCAGAGGGGAAGAAGCCTTGAAGAACACGACGCTGTCCCAGACAGGGCAGAGACAGTGGCGATGTCCAGCCCTTGGACAGAGAATTGGAGAAATAAAGGGGAGACAGCTCCTGCTTGATTTGAGACTGACAGGGGAGTCTGGCAGTCCCTGCCGTAAGCCCCCAACTTGGCTTGAGCTCTACATTGTGCAGCTATTACGGGAACGGGCCCGGGGCAACACTGCCTGGATTTGAGTCCTGGCTCTGCCGCACCTTACCGACGTGACTTTGCGTCGGTCTTCTCATCCGCAAAACGGGATAGTAACAGTGCCCCCCTAGAAGGATTGTAATAAAGTTTGCGGGGTGCCTACACGGCTCAGTCAGTTGAGCATCCGACTCTTGGTTTCGGCTCAGGTCATGCTCTCACAGTCTCGTGAGTTTGAGCTCCGTGTCTGACCCTGCGCTGGCAGCTCAGAGCCTGCTTGGGATTCTCTCTCTCTCCTTCTCTCTCTTGTACCCCGCCCCCCGCCCTCACCGCCCTCCCCCCCACTCGTGCCGTCTTTCTCTCAAAAATAAATAAATAAACTTAAAAAAAAATACAAAAGGGTTGTCATAAAGTTTGAGGAAGTAAGTGCAAAGCCCTTAGACTGGTGCCTGTCACGAAATAAACACTCTACAAATGCTCTGCTCTTGTTAGCGAAAAGGAAACCGAAAGAAAGCGTGGGCGAACATTCACCGACCATTCATTACATGGTGTCATGAAAGCCCAGGGCGGAGAGGATTGTGAAAGGCCAAAGTCAACAGGGTCGAACACCCCAGATTGATAAGATGCTGCCTGGGGGTCTCCCACTAAGGCCTTGGTGACCACTGGATCCAGACTGACTGAGATCCGATGTCAGACTGATCAAGACCACACACGCCGTCCCTCACATGCATTATCTCGGTTCATCCTCACAGAATCCTCTAAGGCAGGCACCTTATTTACCCTCACTCTATACACAAGGGAGCTGAGATACAGAGGGGTGAAGTCCTTGGCCCACGATCACATAAATGTAAGGGACAGAAGTAGGACTAAAACCCAGGCAGTCTGGATCCAGCTTCTGTAACCTCAACCAGTTAGCCATGCACTGGCTGGGACTTCGTGCTTCAACTTGGAGAGAGTAACATCAAAGGGCTCAGTGGTAACTGTGTTTCTCTAGAAACCGTGCCAGAGCTCGAATCTGGGAGCAGAGGACACTGACTGGGTCTTTCTCTGAAGCCCGTTTAGGTCGTTCTAGTGTAAACAGACTCGAGCAAATCGTGCTATAAAGCGTCGTATCAGTTTCGACGGAGGCTGATAGGCACGGAGGCTTCTTTAGGTCACTGTGATCGGCGTGCGGAAAGAGTTTTAGAGTGCCGTGGCACTGTCTGCCCAGGGGCATGTGCCCTGCTTTGCCCAGGCTATGTGGACTTCCCCTACGGACACTCTTGCTGGGACGTCCCACGACTTTGCCTCACTTCTTTCCGCCTGAGTAATTAGTGTCCAAAAGAGCTGGGCTGTCGTGTGGTACTCTGCCAGTAGCTGTCAGCATCCAGGACAGGCAACACCCTACTTTGAAATGTCCTTGAACCGCGATCTGAGCAGGAATATGTTTGCCCACTTGGGTTACACAGAAAGTTTTCAAAATTAGACAGGGGCGCCTGGGTGGCTCAGTTGGTTAAGTGGCCGACTTCGGCTCGGGTCATGATCTCACGGTCTGTGAGTTCAAGTCCCGCGTCGGGCTCTGTGCTGACAGCTCAGAGCCTGGAGCCTGTTTCAGATTCTGTGTCTCCCTCTCTCTGACCCTCCCCCGTTCATGCTCTGTTTCTCTCTGTCTCAAAAATAAATAAATGTTAAAAAAACAAAATTAGACATGATCTGTCCCTTCCCTCGCAAAGACCCTGATCTTGCAAAATTTCCCTTCCTCCTTCTCTTCGTCTCTTGCTTTAAATGTGATCCCGGAATAATATATTCCCAAATAATACATTGTTTAGTTTGATTTTCTAAAAAATACTACAGCCGAATGGTCTTTTCAAAATGCAAACCTGATCAATCAATGTGATACACCGTATTAATAGAACAAAGAACAGAAACAAAATGATCATCTCAATAGACACAGAAAAAGCATTTGATAAAATCCAACACCCTTTCATGATAACAATGCATGACAAACTAGGAATAGAACTCCCTCAACCTGATAAAGAGCACCTATTAAAAACCCACAGGTGACATCGCACTTAATGGTTAAAGCCTGCGTTTTCCTTCTAAGATCAGAAATGAGACAAGGATGTCCACTCTTAACACTTGTATTCAACACTGTATGGAAGCTCTAGCCAGGGCAATTGGGCAAGAAAGTGAAAAAAAAATGAAGCAAAAGGCATTCAGATCGGAAAGAGAGAAGTCAAACCACCTCTATTTGCAGATGACGTGATCTTACATGTAGAAACCCCTAAAGAATCCATAGAAAAACTCTTAGGATGAATAAGGAAATTCAGCAAAGTTACAGGATACAAGATCGATGTGATAACCAGTTGTATATCTATATACCAGCAACGGGAAATCTGAAAATGAGATGAAGAAAATAATTCCATTTACAAGAGCATCGAAAAATAGTAATAAATTTAACCAAGAACGCGCAAGGGTTGCGCTTTGAAACTTAACTGAGGGGAAAGACATCCACGTTCATGGACCAGAGGACATCGTGTCGCCAAGATGACGTGGCCTTCCCAAGCAAAGTAGAGGCAGTGCATTCCTAGTAAAATCCCCACTGCCTTCTCGCTCTCTCTTTTTCAGAAATGGACAACCCGATCCTAAAACTCCAGGGGAGACATGAGGCGCCCCAAATAGTGAAAACCATCTTGGAAAAAGGACAGAGAGGACCCACAACCTCCTATTCCAAACCTTACTACAAGGCTGCAGGAATCAAAATATTGTGGTGAGGCAGAAGGATAGACATACAGATCAGTGGGGAAGAAGGGAAAGTCCAGAAATAATCCGAGACATCTGTGATTTTCGACAAGTTTGCCAAGATCGTTCAATGGGGAAAGAAGACACTTGCTTCTTAGCAAATGGTGCTGGCTCGGACAATCGCAATCCACACGCAAAAGAATACATTGGTAGTCCTATTTTACACAATATTAAAAGGTTAATACAAAACGGACCCAAGACCTCACTGGAACAGTTAAAACTATAAAACCCTTGGAAAGAAACAAAGGTGTGCATCTCAGTGACCTTGGATTAGGGTCTGGTTTCCTTCTTTCTTTTTTTTTTTTCTTCTTCTTCAAGTTTTTATTTACATTCCAGTTAGTTAACATAAAGTGTAGTATTAGTTTCGGGAGTAGAATTCAGTGATTCGTCGTATACATACAACACCCAGTGCTCATCCCAACAGGTGTCCTCCTTAATGCCCATCACCCATTTCACCCATCCCCCTCACACACCCGTAGGGTCTGGTTTCTTAAATGCGACACCAAAAGCACAAGCAACAACAACAACAACAAAAAATAGACAAAGTAGACGTCAACAGATTAAAACATTTGAGCGTCAAAGGACACTATCAAGAGAGTTGAAGAGACAGCCTACAGAATGGGAGGGGATATTTGCAATTCATCTATCTGACAAAGGCCTGGTATCCAGAGTATATAAAGAGCTTTTACAATTCAATACCCAAAAGACAACCCAATTTAAAAATGGGAAAAGGGTTTGGATAGATAGATATTTCTCCAAAAGAGATATGCTAACGGCCAATGAGCACACAAAAAGATGCTCAGCATCATTAGTCGTCAGAGAAGATAAAAATCAAAACCTCAAGGTAGCATTTTACACCCACTGGATGTACACACCCCCTCGTGTGCTGCTGGTGAGAATGTGGAAACGGGGCAGCTGCTGTAGGAAGCAGTTGCGCGCGTCCGCGAAAAGTTAGACAGAGTCGCCACATGACCCAGCAATCCCACTACTAAGTACGTACGGAACTGAACATACACGTTTCCACAAAAGCTGGAACCGGAACGCCTATAGCAGCAATACTCAGAATAGCCGCAAAGCGGAAAGAGCCCAACGTCCATTAACTAGTGACGGGGTACACAACGTGTGGTCTAACCACGTCATGGGAGATGTCTGACCATAAACAGGACGGCGGTGCTGACGCGTGTGGCGACACGGGGGCCTTGGAAACGTGACGCTCGGTAAAAGAAGCCTTCTGCAAAAGGCTACGTGTTGTCTCCTTCCACTTACGGGAAACGCCCAGAATGGGTGATTTCACAGCGACAGAAGTAGATGATTCGTGGTTGCCGGAGGACAGGGGGAGGTGGGCTTTGGGAGTGACTACTTACTTAACGGGTACCGGGTTTCCTTTTGGGGTGAGGGAAATGTTCTGGAACGCAGATAGTGACGATGGTTGTACAACACTGTGAATACACGAAAAACCACTGAATTAGACATTTTCAAATGGTGACCTTTAGGTCGTGTGAGTTTTATCTCAATAAAAATAATTGCCAAAAAAAAAAAAAAAAAAAGCAAACCTGATCATGTCAGTCCCAGCCTGAAATCCCTTCACTCACTGGCTTCCTGGCGTGACCTCGGCTGCTCCCCGCCATCCCCTCGGCCCCCATTTCAGGCCATTTGGTACATCAGCCTTTGGATTTCAGCCTTCCTTCCATCGATCCCTCAAGGGAACGTGCATGTTCCCTCCTCCCTCTGGGCCTTTGGACAGGCTGCTTCCTCCGCCTGAAACACTGTTGTTCCATTCTCTGCATCTTCCAAGGAAACTTCCATGACTTTCCAAACTATGCCAAGACTCACAAAGCCCTTGTTCTTTTCCTTCTGAGTATTTGCCCCTATTTGTGTGTTTGTATGGGCACACGCCCAGGTGCGCGCACACACACACACACACACACACACACACACACACACATACAATTTATTTGACTAAGGTCTACCTTCCCCACTGGACCCCAAGCCTTATACCCTATTCTATCCTGGTCCTCAGCGCAGTGCACAGCACACAGCTTCCGGGGTGAGCCTCGCTGGTCCCTTCTGTGGATTATAGAGCCTGACTTCACCAGCTCCTCGTTCTTGGTGACTCTGTTTCATCCCGCTAGCCAAGAGGTTCTCAATCCTGGTTGCCCACTTGGATTACTCAAGGAGTTTTCTTTTTTTTAATGTTTATTTATTTTCAGGGAGAGAGAGAGGGAGAGAGAATCCCGGTACAGGGCTTGATCCTGCAACCATGCAATCACACTCTGAGCCCATATCAAGAGTCGGATGCTCAACTGACTGAGCCTCCCAGGCGCCCCTCTTTTTTTTTTTTAAACCTATGTCCAACCAAACAATTCGATCGGCATTTCAGGGGGTGAGGCCTGGGGCAAGGATGATTTAAACACTCAGTGTAGCCAAGGCTGGAGCTAATCGCGTCAGTCTCTCTTCTCTCCCTGCTCACCTCCATCCAGCCTGCATTTACGCTGAGCAGCTGTGAGGTTGGTCCAGTCCTACGCAAGTCCTGGGAAAACCCCAGAGACCTAGACACCATTCCTGGAGAGAAATCACCCACTTCTGAGTTGCCCCAAGGGCTTTTTAATACCAGCTGCTACCAAGACACAAAGTCAAGCAAAGAAAGTGTGGAAACGTTTCTGAGCTCAAAGTCATTGCTGAGGACTCCAGCAGATAGAGCTGTGACATCTTTCGGCCTGAGGCCTCCCCCAGCCGCTGACCCAGCTCCTTGACCCTGCCTCACTTTTGCCCATGGCTTCTCCAATCTTCTTTTTGTATCGGCCCCGGCTGGGTA